>NW_028327176.1:175568365-175879502 GCF_987537825.1 Furipterus horrens
CTCAATTACCACTTATAACCAAAGTAACTAACTCCCCTTGGGGATTTAAGATCTGGAGATTTCTTACTGCTACTTACCTATACTCCTGCTTCACGACTCTCTTGTGACAAGCCCATTTAGGGTCCCTTTTGGTGACTGACTTGTATACTTGCTGCCTCCTTCACTGGCCTGTCTCTTTTGGTGGAGCTGAGTCAATGAAAGGTATCAAACCACTGTCTTGAGCCAAGATAATAGGGCTGTTCCTGTCTAACTCATTATTAAGTATAATTTTGAGTTTAAAGACTAGACTGTTAATTATACAGAGAATTATTTCAGAGTTTTCAAAGCACCACCCATCCATCTACTGTCGTTTACTAGTTTCTATAACATTTGGTGTTTATTAGCCGAATAAAAATGTTGCTAACTAGATAAATAAGTTAATCTCTTAGGATGTTAATGCTTCATTTTTAGGGGCAATTTAATTTAATTTTAATTATCTCCATTTGTGAAGCAGCAGACGTTATAAAATGAAAATTTTCCTTAAAGTCTAAACTTCTGAGAGATTATAGAGAATGTTGATATAATTATCCTCTTGTTCCCCAGGTGGACATGTGATTGGGGATGCTAAAAAAGCTGAAATTGCTTTTTTTTAAAAAAAAGATTTTATTTATTTTCAGAGAGGGGAAGGGAGGGAGAAAGAGGAAGAGAAACATCAATGTGTGAAAGATACATCATCAGTCAGTTGCCTCTTGTGAGCCCCCAACTGGGGACCTGGCCTACAACCCAGGCATGTGCCCTGAGAGGGAATGGAACCGGCGACCTTTCTGTTTGCAGGCTGGTACTCAGTCCATTGAGCCACACCAGCCAAGGCCATTTTTAAAATAAATTATCTTTTTCTTGAATTACATGAATATTTCCCCATCTTCATGTGGAGATTAGCTATTATAATTTCTCTGATAAGGAAGGTGCCACCAAGTAGCAAATAAAATAAGTGGATTTTTTTCTTTTGCCTAATTGGTCTAAAGGAGGTGATCAGTTCATTGCTTTTATTTAGAAGCAAGACTGACATAGGTTTCTATTTTCCAGCTCCTGCTGGAAGCCGATATATTGACTACTATTGTCCTAATGCTTTATTGACTTCTGAGTGTTCTGACAGTTGCCTTCCTCCACTGCAGGATGTTTCACCGGGGTCGGATGTGGAGCTGTCACTGGAAGTGGAAGCCAAGTTCCCTCTTGTTCTTATTTGCTGTATTTATTGTCTGTGTTCCTCACTCAGGTAAGTCACACTTTTTCTATTTGGAGCCCTCAACTGAATAATGATTACATTGTCTTCCGATTAGGTGTGCTATTTGTGTACATAAGCCCAACTTTATTTGTTGCCGTTCTTCTCTTGTTTCTGTCCTTGGCGGCTTTTTCTGTCCATGGTCTCTCATCCTCTCTGAATTCTGTGTGAATACTGTCACTTTGATCATTGTTCTATTTTCTAATGAGTTATTTCTTTAATGTTTGCTGCATTTCTTTTAGCTTTGTTTATTTATCCAGCTCATGTTGAGTGATCAGATAGCTACATATCTGATACTAAAAATGCACTAGCTGTTATTTCACTATGGAAAAAATATGCAGTGCTTCATTTTCCCTTTTCAAGTTTTTATATACTTATTTCTAGAAAGTAAAGTATAGACTTTGCTATTTTTATTTATTTTGATTTTATTGCCATGTATAAGACAGGGATTGGAAGTTAAGACTTTAGACTATGAAGTTTAAAATGATATTAGAAAGTTAATTTTAATTGCATTATTTTTGTAATTTAAATGTTTAATTTCGCAATTACCATTGTTTTCCTGAAATTTGAAGCATTCTTTTAGCTTTGTTGAAAGCTAAATTTTCCATAAACAGCTAATTATATGAATAAGCCAATCAGAACCTGAAGAGTGTAAATGTTTAACAGTAAACTGTTTCTTTATTTATATGGTTTTGTTACTTAGAAAACTGCATTTTTCTTAAGTTCATTTTATTTTATTCATTCTTACTGCTTTATTTATTCAATTTATGTTTTCCTTTAGAATGAAATCATTACTCATGAAACTTTATGTATTTATTACTTGGAATTTAACCAACATTTTATACATTCCATATTTATAATATATCTCTATGTTATTATAAATAACACGTTTAATGAATCATGGAAATAGATTGCAAAAACTGCTTGTTTATTGATCAATAAATATAACTCATATTTAATATATAAATACTGTTTTTCCAAGCCATCAGGTAATTTTTAAGAGTTTCAGCTACTTGGAAAATCCCTTGCTCTTGTTTAATGGCTTCAAAACAAAACTGATCTTTGAGTAGATTTCTTTGCATATTTGTTTCAATTGGATTATAAAGTCATTCTTTTTGTTACTTTTATTGCCAGTAAGAGGAAACCAACTTGTAAAGGGATCTGAAAATTACATATACATTGGATTTTTTTTGGTTGTACAATGTTGAACAATTTCTTAACTTTCAAAAGTGATACT
Source organism: Furipterus horrens (assembly GCF_987537825.1). Lineage (NCBI taxonomy): Eukaryota > Metazoa > Chordata > Mammalia > Chiroptera > Furipteridae > Furipterus > Furipterus horrens. The sequence continues at coordinate 175,570,864 of NW_028327176.1, forward strand.
CTGAGGACCACATGATATAACAAAATTTATGAGATTAAAATTAGTTGTGGTCTGTTCAATTTCATTTTTGTTAGGTCATGGCATTTGTAAATTTTTAAGGGTTCTTCAAGCTGTAAATGTGATTTTTTAATTTTAGATGTCAACATTTTAATTGATATATGCACATTATTTTAATGGTTTGAATAAATGAAATCAAACACATATGAGGGGGGACCGCCCAAATTTATAAAAAATTGTGTATTTATTCTTACATGTTTAAACTTCAGTCACCTCCCAAGTACCCTCCATTTGATGCAATACACATATCGAGATTTTTTTTCCACTGCTCAAAACAGTTTTTGAATTCCTTGATTTTGATGCCCTTAGTGCTTCTGCTGTTTCTTTCTTTCACTTCTTCCAAATAGGCAAGATGTTTCCTTTTGAGAACTTTTTTCTGCTCAGTGAATAGGGTGGGTGGAGCATGGGTCTCATGCCCATTTTTTGGTGAAAAGCTGCTGAACACTCAGTGCATTGTGGGCAGGTGTGCTCGTAAATCACCCATCGTAAAATGGGCAAATGCATTGACAGAGTCTTCAAAAAAATTTACTAAAGCTGAATGCAGCCTCTCACAACAACGCCAGCTGGTGCACTGATACAGATGGGTTTCTAGAACACTCACCTAGCAGGGAAAGCCTGTACTTCCAGGGGCCCGTCCTCCAGAAGATAATACTGGTTGTTTTTGGGTCCCCCTTGATATTTTAGACTAATTAAAAAGAGTCAACTGTGCTGAGACTAGGATGAGAGACTAGAGAAAGCACCAAGGGTGTCAAATTTAAGAATGCATTCATTCTCAAGGTCATAAGAATCAAAGTATTTCAATATGTTTTTAAGTTACTGTTTCACACAATAAACTTTTCTAAAAATTTTCTTTCATTGCCCAACACTACCTGTGCACCATGAAGTAAGGCTTTGTGACTGATAGTTACTATGTTTACTGATGAAGCCAGAAAGTTTTGTATCTGTCTCTCTGAAAACATGATTCACTTAAAATGTCACCATCTCACATAAATATCTGAACTCCAAAAACAAAGTTATTAAAGGTCTTTATTACAATGTTAATATAAAATTGTTGCCTTATAAGTAACTCAGTACAGTTAACATATTGCATATTAAAAATTTAGGTATATCTAATTTTTAAATTTCTATCTTTAAATCATAGTGTAACACCACTATATTTTCAAGAACAATTTAGTATTTAAGTGGCATGGCAAGTCTCTATATATGCCCTCTTTGGCTGTTTTCATTTCTCCGGATGATCCTAGGTGATCTTATTGAGCCTACTGGCTTTAAATGACATCTTGGCCCTGGCCAGATAGCTCAGTTGGTTAGAGCATTATCCCCATATGCTAAGGTTGTGGGTTCAATTTCTGGTCAGGGCACATACAAGAATCATCCAATGAATGTATAATAAGTAGAACAACAAATTGATCTCTCTCTCTCTCTCTCATAATCAATAAATAAATTTTTTTAAAAATCTGTTTAAATGACATCTTGATGTCAGTATATGGTAAATCCATATTGTTAGTCCTGGTCCCTTCCTGGACCCCGGAGCCAACTCTTGCGTTACTTAACTTCATCTACACTTCAATATATAATAGTCTTCGAACTTCACATGTGTGAACATGATTCTTGATTCCTACCTCTTATCTCTCATTACAGTCCATCCTATTATCCTACTCTTCTCTCCACCCTCATGATTTTCTAGACACATTGGCCTTTCTACTCCTTAACCATGCCTTCTAATACTCTTTTCTCCCTAATCTACACATACGTGGTTCTTTTTTGATACTCAGATCTTAATTATTATCACCTTTGATAAGCCTTCCTATCCCCCAATTCAGAAGAGCCCCATTACCAGTATCATATTGTCCTTTAGTGATAGTCTACAGATTTTGGTTGCTCTCTTGATACTGTTTTGTTAATTTGACTTTGATAGCTAGATTGGAGGGTTGGCAAAACCTTTTATGATTGCTAAGATTGATACTTAGTTCAGATGATTAAAAATTTATAAAATTTGGAAGCTATCCATAGTTTAATTCATATAACAGAATTGCAGCATTAACTCTCCTAGTAGGTAAGTTAACATTTTTACTTTCATAGGGCATGTACAAAGAAAATGATATACAAGGTTTGTATCCTTCAGGATTTTAAAAAGAAATGTAGAAAAAGAATGTGGTACCTGTTGACAAGTGATGAATGTAACTTTTAATAAAAGCTACAATAAAGTAACAGCTGAATATTTTAGCTGGTCCCATAGAAGTGCAAATTACAAAACCTGATTGTGTTTTATCCACTAGCGTGACAATATTTGGAAAAGTTCATAAGATCTAGTATTATCAAAGTTGCTGGGGAAAGGGCACACATTAACACTGTTGCTTCCGTTGTCTGGTAAAATAACTGGGCAGCATTTTTGAAAAAGTAAGAATGTGTATTCTCTTCGACACCACTCTCACATGTAGGCATCTGTCCCATAGAAGTAAAAAACATAATAAATATACAGAAAAATATGTGCTGGTATTTTAACTGTAACATTGTAAGAACAAGCAATTGCTAAACACTAACTTTTTATTGTCAAGGAAATGCTTATATAACTTCTTTTTTTTTTTACATTAATAGCGTGATATATTGTGCAGCCATTCAAAAACAATGTAGTCAAATTGGGTATATTAGCTTGGAAAGATGTTTATGATGATGTTAAATTTAAAGCAATTTCAGAATCATGAGATTATCCCAGGTTTGTGATAGGTTGTATTACAAAACTGACATAGGTTATGTGTATGTATTACAAAACTGACATAGGTTATGTGTATGTATATATATATATATATATATATATATATATATATATATATATATGCTTGAATAAGACTGTATAAACCTATTACTAAAACAGGTTATCTCAGGGGCATAAAATGGGGTAGGTCCCTGAGGCTCAGGGTTGGAGTGAGAAGGAGGAAGTCAATGGGACTTGATACAACTCTGAATTATTTGCCTTGTTACAGTGAACATATGTTACTTTAGCACTTTGGATAACAACAACAAAAAAAAAGAAAAGAAAAAGGAATTCTTTGGTTAAAAAGAAGAAGAAGCTATGTTAAAAAACTGGCCAGAGACTGTTGAAATCTATGAATATTACACGTTTCTGTTAGTCACCGAACCATTGCTCTGGCTCTTTCTTCACTTGATAAGAATGTCTGAAAGGTGTTTCAAATAATAAACTCTTTATGTAGCAGGACACTCCAGGACTCTGAAGATGAATGATGGTATCTCAAGCAGACAGAGGTTATGGCTTCAAGTAGAGTGGGAAACACACAGGCAAGAGCCAATGAATTCCTAAGCAACCAGGAGCCTGTTTCCACACAGATAACCTTACTCATGAGCACTGAGGGGAGGAACCTCCCTTTTCTCCTGAAAAGTGATGATATCAGCAGATTATTGTAAAGCTCAGTGTTATTCTGATAGCTCTGATACATAACTAAAAGGGGAAGTGTTTCTGAAAGTACAATCTGGCTTGAATTGTGAGCTGTCTAGCCCAGAGCACAGCACAGTTCTGGAAAACAAGTAAGTGATTGGGCAAAAGAAATCTTGTGTTTCTTTTGGTTTGCGTGTTCGTTTTTCTCTCTTACAGAATGGACAGTTAATTCTGTAGTATCAATTACACTGCAGTCTGTATTCTTAGACATATCATTTTATACATATGTTTATATTTGATGGAAGGGTTTTCAAATGCATAAAAACTTATCCTTTTATAAATATCCCAGTTTTTTTTTTTTTTTTAGCCATTTAAGTTTTAATGTGTGCTTAAAATGACTAAATGCATGTATCTGAAAGGTCAAAAATGAGATAATTATGCAGACTATTCTTATAGAGGAAAAGAGCCAGAATTAACAACTGACTAATGGAAAATTGTAATATATAACAATCATGTTTTTCAGTCAGGGTCTGAGTACTCCAAATTGTACCCTGTGAAGCTGTTAGCTGAAGGGCTATTGCTTCATTCTGCTCTTCAGAGTAGATGAGCCAGCACAATTAAATAAACAAATCCCAGGAAGTTGTATACAAAAGATTCTTTGGGGTGACTTCCCCAATAAGTTCCTTCATATACCTTTGAGATGGTCTGCATTTGATGTAGGTAAATATGAAACCCTACACTGGTGTCATCAACACAATTACATAAAAGTGGATTACGGGTGACTTGATCTTGTCACCATAGTGCTACTTTCAAGGGACTAAGCTGTATGATGGGGGTGTAGCTGAAGCTGATACCCTCTGAGGGGGTTAGGAAGAGAGGGTGTCGTCAAAGAGGCACACTTGTCTCCGGTGTGGTGGTCAAGCTGTACAGAGGTCACAACAGCGCGGATCTGGCAGGTGGATCCGGCAGGTGGACCCGACAGGTGGATCTGCACGATCGTGGGCCCTGAGCAATCTGAGGAATGTCTCCAAGCGTGTCTGTCTCTGCGTGTCTGTGAAACCTCTGGGGGTGGGCAGGCTGAGGCACATCCTTTACGTCAGCCACAACCTTTTTGCTTTGGTGTAAACATTTGTTTTTCTTTTTTAAGAATAAAAATCCTGCTGAATAAAAAAAAAAATATTAGAGAAACAGCCTATTTACTTTGGAGTAGCGAAGTCAGTAGGAATAAGAGAGTGGTCTCTGGATGATTCGAAAAGTGGCCGTTTGGGGGTCACGGCCTTGTTCCAAGTACCTCAGAAAGCAGGGAGAGGATGACTGGGTCGGTGCTTCAAGGACCAAATGACTCTCCTAGTAATTGGTTGCCAGAAAATAGAACAGCTGTCCTTCAAATTCCTCCTCATCCCTGGACTCAGGACAGGAAAAAGGAATCTTAATAATGAAGAGGAAGTTGATTAAAAACCCTGAAGGCTTCCTCAGCCTACAGTTAAATCATAGAGTGAGTGTGTGTGTGTTATATAGTCTGTTATATATATACACATATACATATATATGTCGTCGGCAGCCGTCCGTCTCGAGAGACGATGGTGTAGCTTCTTAAGAGTCTATCTGCACCGCCGAGAATGGTTGTGCAGTCCGACTCGGGAGTGACACGGTATCTGTCTCCTCCCGTGTTGAATCAACGCTGGAGTGTCCTCTCCAGTGAAGCTGAAGCTACAGAGCCTGGGCAGGGTGATATGGAGGGTCTGCTGTTGCCCATGCAGCAGACCCCCCCTCTCTTCGCAGCTGAAGGGTCCAAGGGAAAGACGGAGTCAATACAGCTTGGGTTCAGGTGCGCCGCAGGAGTTGCCGGTGTTGACTACAACGTCAAACCGCCTTAGGGACTCCGGCTCCGGGTTTTCTGTCGGGGTTTACTCCCTTAGCCTTTCCCTGAAGAGGTATACCGCAAGGCAGCGGAGGTTTTTTGGAGTCAGAGTTTTCCTTCTCCGATATATATGTATGTGTATATATATATATATATATATATATATATATATATATATATATATATATATATATATGCCATATTGTATCTCTTTTGCCTCAAAAGTTTTACCTTAAAGTTTCTTCTTTATGCATTTTCTTTCAACTTTAGCAGGTAATTTTTATACTGAATTAGAGCTAGGGCTGATAACTTTCTTGGACAGGATAAACCTGAGGAACTCTAGACTTTGGCAGGTACAACATTTTCTGCCATTTCCAAATTAATAATTCTTCAAGGAATTTCGCTTTTGTTTCAGCAAGCAGAATACATGCTCTTTGTCACCATTCTAAGATCGCAGTAATCATAGTATTCAGTAAGTAAAGAATGTGGAAAATAACAAAATGGAAAAGAACCCCCCAAAAGGAAAAAATAACTTATTTTAGTTTTAATGAGTAAATCTATTTTACAGGGTGGGGCAGCAGGGGAGGACAGTATGGAGGTTAGATGAGAAAACATATTAATCCCACAATGAGCATGAAGTCACAATGTTAAAAATATTCTTTCTCCTCCAGTGAACTAAGACGCTTAAATACCTGAAAGGAAAACAAGGTCATTTGTCAGCGTATGGGTGGTGGCTATCACCCGTTCCGATTAACCTTTTTAACCATACTCCAAAACAACAACAGTTTTTTAGAAAAGGAATCAAGTAGTCCAATGGGAACTATGTTGCCACCATATTTCTATGTTTAAGACTAATTATCTTTATTTAAAATATAGCCAATTAATAATTTTAGATAAGCTCCTTTCTTTGGAAAATAGTTTAAATTATAATGCACTACATGTCAAAATATCTTGGTCATTCCTAAACCAGCTTCATTCTAAATCTGTGGTTTAAAAAATGATACACTTAAAATTTTTTTTAACATTTTCTTCAATAAATCAACTGTTGAGAGTCAGAAGAGAAACCCCTTGCTAATATCCTGCTCCAAGCTTGGCATTACTAGTTTGCATAAAGTGAATGTTCACACTAGAGTGTAGGTAGTGGGCTGTGTCAACATGCTTAAAATTCAGATTTTTTCCTCTTTAACATTATACTAATCACTATTACTGATCTGAACAAAGCTACAAGAATGAACTAATGCTCATAATTTTTCCAAATCCTTGAATAGAAGAATCTTTTTTAGAAGAGTCTTTACCTGGTCAAAGCTTTAAAGAATATTGTTAAAGTAAAATGCAGATCTGAAAGAGACAAGAAAATACTCTGAATGAGGATATTAATCCCTGCTTTAAACACATCCACAGTTTTCCTTCCTTCATTTATGTTTTTCCTTAAATATATGCACAGAAATATGGCATAAACACAATTGATATTGGCCCCTCATGAGTATAAGTGACAGTTTTGCTGGATTATTGTTGGCTTTACTGAACAACATTTTAAGGCAGAGGATTAGAGCTTTCTGGTCATAGTGATTTTAGTGGCTTCATTAAGGGTACCAGAGAGGAAAACACTGGACCTGGAGAGAGATTTTGCCTCAGCGTTGGGTTTTTTAAGAGAGAAGTACACCTGCCAAGTCCGGCAGATTGTGGCCACCACCGCTGCCTGAACTCTGTCGCACAGACTGCACACACCAGGTGTGCCCTGGCTGGCTCATGCTCATCCTCAATGTTAGCTTTCTCCTTAGACTGCCAATCACATCTCGCACTAGACTGGTAACTTGTTATTTATAGGAAGTTCATGACCACAAATACTATTATAATACTGATGAGGAACAAATATTTCAAAAAACAAGGTTTGTGGTTCTTCTCTCAGAGCCTCTGCTATATTGACACAGGACTTTCTCCTTCCAGTGCAGCAAGTCCTGATACTTTCCTTGGTGTTTATTTAGGACTCTTGTTATTTCTGATCAACTGACTTGCTTACATGTATCGCTCTCACACTACAAAGGTCTTCCTCTTTTAGTAACTGTTTCAGATAAGTGTTCTCTCTAAATTTGCATCCAATTCTTTTTTAAACTGAGATATCATTGACATATAGCATTATATGATGCAGGCTTTTCTTATATTTAAGGTATTGTCTATTTACAAGCACAGTGCTGTCTATGATTGTGCTGACACAGAAGAGGTTTTCAGTAAATATTCAGTGAATGAGTCAAATTGCTTTCTCCAAGTTTTCCCTCTGTGACTTTAGATTTTCCTTAGCAGGGTGAGTCTAGCAGATCTAAGGGTTAAGTATCCTTAATCAGAGCCTTTTTCCTTTCCCCAATATTATTAAAGTAAGTTGAACATTTGTGAGAGCGTTGTAGTACCTAAACAAATTACAGAAAACATAGAGTTAGTATGGCTACTATTAGACACGTTTAAAAGCTAAGGTTATATCATAATAACATCATACTAATATTTGAGCATGGTGTGTGTATCATATTTTTTTCACATATATATCAGCGTCCTTTCAAAGTCCTGGCTATTCAGAGCTAATCATGGTCCTTAGTGCCAGGATGACCGACATGAGATGTATAGGAAGCACTGTGATATGTGGTCCTAATAGAATTGTAAAGGTGTTATCCAGGGATAACAAGAGCTCTCAGAAAAATTTTCATGGAGGAGGTGATGTCTAAACTGCATCTTCTAGCAAGGGTGATGAAAGAAAATAACTGGCAAATGGTATGGCTTCAGCACTGGCCATTTGGAGAGGTTTTCCTGCAGTCAGATTGGGGGGAAAAGCTAATGCAAGCTGTGGGAGTGGTTTGTACCCACAGAGCATCAGCCCTGATGCTAATATACAGCAAGAAGATAGAACATGGAAATGGAGACAGGCGATCTAGGCAGCAAGGGGGGGGGGGCAAATGCATTAAAAATGATTTTGTGGAAGGGAAAAGAGAGCAAGCATAATGTCATTTTCTTTTAAAGTCATTTTGTTATAATGTTGGTGAGATGCCATAGGAACTTAGCTCTTGTTTACATCAATTAGCCTGTGGTAAAATTGGTTTTGCTGTACACTTTTTTGCTTAAAGCCACAGAAGCTATTGATGATGTTAAGTGAGGGCTTCCTGTACTTCCTGTATGAGAATAAAGGGTCTCTGCAGAAAGGAAGAAAGAATGAAGTAAGACAGGTCGTCAGGAGGCCAGAATGGGGAGGATGTTATAAAGACCTATGCTTACAAGACTGGATGAGGAATTCCAGCCCAGGAGGCAAGACAGACATGTCCCCACTGGCTATAATGCAGTTTAGGATAGCACATTCTGAAATGTGTCCTGCAGGAAACAGACATTAGGAACTTCCCTAGGGTCATAGGTAACTCGGTGACAGAATTGTTTTTCTTCTATTTATGGACTCTGCAGTTTATGCTTTTTCTCTATCATACCATTTTGACTCAAGAACATTAGCCTTACTTGCCTCATTGGTCAACAGCATTGATGTACATGTTGAAGAGCTGAAGATACGGAGCCACACCAGCCAGGGCAAAGATATTAATAGAACTTCAGGCACCCTTGAGGCCTCATCTTTCTTGCTCAGACCCGTGTTTAGTTGTGACCAAAGGCTGCTGAATTTAGATTTCAAATGTCTTCTGGATCTTTATAACTCCTGATGCTGAGTCTCATCTCTAGCAGGTGTGTTGTATGCACTCCCAAGTCGTATTCCTGCATCCAGAGTTTCTGTTAAGCCACAGTTGGAGTCCTGCCTCTGCCCTGATTAAGTTCCCTGGAAGATTCTCATTGCCCACGGGCAGTCCTAAACTTATGTAACATCATTGCTCCCTACCCTGGTAATGCCCTACCAAGTACCTGCCAAACAGTAGGACCTCAGTTAAATATTGATTGAGCATAGAAATTAAAGAGTGTATATATTTTTGCTAAGCAAAATTAGGATTTGGGCATGGGTGTTCAATTATTTAAGAGGAGAAATTTATACTTTGCATAGGTGCTATGTTGAGTTTTAAAAACTAATGGGTTAATCTATCTTTGTTAAAGACCAGCTATTTGAGAGCAGACATTTTGTAAAATTTTACAATAATTATTTGTGCTAAAAGAAGAACATGGTGACTCTGAATTAATAAAATAAACAGAATAGTAGATTTATTTTTACTTATTTCAAGGGCTGAGCTTCTCATGAAAACACATTTTATTTTATTTATGTATCATTTAATCCTCACCTGAGGATATGGTTTTCTTTTATTATTGATTTTAGAGAGGGAGAGGGGGTGGGGGGGAGAGAAAGGGGGAGAGAGAAAGAGCAAGCGAGAGAGAGAGAGAAAAAGAGAGAGAAACATTGATGTGAGAAACGTCCATCAGTTGCCTCCTGTACATGCCCTGACTGGGGATCAAACCTACAACTTAGGTATGTGCCCTGACCAGGATCAAACATATCATCCTGTATATATGGGACTATGCTCCAACCAACTGAGCCACCCAGCCAGGACTGGAAACACAATTTTTAAAGTGCCAAACTAATCTCATCCCTATTAAAATGTACAGTTAAAAAATAACCAGTTTTGTTGAAAATATCAAAAAGTGATTATTTTGTAACTTTTTCAGCTATTCCCCACTCCTTTCCCCTGGAGAGATCTTCCCCACAAATATCCCCATTATTTTATCTTCATTTATACCTTCCCAGCTCAGCCTGCAAACATACTCAGAAGAAACGAATATTCCTTTTCGAAACTAACAAAAAGTTTCCACTTCCCTTCAGTGCTTTTGCTCTTCTAGGCAAATTTTCATTTGTCTTTCTCTTCATTTCTGAATGTCTTTAAAGAGTGATCTACATTTGGATTTATTACCTTGCCACCCTTAAAAATAGGTCATTCTATTTTGGGGATTCATTGAAAAGTATCAACGTGTGTGTCTGTGTGTGTAGACGATTAAGTTATGGTTTTCTAAAGATCTGAGTATCTGAGCTTCTCCAAAGGCTTTTATTTAGAAATATTTAGTAGATGGAACATATTTTCTGCAATAATATTTGTTAATAAGGGGACAGAAAACACTGTCTTCATAGTTTGTTTTAGGGTAAAATTGGGTACAAAAATGACTATTAATTTAGAGTTTAGTCTATTTACATTCAACTTCTAGAATATACTTGTGGCACCAAGGTTTTCCTATTCTTCAGTTAGTTCTTTAGTTGCTTCTGACTTCCTCACAGCTTATATCACTTCTTGTTTTTCATTTCTCATTTAACTAAGATTTGCATCCTGATTTTCCCAGTGGGATCTATTTCCCATTCCTGTTTCTTTCCTTTTGAATACTTTTTTAATATTCCCAGCATATCTTAAAAATTTTTATATGACAGCTAGTAGGATATTTATTTCAAAGTAGTTGGTTGAAGCGAAACTGAAAGATTAATCTTTATTGTCTTTCCACTATGTGTGCCTGGCTTTGCTGAACTGTTACCTTTATCCTTGTTATAACTGTTTTTGAAAACAACTTTGAATTGGAGATTTTTGGCAAATTTACATTTAAAGCTCCCATTTGTGGGAAGCAGAGATATATAAGCTATAAAGATTTAGTGCTGTTATTTACAACTTAATAATTGTTCTGTCCAGAACATACAGTTTAACAGGCTTTGTTAAAATACTTGTCTTTTAGCTCTTAGGGCAGCGTATATAAACTAAACCTGTTTTGTTATTGATATGGAAGAAAAATGTTAGATTTGAAATATAATAATAAAATTGATCATGTGTAATTTTATTTTCCTTATTATTAAAGAACTTCTCATTTTTTCAAAGGTGAAACCCTAGTTACTTCCCAATGTTTTAAATTTTAGTAATCCTAGTCAGAAATGAAATCAGAAAATGCATTATGGGCCATTTCAGGTTAAATATTCAAGTGAATCCTGTATTGTTTGAGAGGAAAAATGTGCTTTTGAAAAATATGTTAAATAGTTTAAATCTATGTTGGATTTTTTCTAAACTTGAACTGCACATACCAGCGCATCAAGGAAGCTTTTGATGCATCTGAACTAATGATGAGTGAAAAGTTGGTCTGATATCTATGCCGCTGCTTACTTGACTTTCTGAGTAACTTGGTCCATGAATAAATGAGTTAAATGCTGACTCCGAAATAAAATTTCACAAAGATGTTCACTTCCAGTCAGAAATACCTTCTCAGTGTGCTTTGTTCCTTGTGGACTCTTAAGTAGGAGGAGACAGTTAATACACATGGTGAAAACTGTTTGCCTGTTATTTTAGAAGTTATTTCTGGCAAAATCAGGCTGAGTATGGTTAGAAGTGGTTACACTGGAGAGATGATTTCTATTTATCTGACTGCATAGCCCAATTGTCACTTGATCAAAAATTGACTTCAGTTCTTATTTTTTCAGTAGATGAATGTGGCATAGCTCTCTTTGAAATTCTTCAGTAAGTTGAACAAGGATCCTGTGAATTTGGTTTATTTTGTATTTTTCTCTTTCTGTAAATTTAATGTATATCAAGGTAGTAGGTTTTCAAAAAGCTAATAAGTTTTAAAATGTCTATCAAGTTTTTTTTTAATTCTTTGACCAGAAGGAGCCTGTGGGTAACAACACAAAGGGATTTCATTGCAGAAATGGTTACAATAATTAAGTATTAAAAACAACCTAAATATTGAGCAATAGGGGATTTGATAAGTTATGGCATGTTCACATAGTGAAATGGTACACATATTCCTAAATTTATTTATCTTTCAAATGGGTAGTGAAATGGAATAAAGAGTAAAATATAATTGAAAAGAGCAAGACACACTATGAATAGCATGGTTTTTTAAAGAATGATCTCAGTTTCAAAAAATCCCAACAGAATAAAAGGAATACAATGAGATAGCAAATCTCTATGTTCTTAAGATTCAGGTAACCTTTTATTTATTTATTTTTTTTACCATCTCTTTGTTTCCAACAATAAGTATACATTGATTTCATAACAATATAAAAAGAATCAATGCATACACATTATTGTTTTTATAGTTTTATGTAAGGTTATGATTATAATACCCCTTGATTATATATACGTGTGTGTCTATATATATAATGCAAACATACGATGCTCATTGGTTGTATATGTTTATAAAATTTCCTAACCTTAATTCTAGTGGTTTAAGTTTTTTCATAAGGAAACTTGATTCAATAGTGCAAATCTCTACCTGAGAACTGGAAATGACCACTTCATCTCTGCTAGGTTGCCAGAATTAAAGAGGCTGAAAAACTAGTTTTGGTGAGAATGGTGAACAGCTGGCAGTTCCGTACATTGCTGGGCCAAGCAAAAAAAATCATACAGTCACCTTGGGAAACAGTTCAGTAGCTTCTTAAAAGTAGATGTTCATTAAAAATATATGATTTAATACTTATATTGTTGGGTATTTATTCAAAAGAAATAAAAACAATTGTCCACAAAAGGATATCTATAATATTTCCATAATGTTATTATTCATAATAGCCCCCAAACTGGAAAAAATCCAAATGTTCATCAACATATAAATGGATAAACAGATTTTGTTATGCTGATAAAATAGAACATTACTCTGCAAAAAAAAAAAAGGAATGAACTTCTGATATATGCAGTAACATGAATGGCGATCTCTAAAACATATAGAACAAGGAAAAGACATATAGTACATAGTGTATGATTTCATTTATATGGAATTCTAGAATAGGCAAAACTAAGCTGTAATGATAGGGATCAGAATAGTTGTTGCCTCCAGGGAGCAACTGAATGGAAGAAGATGCAGTAAGATACACTAGGTTGTTGGAAAAGTTCCAAAATTTGTTTGGGATATAGTTACATAAGGGTGTACACGTCTATCAAAATGCATTGGGCAGCACACTTGAAATCTGTGCATCTTATTTGATGTCAATTATACTTCCAAAAAAATCTCAGCTAATTGGGAAATGCCGTTTATAGTTCTAGGACACAATAAATAGTATTATAATGCCCCCAGAACTATCAGGATTTTACTAGCTATATCAAGATTTAAATAATTGCTTCTAAAACACAACTTCTTTCTTGTATTTCCTGGGTTTTGTTTGGTTTTGTTTGGTTTTGGCCAGCTGGAAAAGAATATTCAGTTTCACTGCATTTGGTTTAGTTACACTTATTGAAATATTTTCAGTACTTAAGGGTATTCTTTTGTGTGTGAGTAGGGGGAATTTCTAAAAATGATATAAATTTTTCGCCTAGCTCAAGTGTAAGCCTGCATCTGACCCTTCTTTAGCCTCCATACACATTCAAAAGTTCAAGTTATTAAATATTTGCCTGGCAGCTTTTTATCCTTGAGAGCTCATTTCCTCCATTTAATAAAAATGCATGCAATGATCATTGTATCATTTTTTCCTATTAGTCATATTTTTCATACATATGTTGGATTTTGCTTTTTAATTAAGATATTACTGGAGTCTTATTGATGTTTTTGGCTTCTTACCATTAATAAAAATGAAAGATAAAATGAGTGGCTCAGGAAAACTACTCCATTTGTTGTCATCATTGTAAGCATTTTTTTTTCTGTTCATTTTATCTTAACAGAGCTGCTTATGTTATCATTTACTGTAAAGCAACTTGTACTTTTTTTCACAAACATGTGGTATTTGTGAAGAACTCCACAAATCCTTTTGTAAATTGGATGCTCAGCAAATATAAAGCATGGGCCAAAAAGTAAATTTCAATCAAACACTTGAAAATTCCAACCTCCAGTAGACTCGGCACCTGCTGGATGGTTTCTGAGGGCTTATTTGTTCTGCTCTGGTCACCGACTTGCGAGGTTTACTTGAGCGAATAATGGGTTGAAAGCATCCGTCAAGACAGTCTCATTTCTGAAGAAGCACCTGCTCTGTCTTCATCCCTGGATAAAGGTCACTATTTGCCCAACAAGGGTGTAATGAAAATGTGGCCATTGATGGAAGCAGGGTAATGGGCCCCATAATCATCAACTGTTAATATTAAGGTCCCAGATGAAGCACAGATTATACAAAAACATCACATGAAAGCAAGAAGGTATTCTGATTGGATGGATAATTTGAGGAAGCACTATGTGTAATTCCGTAAATTCAGTAAAAAATTGTATAATTTCAAACTTCAATAAATATTGTAAAAAGGTGAAACTCAACTGTCATCTTAAAGTCTGATCTCATTTCTGAGTTTCATACAAGTTTAAAATTAAACTGATTTCATAGATGTTCTGCTGCAGGAGCTGTGCTACTAGTTATAACACCATTAGCTGTGGCTATTGAAAGGACAGCATTTTATTTTCTTAAAAATCTTCATATATTGCATAGATGTCTTGAGTTCAAGACTCTATGATAATAGAGTAGGGAGAATTTTATGGCTCTTCTATTATGTGAAGCCCCTACTCACTCTGCGCTCCAGTTATCTGTGCAATGGCTTAGAAGTGCTATCAGAGAGAAATATGGGGCTCAACTCACGTGTGTCTTTTTTTCTCAAAAAGCAGAGATTTGTTCAGTTGCAGCATATATTTTGTTTGCTTACATTTTTTGTGGGTGCTGGAAGTGGAATGCTAACAATAGTTGTTACTTCCTCAAGGCTAGAGCCAGGAGTCCTTACCATTTTATTTGAACTTGACATAGACTTACATTTATATACCAATTTTTTGTAAAAGAGTTAAGTTCTTTTCTCTGAGGCTAGATCCGCTAATTGGAGCTCAGTGCTGTCTCTCTTGCCTAAGTCATGCCCGGAATGTGTCATCAATGGTTGTTAGTTTTGATGTTCTGATTTTTTTTACAATGAAGGGAGATTGCTCTTGAAGTGATATGAACATAGAATTCTTATTTTTAGGAGCTTTGCCACCAGTCAGCTATTTTTCTTACCTTTATAAAAACTTTCCCAACCATTCAACCAAGTTTCATAAGCCTATATATCCATTTACATTCATAATTTTATTGGTTCATGTAATTGGATCTGAGCCATTGCTAAATCTTGTAGCATCTCTTGAATATCTTGGGGTTTTTTTTTTGTTTTTTTGTTTTGTTTTTAATGCTCTTCATTCTAATGCAGACCCTTATTGCCTCTTGCCTCAACTTTTGTAATAATAAGGAAAACTGATGCTGTTGTCGCCTGTCCTTATAAGCTAGTAATAAGCCACTTTCATATGAAACATTTCTTATGTATTTGCTCAGGAACCTTGAGGGGCTTTCAGTTTGGGAATTAAGTGCAGCTTTCCAGATTGACAGGTCTTCACCATGTCTCCTCAACCAGTATTTTCTAAGCTATTTCTGAGTTTTCTTACTCATGATGTAAGAAATAAACAAATTGGAAAACCTCTTTTTCTCTGATATCTGATGGGCTTCCCTGCCTCTAAGCCTTTCTTATACCATTTCCTCAAACTAAATCTCTTTTCTCTTTCTTTGCTACCTAATAAAGTGTTTCCCTGTCTCTTCATGTAGGGAGCATTTAAAATGAGGCTGGTAACATGGGTAGCTTTCTTTTCAAAAATATTTTTAACATTTTACTTGAAAGATTTTTTAAAGATTTTACTTATTTTATTTCTTAATTTTAATGTGTGTATATACTCATGTAATTACTTGTTGAATAGCATTTTATAGGTAGAAATGGACAAAAAGTATTTTCTAAATAGTCAATATTTACCATTTCTTTAAGATTTTATAACAATTTGTACTTATTTGATGTTTTGTTGCTGTAATTGTATTTTGTGATTATTAATGTTTTTATTTCCTTCCTTATTATGAGTGCCTAAAATGTAGGGGGCATGTCTTCATCTTCTTCTTTTTTGGGGGAGGGGGATTCTGTTCAAAATTGAGAGAGTATAGGTGCTACAATACAAATGAATTAAAGCACACTATATAAAGGGAAACACTTGAGATTGTAGTAACCTATCCACTGTGCTTTGATGTGAAAGACATAGAAGCTGTGGTGTGAAAAAGCAGAGAAGATGCAACCATATTTTCTAAAAAGTTATCAAGCTGGAGCAGATTTACTTGAATTATTCAAAATGTTGCAAACCCTAGTGGCTCATTCTGAATTTTATTCATTTTGACTCCATTGAGACACACACAAAATTATACAGCACTGAGAAAGAAGTTGGGACATGCATGGGAACCCCGGGCTTAATAGAACACCATGGCTTAAGGGCCAGTATCATGAAGTTTATGCCTTCCTGTGTTTCCATGGCTGAACTATCCCTGTGGTGAGCGTGTGCTCCCAGCAAGTCCTCCACTGTAACCTGCCTGCCTCTCCTCTTCCACAGGAAAGTAGGGGAGGGACTGTGCTTCTGTGCAGCTCACCTTCATCTTCTTTACATCTCCCCTGAGGCTCAGAGCTTAGCAGAACCTTGGGCTGAGGCTCTAGGATATTAAGTGGATTTGGGATTCTGAGCTGCTGTTAATTTTGTTTTAGCTATGTTACGAGTTGGCCTGGAATTTTAACTGAACTTTATAATGTTATTTCCACGGGAAAAATAATTCTAGAATCCAAACAACCAACTAGGAACTTCGTTTTTGCAATATAAGTAATTAGTACATTTTGAACATGTGTTTTTGACTTTTTAAGGCCAAATATCTCAGAATTTATTGCATCTTTGCCATATTCTTGTAAATATTGGTAAAATTGAGGAATCTTTATTATGAATTATTTAGAAACATGATATAATTAGGGCTTTAAACACATCAGTATATTTAATATGTTTTTCATTTGAATGGCTATTTATAGATTTTAAAAAGGATTTATCTTTTATAATTGGTGGATTTGTTTTGCTGAACTTAAATATAGATGTTGAATTTTTTTAAATGGTCCATATTGGATTCACCCAGGAAGATGATATGGTACCTTCTGGTTAACTACTGGGAGATTTACTAAAAGGAATAACTTAATAGAAATAAAGGCTTCACACATGAACATGCTCATTTAATACTATGGTAGAAAAATAAAACAAGGAACCACCTAAAATTCTATTACTACAAAGTAACTTTATGAATTGGTTCCAGATGACTACAGTTGCACTGTAGAAATACACATAGGATTTAGAACAATAAAATATCAGTACTAAATATTAGCTATGCCATATTTGTAAAATATGCATGCATATAGATGACTGAGAGTTAGTGTTAGTATGCAAGTATTGAAATAGGAGAAAGAGTTAAGAATATTTGCTTTTTTTCAAAGTGTCTCTTCAAAATAATTCTATTCGATTTTAAACAAGCTGCTTCTGGAACAGTAAGCAGGCTGATTTAAAGCATTATGTATCAAGACAAATTCAGAACTATAATTTTTGTTCTCTGCACAGTGCCTTCTTATAAGAAAAGTTATTTTTAATAAGCGATTCTCACTTGTCGTGGTCTTGTTTCCCTACAGTGCTACAAAATTTGTGAATTTTCAGAACCCCCTACAAAAATAAATGGGAATTGAAAATTGACTAGAAATTTACAAAGGTAACTGGCATATCTCATTAGTCCTAATTATTTTTATTATGCAATATTATGATTTTTTAGACATTCGGCCTCTTTTTTTTTTTTCCTTTTTGATCTTGAATGTGGTTCAAGATGAGTGTCATGCTGAATGCTAATTTCTCATCCAGAACAGAGTTGTTTTGTTCTTATGTACCCCTTGACTCTTCACTGTTCTTTTAAATTAATGATGCAGGAACAAACTCATTCTATGAGACTGAGATCATTTGTTATCAAAACTCAGTTATTAGGTGGAGACAGAAACCTCATGGCTGAAGTGATTGCAGAGGCATCTGCGGAGAGTGTCATACAGCCAGGTTGCGTGAGGGTTAAGGGAGTGCATATGTGTGTGTGTGTTGGGGCATCAGTGCTCACTTGGTTGTAAACCCCTTTTGTAGACTTATGGAATTTGTATTTGCATGCGTGCTTCAAGAGAAAAGTCTTTTCGCTTCAAGAATCCTGATTAGATAAGTTGTCGTAGATCATTCTTTCAGAAACTGATAGTATCCAGAAAAATCTTAGTACATTATTTAATGACTTAGTACCAAATCATGGGTATTGTGAAAGTACAATTCCTCATCTTGGTCTGATTATGAAAGACTAGTATTCCTATCTTGCTCTAAGACTTTGATTGGGTATATGTCCTTTACTAATTAAGTTGTTTTCAGATGTAATGTAGTCATCAATAGGATATTATTTTTTGAATGTTTTATTTTTAAAGCCTCATAAAGGAAAGGATGAGGCAAATGAACTACAGCTTCACATAAAATAATAATAGGCAAGAAGAAAAAAGGGGGGAATTTAGTTTTTTGGTTTTTTTTTTTTAAATAAGTCTTTAAGGAGTAAGAGGAATTGGAAGTACCATATCAGCAACTTTCTGTATAAACTGGAAAATTCCTAATTCAAACTTGAAGTTGAAGTCCACTTCTTAGATTAGCAAATAAGTGTTTCTGAATACAGTACTAGAAGGCAGTGCTGGTAAGAGACAGATTTTATCAGTAGAGACTTAGAATAAACTTCTGAGGCTCACCACTGTGACTCAACTCAGTTTAAAAATAAGCTATTAGATATATTTGTAAGAAAATATATTATATTTTCTTAATAATTGCGTAGGACCAGAATTCTGACCTAGGCCTTGTGGTAAATGCAAAGGACTTCTTACCCATCAGCTTTCCCCCCGTTTCTGCTCTTTCTCCTCAAGAGGATTAGGGAACCAATCTCTCTTCATTTTATTGTTCAGTAGTCAGTTATTTTTATAAAGGGTAAACTCTTTTTCTATTTTCCCACTAAGTTCTTTTTCATTGTCTAACTCCAGGAAATTTTTGAGTTAAAATATACTGTAATCATGACTCATTATAATAATCAACAGTCATAAACTGGTATAAAATTTAATTACATCTAAAGAAAACAAAAGATGAAATCAAATTTAATCAGAATTACAGTAATGGTACTTCATTATATCTATTGTTCCTTGGTGTATAAAATATTTTTATTCAATTACTTCATCAGTCTTACAGTGTTCAAAGAAAACAAAAACAAAAACAAAAAACAAGGGAATTATTATTCCTGTGTACCAAAAGAGGAGACCAGTTTTAAGAATAGTTTAGTGCAACTATGTAGAGTAAGGACCAGAAAGTAGTTCTTCTGGCTCCTAGTCCAAGTTCTTTCCATTCTGTTAAAAGTAAATCACCTAAGAGCCCACAAATAACAAGCAAGCAAAGACATTTGAGGGTTCATACATGCATACATGCTTATTGTTTTCCAATTAAATTTACTTCATCTCTATAACCAAGAGTCTGGGTCTGTGTTTTCATGCCTGATTTATTTTGGTAGTCCACAAAATTTCTTTCACTATGTTTCAATTATAGGTATCACCAGAGCTGATGGTTTATACCAGTGGTTCTCAGAGTTTGGTCCAGTCAGTTTGGTTCTCAAAGTTCCCGGTTCAGTATTTCCTGGGACCTTGGCAGAAGTGCAAATTCTTGGGCCCATTACAGCCCTACTGACTCAAAAACCCTAGAGCTGGAGTCCAGTAGTCTGTGTTTTACTAAGGCCTCTAGGTGATTTTGGTACAAGCTAAAACTTGAGAACCACTGTTTTAAACTCTTATTTACTGCAGTTGGAATTCAGGTTAATTAAGTGCACTTTTTATCCCCTGAGACATCTAAGGCTCTTGTCCAGCATTTATAATACTTAAAATTTTTTTGTCTGTATTCCTTGCATTGGCTTGTTGAGGCTAGAGAATATAATGAATGCTTCAGTACATGGGCTCTGAAGACAAACTTTGAGTTGGAACGCTGGTACCATTATTTACAGGTCATGTGGCCTTAGGAGAAGTTCCTTCTCTGTGAAATGAGGCCATGATGGTTCCTACTTCCTAGGGGTATTGTGACAATTAAATAAGGTGATCCATGGAATGTATTTAGCAGAGGCCAACCCCTTGGGAAGCACCAATAAAATGTTAGCTATAGTTGTTATTATTATTCAGTCCAGTGACTTGCACAGTGAAAAATTATTCACCA
The DNA here is from genome assembly GCF_987537825.1 of Furipterus horrens. Lineage (NCBI taxonomy): Eukaryota > Metazoa > Chordata > Mammalia > Chiroptera > Furipteridae > Furipterus > Furipterus horrens. The sequence goes on from NW_028327176.1 coordinate 175,591,167, forward strand.
AGTAAATATTATTTTGGAAAATAATATTTTGTTTCAACCAAGGATCTTAAAAATGAACTTTTGGAGAAAAGAACAACTTAGAAGACTTTACAGAGGTAGCACAATTATTTACCTGTCTCATTGGCTTTTTTTTTTTTTTTCCTTTCTAAAAGTTGCTTGTGGATTCATCTTGAACAGTGTATTAATAACTAAAATTAGGCATAAAGAGAATGTTTATGCCAAAAAAATCATTTGAAGGTAATATTACTCATTATTTTCCCTCTAATATTTTCACTTTTGAAAGGGAAGTAAAGAATTACATGAGTATCCGGCTTCTGGGCATCAGCCATCTACTGCAAACGTTAGTATTTACTTTTGTTAATCCATGAGGTTTTCATGATCCTGACTAAAAGAAACTTCTAACAAAGTGAACGTAATCTACAACCTCTAGCATTTCCTCCTCCTTCCAATGAATAATCATTATTTCTAGTAAGCTGTTGTGAACCACACACAGGACAAATGAAAGGACCTGTAAGTGATGGGAAGGGGTTCTTGCTCTGGAGGTTTATTTTCATTAAACATTGGTGGCTAAATCCTTGGTGGCTAAGTCAGTCCCAGTTTCCGCCTGAAGATTTTTTGTTCTCCCCATAAGTTGCCCATCATCATGCATCTGCCACCTGTACCAAGGAGGGGTAGCGAGAAGCTGGGGGGAGAAAGGTTGCTGTGTCAAAGTTAGACACATGAGTGCCACTCTTGAACTGCACTCTTCGCTGCAGTGCAGAGTGAGCATCTGTCTGCTCCTTTGGTTTAGTCTTGAATAGCCTTGGGCAAGAAACAAAAACAAAAACAAAAAACATGTTCTGGGAGATTTTTTTTTTTTTTTTTTGCCACTGCAAGTTTCTTAAAGTAGAAAAACAGGGTAGGGGAGAGGTTAGGGATTAGGTGATGAAACATTTTTTTCTTCATGGTACTCTCAAGCCAGAAGGGGTTTATGCAAACCAGAAAGATGTGGGAGTAAATATGTTAATGTCATTCATTAATCATGAAAACCATATTAAGGAGAGGGCTTCCTCTCACTCTGTGTCATATACTAGGTCACCAGATTCATTCTGGGACTCGGAGCTTTCTGTACTCTGTTCAAAATCAAGAAACAGATGATGTTTGATACCTTGCCTTTCCCCTCAGGAAAAGAAAGAACATATATACTTCAGAACAAGACAGATTTGATTTGCTATAACCTTGTAGTACTGTATTGAATTCATGTTCAGTGGGCAGAAAGTTTTAAATAGTTTATATGCCTTTTTCCCTAATGGTCATGAATTTGGGGTTTTGAGAAGGAGGAATTTACAATTAACTCTTTTCATTTTCATTATGAGAGTATAAAAACATGCTCTTTCTATTTTGAAGAACCAATTTGCATTTCATTTTACATCAGGGGAACTACAGCACAGTGTTTTTAAAGCATAGAATTCCTGCCCGTGTAAAACATTTCAGAATTGTTTTGAAAAAGTTTGTTTTCTTTTAAGCTTCATTTATACAACTGGGCTTGGTCAACAGTTTTGTCTATGGGAGTTCAGAAGCAAAACTTGCACCTACCTGGAAATCACCAGTAGGGTCTGGGGAGGCCCCGTTTGCCTTTGGAGTTGAGGGCAGAAATGCCTGTAAATGACGTGGATATTCTATAGACTATAGTATGAGAAGAGTTAAAGAAATAACTCTCAGACTAGTGTTCTTCAGTAGTCCTGGATTTGTGTGTGTGTGTTTCCCTATGCCTCTAGCTCTGAGAAGATATACTGCCTCTTCTTTCTCTTAGCCTTGTCACTTGCCCCTCCCCCACCTTGGATCTTATGGTTCCTTTAAAGGGTGTGCAGTTCAAAGCAAAGCCACAGTGAAAAGGGCTGTGTCTTTTTAGGCCCACTGAAACATGTTCTGCAGCCCATGGGCTTTGTGTGAGGCTTTCTGTGACCTCATCGGGCAGGGTCAGAAATGAAAAGAGGTTCTTCTGTTCAGTGCTTGCCGGTATAATCATCACGCTGTATGACGAAAATGCAGCGGGAATCCAACAACGACGTGACCCCCTGAAAAGGGTGCTAGAAGAAATCTTTTTAGAAATGTAGTTGACTCGACCTCATCTTATTTCTGTTGATGAAAATGGTCCTGAAATCCACTGGTATTCACAGACTATAGATCTAAATTGTTTTATTAAAAAAGAATTGGAAGCAACTATATTTATTGATCACTATTGGCAGGGTTAATGGAACAGAACAGTTGATGAAAACTAGTGCCCTCTGCTCTCTTTTTTGAAATTGTTCTCTTTTTTGAAATTGTTCTCTTTTTTAGTGTACTTGTGACTAAGCAGGAAAATATGTGTCACTGCTTTCCCGGCCCCTGCTCCTACCCCAGTCACTAATCAACCTAATTCACAGTTTGTGGAATTTGGCATGGTTTCATGTTAAATTTATTTTATTTTATTTTTGATCTGGTATGTTAAGTCATCTTTTAATGAGATAGTATCTCAAAAAAGTTAACTGCACTTATACAGTTCAGGACTGTATTCATATCTTGTGTTAACAGCAGCTTTACAGGGGGAAAATTAAAGATCTTTAGATCTTTAGAATCAAGTCCTGTAAAATTTAAAATACATATTGTTGGCATTTCAGAAAAAGAGAAAGCATATATAAGTTCAGGTGCAGCACACAATTTTTCTTAAAATAAGTGTAACAAAGCTTAATATTGAAATGTGGGTAGGTTATCCCATGTTGATTGCTTGAAAATGGCCGTATCTCCATAGTATGTCATAGGTTCCCATTCTTCTTTGCAGAAGGTTTGAATACTGCTGTACAGAGAGGCTGTACTTGCTAGCGGTGATGAGCATGTCCTGGGATATTAATGATAATGTGTTCTGATTCAATTCACAAAGAAATTTAAACATACGTGTTAGGTGACATTCCATAGAAATGGAAAGACTTCTTTTGCTTGTTTGTTTTTAATATAAGTAAATTATGTGACCATTGGCTTGATGACCTTTCTCTGCTCTTCACTAAACTGGAATGTTTGCAGCCAGGATGTTTTGTGCCTCATTTGTGAAGGAAGTCTAGGTTAAGCAGAGTTGACATTCTCCTGGCTTAGATAATGAGCCACCTCATTCCAAGGCAGTTTTTCTAGGAAATGATTTCCTTTCCTTATAAATCGTGCAGGGAGGCTGAGATGTTTTGTAGACATATCCTCTACCAAGCCAAGAAATGGTAGCTTTTGCAAGAGAGATAAAGATAGACTATTTTATATACTTCTGTTTTGTTTATTTTTGAGGTTTTATCAAGATCTAGCTCCTCTGTAAATTATCCTGTGTAAATTAGGGAGAAACCCTTGAGTCCCTTTCTGTCCCATGACCAAGAAAAAAGTAAAGAAGCATAATCTGCATGGAAGCATCATGACTGGGGGAATAGGCCAATAGGATTTCAGGGAGGGGCTTCTGCCCAGATGCCTGAAAAGTTAAGTATATGGCAGCACCAGTGTGTTGTCTAGTTATCACCCTAGCCCAGCTGCATTAGGAAGTCTACTGAGCATAAAAGTAGCCTGGCACCTTACTGAGTAAGAAGTGTTTGAACTGTTTCAAAAGCTAGAGAGGGGACGGTTGCAGCTTCCATTATCCAAATGTGATAATAGTGGAAAACAACGATCGTGTCATTTACCTCAAATTTCAAAGCAAACAGAATATATGAAACAAGACTTGAGACAACGTTCAATAATTTTCCTGCTTGATTTTATCAGTTAATCAGCATCTCAGTGATCAAAACCACCCAGCCATCAACTGTGGACAGAATGGGAGGTCCAGATGGTTAGAAAAGGAGCCATGGATGTTGACTCATTTGTTTTAATTCATCACTAAACATATTTTCAGTGTTGGTTTTGGGGGGTTATATCCCTTTTGAACTATTTTCCTATTTCCTAATTGTTTGCATATGTCATTAGAATCATACAATATGTTAGACCTCGACTATCAGAGAATTCTTCATCGTATTAGTGTGTGGTGTACTCAAAGTGGGTGTTGGAGTCAAGCCAACTGGAGTGATTAATTAACCTTCATCAACTTTAAATCTCAGGTTCTGAAACTTAGAAACAGCACTTAATGTTCTGATCCTGTGAGGATGGGATTAAAAATATCCATGTCCTTCTACAGTGAGGTTGTAGTTTATTATACTATTTAAGGATGAGGAAATTGAGTTGCAGACAAGTAAATGGATTTGCCCATCATCACATTAGGCCTTAGTGGCAAGAATGGGCTTAAAATCAGGTCTCTTGTCTCTAGTCCTATGTCTTTTCCAATGATCATTGCTCTAAATTAAAATGGATTTTGGTGAATAAAATCTTTTTCCATGAACAGTATACAGGTAAGCTAGTGGTGTTTGCTGAAGGAGAGCTGGTATCAATTAATGATAGCAGATTGTTGACTAGAGAAGGAAAGTAGGTTTTTCAATAACACCCCATGAATAGGGTGTGACAGTCTGTTCTGTAATAGTTTCAGGACCTTTCTAAGGTGAGCCTCAAGGAATGACACCTCAAGTTGAAATTCGAGAAATAAAATAGGGTCATTAGAGGAAATACAAAACTCCTAGGCAAAAAATAAGAAAACTAATCCATTAAGGAAGCTAGAAAAACATTTCATTTAGGAAGCGGGGACTCGAAATAGTGAATTTGGCTAACGGAAGAAAGTGATAAGAAAGGAAAGGCAAAACTACTTAGCATTACCAGGTATAGTCGACATACAGTATACTGGTTAGCAGCTAGAGGATCCAGATTGTCTCTGCCACCCTGTGCCCCATAAAATAATACAGTACATTTGCAAGCATTTGCATATTGTAGGAGTCCTCTTACCTAACTCTCCAGAAGTAACAAACCCTAGCGTTTGGAGCACTAGAGCCTTAGAGCTGGGAGTAACGAGGGAAAGTTACCAGGAAGTGTGTCTTGGCTCAGAGTAAGGAAGAACTTTCTATCAATAAAAGCTGCCAACAATGGAATGCCCTATTCCCCAAAGGAATCAGCTTCCTCTCACTGGAGAGTAGGCAGCAGCCAGAACATTGTCAGGCAGGGGTGCCATCAGGGGTTCCAGCATAGGGTCACGGTTTGAATCAGATGAACCCAAAGGTCCCTTGCCAAGACTCTGTGATTCTATGACTGTTTTGGTTACACCTTATTTTTCTTTCATACTCAAAGTCTTACGGTTTTTCATAAATATCCTGTAATGTAAACAGAAAGGGATTTGGGCTTATGAAATGAAATTAGTTGTGACAATCCTTTAAACAGAAGTAATCAAATGAAATGCAAAATAGTGTATATAAAGGAAAAATAACTAGAATATGAGAATCTTTGAAAGTCATATCAAATAAAGCTCACGGGAAAGATGATAAATCTCAACAGAATGAATAAAGGTGATTTGCCATGTACAGACACATTGAGGAAAGTTTATCAGTTGCATTTAGTTTATTTTGCCAGAGGAGAGAGCTTACACAGAGTAAGCAAATGACGTGTATATGAAACTCTAGGCAAACATTTTCCTTCAGTGTAGCTGATTGGAGGACAGTATTGAAGAATAAAAACAAGTCAGAAACAGTGGCAGGTATTTCAGGCACGGCTGTGTGGCCTTCCATGGACACCAGATTTCTACTGAAGTTTTTTTACTAGAGATGGACATGATACGAGTTTTGTTTCCTAGATATAAATTTAGTAGTGGTAAGAAAGAAGGTTTAGAAAGGAGAAGAATTAGAAGGGAGGGATGGAACATCTAGGTGACACAAACTGAAAGACAGAAGTAGTGAGAATTCAGCTCCTGGGAGGACAGAGTTGCCTTTCATTGAAATGGGAAACCCACAGGGAGAAAAAGTTTTAGAGGGCATTGATGTGAAGGCAGGCTGTCTTGTTTAACTCTGACCACAGTTGCACAATTGGTGCATGGGACAGAGGTCAGGAATTAAGACATGGGTTTGGGAGTTATTTACTTAGAGGACGGAACTGAAATGATCAAATTGGATGAGACTCCAAAGGGAGAAACCATCAGGGGAAAAGAAGGGAGACCTCTGAGCTGAACTTTGGGGAATAGCAAAATATAGATAATGAGAAGGAAAAATCATTAGATCTTAAAGAATAAAAGAATACTTAATGAATAAGAAGAAAACCTGAGAGGGTTTTTTGGGAGCTGAGAAAGAAGGAATTTCAAGAAAATGTGGTTAGGGACCCTCTGAGAGACCATAGGGGGGAAGTAAGAAAACAATGCGAGCTGGAAATTTCCATGAAAGATTCTAACCACCCTTCAAGAGCTTGGGAGCTGGGTTAACCATATAATTTTGTAAATGTGAAAGAACGGAAAGCAGCCAAATTATAAATTAGTCCGAGTTTTGTTCATTATCCAAAGCCACTTTTCATGATGTCCTTCCCCCACCTCTTCTGGGTGAAAACAATATCTCCCTCTGCCCAGGTGAGCAGTATTCTTTCCCATACTGCTGATGGGATTTCTCTCAAGTCAAACTTCATTTGCAATTTTGTGTCAAGATCCACTACAGGATACTGTTGTTCCTGTTTTGCCCCCCTCACCTTACAGGGGGCAGTAGACACTTGGGGCATACTGGCACAGAATTTTCTGTTATCTGAAATATTGTCATGCATGTGATAGCTTCATTGTAAGACTGGCTTTGGTCTAAGTAGTAATTTGGAAAGGGCAGATCTTTACTCTCAACTAACTTCAATGTAAATATAGATAAGACTGTCATGGGGGGAGTACTTAAAAGTTTGCTTTCTTTTTGTTTTTCTCTCTGATGTGGTAAATATAAATTACTACCTTAGTTGAAACTTCCGTCCTTGGTTCAAATAGTTCACCTGTTATTACATTGCTGCTGATAATCAAATACACATACACGAATTCTAATAAAATAACCACAGGTATATTGAGGCATGCTCTAAGGTACTGTGCTAGACCTTATATGTAGCTATATATATGTACACACATACATGTAATGCATCTACATCATCTTCTTTTATGACGACCACCTTAGAATGGAGATATTACTATCATACAGAGGAGCAAACTGAGTTTGTGAGAGATTTTGTAACTCCCCAAGCTCAGGTGGATGCAGAACGGAGCTGAGAAATGGCCCTAGAACGGTCTGTTTTCCAATCTCATCCGGTGTCAGGCTGTGCTTCTTAGGAGTGGAGACCACCCAAGAATTTCTCCTTCATGGTGTGCGGTGTGTGAGTGAGGGAGCAGAGGCTCAGGACCAGCTGGCAGGCAGGAGCTCGGAGCACGTTGTCTCTGCCATACAGGGTGCTTCTCAGGACCATTTTTTTTTTCTCTTTTTGAGTAAATTCCAGAGAACATTCTATATAATTTTCACCTTCAGACTTTCTTGCCACTTAGCATTCTTTAAGATAATATGCTTTCATTTTTTTACAATAGTATGTGTCTTCAAGAATTTCCTGTGATCTGGTAATTTTTGTAAGTTTGGGACTGTGGGTTGCCAAAAAAAAGAGCCCAACGCTCTTAGGGGCAACAAAATTTCCACCTCCCAGAAGTATTTTGCACTTTGTCTTTTGGAAGTTTAATTAACATTAAAATAGATTGTGGTATTGTTTTAATCTTATATGGACTGTTTTAATGAATGCTGCGATATGACTCAAGCAGTAAACCCAAACAAACCAGCAAAATGACGACAGTGTGTGTTAGGGAGAAACATATCCTGTCTTTTGATGGTTCCTCCCTATAAAGGGAGCTCCAGGTTGACTATTCCTGGAGGGACTTAGTTTGGGAATTTGTGGGAAATATAACCGGGCATGCTCAGCCTGACTCCACCCACCTATGTGAAGGGAGCTGCCTACCTGATGGAGGAGGCATTCTAGAGCATTCTAGAGCATCGCCACAGAGGCCTCTATGGATGTATATGAAATGAATATTATTAGTGAGTAGTTAATATCTGATTATTTATATACATGTCTGATGCTGAATTTAAATCTAAGATGGGGCAAAAGTAGGTTTATAGTTCTTTGTATAGAAAATAATATAATAATAAATAATAATACAAAAATAAACTCTGTTTTGCATACTCACAGCTGTAAACCTACTTTTGCCCCACTCTGTATACTTCTTATGTTAAAAATGAACCAAGTATTTTGACTAACATTTTTTGTTGTTGTTTTTAATTTTAAATAATTTACTTATTTATTTGTTTATTTATTTATTTATTCATTTATTTGTAGAGAGAGGGAAAAGGAGAAAGAGAGGGAGAGAAACATCACTGTGTGGTTGCCTCTCACTCGTGCTCCCAAGTGGGGACCTGATGTGTATGCCTTGTGTCTTTGATACTATATTGAAATTAAAGAGATAAATCTGATTTTAATGATATTAAAGTTGTTTCTTAAACCATGTTGAGAATGTGTAATTTTCTTTGGTTGCAGTTCAATCATTTAATTCTTTTTTTTTATAAAGATTTTATTTATTTATTTTTAGAGAGAAGGGCAGGGAGAGAGAAAGAAACAGAGAAACATCAACGTGTGGTTGTCTCTCACATGCTCCCCAACCGGGGAACTGGCCGACAACCCAGAAATGTGCCCTGACTGGGAATTGAACCAGTGACCCTTTGGTTTGCAGGCTGGTACTCAAACCACTGAGCCAAACCAGACAGGGCCAATCATTTAATTCCTAATGAAGGTTCTAAATAAATGTATTATATTCCATAAGTTTAAAACAAATATTTAGTGTTTAAATAATGGGTAATAACTTTCTATTAATATATCATCAAAGTCATCTTAGCCATAAAACTTTAAAACATTTAAGTTACTTTTCTTTGATATTATCTTAATGCAGTATTCTCAGAAAAAAATAATACTAAGGTAATTATTTTATAATACAATATGGTTAACATTAGAATTATATATTATAGTCCTATAAAGTTTAAAGGTTTTATTTATTTATTTGTAGAGAGAGGAGAAGGGAGGGAAAAAGAGAAGAAGAAAAACATCCACGTGAAAGAGAAACTTCTATCAGTTGCCTCTTGAATGGGTGCCGCAACCCAGGCATGTGCCCTGACCAGGAATCGAACCAGTGACCCTTCACTTTGCAGAACAATGCCCAACCAACTGAGCCACATTAGTCAGGGCTTATGTATAATGATTCATTTCATCTGATATGTAATTAAACCATTTTAATTATTTTTTTTCTAATTCAAATAGTAATACCTATACCCCCACCCACCCACCCATCTACTCACACAGCCACACGCACATACGCAGAAACTTGGAAACAACCCAAATATAAATAGACTTTTCTCCAATGGCTGGCTGAATAATTGTTCCAGAAATTTGTCAAATCGCCCCGACCCTGCAGCCACAAACACACTCCACATCCCCATTGGATGTGACTGACATTGTATTAACCCTCTAAATTAATGTAAGAATTTTATCTCTGCATTCTGAAATCTTCACATCCAGGGCAGTTATTAATTTATAACCTGTTTTAGCCAACTATTGTATGACTCTCCAATAGTAATTTAAATATTTATATACTTTAATAGTGTTCTTCACATATGTGAGGCAAGGACCCAGTTGAGAATCTGACCCTGGACATGCACAAGCTTCCCCTATCACTTACTGAAGGTTAATGACCACTTACCGCTCACGCAAGGGCCAGCCAGGTAGAGAATTTCTTCTACCTTGTAAGCTGCCCATTAGCATGGGAGGTATAACAACAATGCAGATGCCTGCAGAGGACCTGCAGACAAGCGGACAGTAAAAATTGGCATCAGGCACTGAAACTAGGAATTTGATTTAGGAACTACCAAGTATGGTTACATCAGGGCTGATTCAGAGCTTTCTAGAAACTGCACTAAAGTTAGAACCCTTCCCTCTCCCGTGCCAAGAATGAGTCCTGATACAAACTTGGGCCCTTTCTTTTTCTCTACTGCTTTGCTAGCCCAGATTTGTCAATTTTTGTTGTTACTGATATTGTCTTATGTTAAAAAACATAATTATTTTGTGCTATCAAAGGTTAGCTAGGTTCATGCAATGCTCTGTCACACTTGGCAGTGGTGAACAAGCCTTCCTTAAGACTATCCATGACTTTTAGGATAATGATTTATGTACCTCACTAGAAGAATAAAAAACCACTATGAAATTACCTATTTACTCTTTTCATTACAACTCTATGTAATTGTTTCTAGATTTGCTTACGTCACTGAAATTTTAGAAACCAGGTGTTGTTGTTTCTTTCTTTTTTTATTTTTAATTTTTTTTGCTCTTATTCTAGTGTTTTACTCTTCAACGTAATAGAGTAAGTGTTCCAGTCTGTGTTGCACTCTTGTTTATGCATGTGTTTTGCAGGTGTGATTGGCATTGCAAATTCTGGCTTTGGATCTACAGACACATTTAGATGCAAATTAGGTGGCACTAAGCCACTCCTATTTAAGAAATTGAACTTTCTTATTTTGTCTGGATAATGATAAATATTGCATTAATGTAGCTTACATACACAGTAGAGCCAGGCTGCCTTTCCTGTACGTAGCTACACATCTGTGGAAAGAGGAACATTAGAAGTGGGTGTGAGATTACCAAGTGCTGTTGGGCTGACGTACCAAGTGCTGCTGCAAGTGAATTTTCAAGGAAGACAGTATGGAATGCAGATGTAGTCCCCAAATAAATGTCCATCTATGGCCATTTATATGTCACCAAGTATTTATTGACTGCCTACTATGTACAAGTCTCCCTGTTCATAAATAACCCTGTCAGGTCACAATGTGTGTGTTCAGTTCACTATAGAAGGTTTTTACGATAGTATGGTCACTTGGAAGAACTTTTAGAAGAAAAAATGTTTAGAAATATATATATAGTTACAGAACATGTCACGAGTGCTCTAATGTACATCATGTAAAAAAAAAAACAAAAAAAAACCTTGGATGTGCTAAGAAAAACATCCAGAAGAATATATCCTTATGCTTGAGTTAAGTGTAAAATAAAAAGATAAAGATATTCCATTTTTTTCTGGACTCTTAGGCCCTTTGAGTTGTAGACTTTTCCAGAGAGAGAGAAACATTTTTATTGCCCCATCCATTTCAAGTAGAATCACAGAAGTCTTTAACTCTTAATCAGAGAAGTTTCTGAGGTAACAGTGGCTAACCTATAAAGGATTAGAGCATTTATTTGAAGTCTGTATATATAATGTATGTTTCTGTTATAAAGATACACTAAGGACACTCCCATACGGAATTATAGGATTTGAATGAGTACTGCCCCGCTACATTATTCCTCTGGTCATCTTGGACTTCAAGGAGGGTGACTTAGGTTGTAACATTTTTAGTCTCATAAAATGAAAGTATAGGAATTAGTGTAGGAAGTCATTGTGAAAAGGTGTCATAAATAAAAATAAAAAGGAATATGATAAGAGTCAGCTTCTTGCTAGGAGACTTCAAGAATGAAAGAGGTCTTCAAAAAGGAAAGTGACAGTCTGGGACTGAGTTCTGTATTGAGGGTCATTATTAAAGGTGCTCCTAGGATGCCAGAGGGACCTGGAGCCGAATCCTTGAGTTTGGATCCTCATTCCTCCACTTTCAAGCTTTGCGGTTTAACAATTACTTAGTTCTCTTTAAGCCTTTGTTTTATCAACTATTCAATAGGGTTATCGATAGTATTTGCCTCAGTGGGCTGCCTAACTTATTATAAGTAAGAACTTAATATTTTTAGTGAAAAATTCAAGATCTTGGTTTATTATTTGCTCAGAAATAGGAATGGAGAACTCATCGAAGAGCCAGATTCTAATCATAGTTAAGCCACTTACTATGTGACCTTGAACAAGTCGCACTCTCTTCCTCTTCCTCTTTTCCTTCCTTCTCCTTCTAAATTACAAAATGAAATAGTGGAGTATATGACTTCTAATTCTATTCCAATTAGAATTCTATAATTCTATGAGTATTCTACAAACAAACACCAAATTTTTAAAAAACGATTACTGGAACCTGACTAATTGAAATGCCCCCCACACTATTATTTTATGAGTGTCAAAAGTGGAATCTGGAGTCAGAGCCCGTGCTTAGAAGGCTTGCCTTTTAGGGTCCATGTAGAAAACACATTTCCGGTGAAGTTCAGCTCTTTAGGATGCCCATAACTCCAGCGTTTGGTGACTCAGCGGGTTTTAAGAGCCTGTGTGCAGAGAGAGAATAAGAGTGGAAGGCAAGCAGGCAGGGGGGGTTCTGCAGAGATGCGGCAAGTGCTAACAAGGCAAAGTATAACTGAATGGAAAAAAATCCTCCAGAGGCCAGAGAAAATTGTTGAAAGGAAAAACATTAGGAAACTATGTTTATCTCAGGGATTTAGTCCAAAAATCAGATTTTAGAGGAGATCTATTTCCACAGTGCTTTCTCAATCCATATTTAAGTTGTACTGCAGTGATTATTATTCAAAATGAGAAGTTGTAAACATCCTTAATAATCAAGGGCAAATAGCATGCATTTATTGTTCCATGACACACATTGTATTCTTTTAAAAAGACTTTTAGGAGAAACAGTCTTTACCATTAACTTGAAAATATTTCTTAATGAAACATCTAATTTCCTGAATGTTCTTACTGAAGCTTTACCATCTAAATAAAGCAACTGAAAGTTTTCATAATTAACTAGACATTTTTGTTGTTTTTTAAACCAGAATCAAAATTAATAAGCCATGAAACTGATTTTTTTCCATTACTCTCCTGAGATTTTAACTTTACTAACGTTCTAAACAATTTCTGAAAATTAAAAAAATCCCTTAACAAAGCCTATCACACAGTAGAAAAGTGAATAAAAGATTTATTCATCCTCATCTGGCATAAATCATCATCTCCAGCAGTAAATGTACATTTAGCTGTTTAGAAGAAGAAAAATGATAGAAAAAAATCTGATTTTATTTATTTAAAAATATTTTTAGATAAGTAAAATTTCTGCTGACAATATGGATGAAATTGTGACTTTTGATTTACTGAAGTACTATTACTTTTATATGTACCACAACATGACTCCCTACACATGAGTGGATTTTTTTATATTAACTTGGTAAAAACTTAAATATTTGTCTATAAATGTATTTATTTATTTTTCTGTAAAATGAGATATGTGTTTTTGACACCTATATAAAATTTATTACCTGCTTTTTCTACATTTTTATTTAACAATTTTAATAATAACTAAACAAATGCCAGTGTATTCTTTATATTCATGAAGAACTTAACTAAAACCAGATTATTTGACATAAAGAGTATAGTTAGAAGAAAATAATGTATCTTTTGAAAATTTTAATAGCCAGAGACAGTGAATCACATTTAAACAGAGAAATAATATATTCTACTTTTAAATATTACATTCAAAAACAATTTATTACTTTTGATAAAAAATGAGAGGGGTATTAGCATCTTTGACTAAAGATCTTTATTTACTATTTATTTTAAATTTTGATTTTTTTCTCATAATCTCACTAGTGAAATTTTTTATGAAAGATAAGAAGGTAAAGTTTATAGAGGTACATATTTTTATTATACACAAATTTAGTTTTTTCCTGAGATTGTAACATTATAGATTTAAATTATGAATTTTTAAATTTGAACAATATAATTTTAATATTTTAATTACCATTGAAAAAGGGAGCAAGAGTCAATCAATCTGAGAAATACATTTAGTTTTCAAGCAATATAATTAATCATCCATAACTTTTAGATTAACCAAATTCAAAGACATGGAAAATTGCAGTTCACTTATTTTCATTAATATGGTAGGAAAAGGGCAAGACATTTTGTGTGAATTATCTGCCAAAAGAAAACAAAATTTAGAAAAGGGAAGTTCTCAATTTATGTTCTGGATTAAAACCCTTAACCCCAACCACAGACTTGTAGTTGGTATACTTCACTAGTACTTGAAATTTATGACACCGAATTCCTGTTTCTGATGTTTCTCTAAATGCTAAATGACATGTATGAAACATACCTCTGTTGGACAATAGCTACAGTTCCTACTGGATTTGTTTTTTTTTGTTTTTTTTTTTTGGCGGGACAGGCGTTGGAAGACTGAAGTTCAGAGAGAAAGATCTACCTTACGTGCTAACACATGATTAATTATTCTGGATTTATTACTCTGTGAAATGTGGGGAAACAAAAGCCTTCTCTAGATGGTGTCACTGATTGTTTCAGTTCCAAAATATTAGTGATAAGAAAAATATTACATGAACTCAAAATTTAAAAAGAAATACATACTTGAGAAGGAACCACCTAACAATGTGATCAGTGAAGTAAGTTTTTCTTTACACTATAACTTTATAGTAAAAGGATATTTGAAATGCTTTGTTTTTTGAATATTATACATGAGATTTAGCACAACACACATAGCTATCCCAAGTTATGTGTACAGCACATAAAAAATACCTAATCTTAAAAGGTATGACATTTATCATTTGGATATGTTTAAAATTAAGCTGGCATTTACAAGTGTATTTTATAGAAAATAATGATGAATATTCAAAAGTTTCTCACAGGGAGGAAATTTCTAAGACTTCCACAGTCTAATAACTTTTACCATTAATTAGTTAAATGTTTTCTTTAAACATTTGTTACTACGAGATATATTAAGAGGTACTGCTTCTCGAAAAACTTTTGTTAAAGTAGCTGGGTGCCTTAATACTGTGAGTAAAAAGCTTGTTTTCATTCTATTTTAGGCAATAATTGGTAGGTAAGATTTAACAGAAAGGGTACATAGAGGAGCTACACACATGTATATACGTTATTTTTAACACATCTAATATATTCAATATGATTCTAGAATTGTAGTTATCAAATTGTTTTTGTGATAAAATAGATTGATGACTACAAGGATATTTGAAGATCCCTTTAAATGATGGGGAAAGTAGGAAATGAACTGATACTATTCCCATTTCAATAATTCTTGGTACATGAAGCTAGAACATAGGAGAACCAACAGTCAAACCAGCTCAAATAAAGGTTAGAATTGTGAGGCATTTAATAACTGGATTGTAAACTATTGTCAATTATGAAGTCAGAGGAAACTTGAGGAGTATTCATTTTTCATTTTAAAAAATTCTCATGACCAAAAAATTTTCTAAAGTGGCAAAGTAGGAAAAAATATGTACTACGGTTTTTGATATAAAAATGCAGCTGTTCCAAATTTTTCTTTAGTTTTCAGTTAAGAACTAGGCTAAGAGGAAATGTACATAACTTGAAAAAATATCTCAGCATCATTGGCAAGCACAGAGAAGACTGTTCTACTTATACTTGTTGGCTGATCATTACAAACATCATGTACATAATGAAAACACTGAGCAAAAGTTTTGTTTGTAAATGTAAATTCAAATACTATATTAAAGCTCTTTACTTTTTTGGTTAGAAACCTTTTTCACATCAAAATAGTCTTTCTGGTTTACATGTCAATTAACTGCATGGATTTTTAGTGGGTGTTTCTGACATGCAAAAAAGAACGAAAACAGAATATTGTAAAAATAGCACACACACACACACACACACACACACACACACACACACACACACACACACACACACACACACACACACACACACACACACCCCCCGTCAGAGCATGATCTAAAAATTCATTTCCCCCAAGGACAACATAGCTAATAGTTTGGGGCTAAAGCATAACACATAAGAAAAGGGCAGTTTTGATTCAACATGATTAAAGTGGCTGTTTTAATAATCAAACTTGTAACTAGTAGACTACAATTTGTGGCAAAATTGGTTTATTATCTTTTATTTTCTATATAGAATTTTTATTTTGTTTTTCAATTACAGTTGTCCCATTGTTCCCCCATTGCTCCCCCCTACCCAGCCCACTCCTTCTCCCACAATCATATCCCTCCCCGTTGTCCATGTCCATGAGCCATTTATACATGTCCCTTGACTAGACCCTTCTCTTACTTATCCCCCTTCTCTCCCTCCCCCCCTGTCCCCTAATAACTGTTATTCTGCTCTTTGTTCTATTTAGTTCATTTGTCTGGATTGTCTGTTAGTCTCCTGTATTAGGTGATATCATATGGTATTTTTCTTTCTTTGCCTGGCTTATTTCACTAAGCATAATTCTCTCTAGTTCCATCCATGTTGTAACAAATGGCAGGAGTTCCTTCTTTCTCTCTGCTGCATAATATTCCATTGTGTAAATGTACCACAGTTTTTTGATCCACTCATCTACAGATGGGCACTTAGGCTATTTCCAGCACTTAGCTATTGTAAACAGTGCTGCTATGAACATAGGGGCGCATAAGTTTTTTTGAATTAGGGTTTTAGGATTTTTCGGGTATAATCCTAGCAGTGGAATCTCTGGTTCAAAAGGCAGTTCTATTTTTAGTTTTTTGAGGTAATTCTATACTGTTTTCCATAGTGGCTGCACCAGTCTGTATTCCCACCAGCAATGCACCAGGGTTCCCATTTCTGCGCATCCTCTCCAGCATAAGTTGTTTGTTGATTTGTTGATGATGGCCATTCTGATTGGTGTAAAGTGGTATCTCACTGCAGTTTTTATTTGCATTTCTCTGATGGCTAGTGATGTTGAGCATTGTTTCATGTGTCTATGGACCTTCTGTATGTCCTCTTTGGAGAAGTGTTTGTTCAGGTCCTTTGCCCATTTTTTAATTGGATTGTCTTTTTTCTTGATATTGAGTCATATAAGTTCTTTATATATTTTGCAGATCAGTCCCTTGTCTGAGGTATCATTGGCAATTATGTTTTCCCATATGGTTGGTTTCCTTTTCATCTTGCTGATGGTTTCTTTTGCTGAGCAGAAACTCTTTAGTTTGATGTAGTCTCATTTGTTTATTTTTTCCTTTATTTCTCTTGCCTTAGGAGATGTATCCATGAAAATATTGTTATGTGGGATATCTGAAATTTTCCTGCCTATGTTTTTCTCTAGGACTCTTATGGTGTAACGACTTACATTTAAGTCTTTGATCCATCTTGAGTTTATTCTGGTGTGTGATGTAAGTTGGTGATCTAGTTTCATTTATTTTGCATGTCCCTGTCCAGTTATCCAAGCACCATTTGTTGAAGAGGTTCTTCTCACTCCATGTTATGTTCCTTCACCCTTTATCAAATATTAGTTGACTGTATAGTCCTGGATTTATTTCTGGACTCTCTATTCTGTTCCATTGATCTATATGTCTGTTCTTATGCCAGTACCAGACTGTTTTGATCACAGTGGCTTTGTAGTATAGTTTGATGTCTGGTACTGTGATTCCTCCTGCTGTGTTCTTCTGTCTCAAGATTGCTATGGCTATTCGGGGTCTTTTTTGGTTCCATATGAATTTTTGAAGTATTTGTTCTAGGTCTGTGAAATATGTCATTGATATTTTAATAGGGATTGCATTGAATCTGTAAATTGCTTTGGGTAGTATGGCCATTTTAACAATGTTGATTCTTCCCATCCAAGAACATGGTATTTACTTCCACTTATTTGTATCTTCCTTAATTTCTTTCTTTAGTATTACGTAATTTTCAGAGTACAGGTCTTTTATCTCTTTGGTTAAGTTTATTTCTAGGTATTTTATTTTTCTTGTTGCTATAGTAAATGATATTTTCTTTTTCTTTTTCTGTCTCTGCTATTTTATTGTTGGTGTACAGAAATGTCTTAGATTTCTGTATATTTATTTTGTACCCTGAGTAGCTTTTTAGTGGAGTCTATAGTGTTTTCTATGTATACTATCATGTCATCTGCATATAATGATGGTTTTACTTCCTCTTTCCCAATTTGGATGCCTTTTATTTCTTTTTCTCGTCTGATTGCTGTGGCTAGGACTTCCAACACTATGTTGAATAGGAATAGTGCGCGTGGACATCCTTGTCTTGTTCCTGATCTCAGGGGGAATGCTTTAAGTTTTTGTCCTGGTTTATTATCTTAATCCATTAAATTAGCTGTTGTTTGTTGTAGATGTATGTTGAGATGACAAAGAATATAAAGTTGTTTCCTTATGTTTGAAATCTCACTGCAGAATCAATGGGGGAACGTGCCCCTGTGTCTGCAGGGCTGGGTCAGGATAGTGGTCTCCCTGTAGGAAGGCTGCTAAAACTGTTTCCCCACAACCTCCCTGAAGGCTACTCCTGGCCTTGGTGAATTGATCTAACTGCTCCATCAGAAGTTTGATTTTGAACTCATTGTAAAAATGGACCCGTCTTTTAAAGGTAGATTTATCCAAGCTAATATTTGTTTGTTCGTACATTTATTTGTTCATTCACTTATTCATGCTCAGGGCCAGGGCTAGTGATTATACTAGGTTTTGGAGTTACATTGGTAAATAAGACAGTCCCTGTATTCATGGACCTCACAGTATAAGAGGGAAGAAACGTGTTAAATAAGAAACTGAAAGTTTACTTACCGGTGAAGGGAAATACAGGAATTTCACAGTCGGAACTCATAATTGGCTTTTTTTAATGGCAAGCTTCTACTCTGATTGTTGAGGTCCTATGTCCTAATATGCATGGGTTATTAAATATTTTAGATATTTCCCCTGTTTTTATTGCTGTTATGGGAATATCTCTCTACTTGATAAACTAAATTTTAATGAGCCAATTTGTTGATGTATAATGAGTAATATTCATAAGAGGGGCTGGAAGAGTAGATGGCCCACCTATGTAGGAAACTAACCAATGGTCTGAGCATGAAGAAGATTAGAATGAATCCAGTTTTAACCCTATCAACCCAAATGAGTTGTGTGTATCCATTTCATGAGAAACTTGACCTTGCTGATAGCATGAAGACACCGGGCCACTTTCTAGAATTTTCTTGCTGGCCCAGTAGATAGGTACTACCATTGAGTTCTTAGATTTTCTTTCTACCATACTCACTGTATTTTGCAGATTAATTCTAATAGCAAGAGTCTCCTTTTCTAGGATGACTGTGGATGCTGGTATCAAAGCAATAGTTAAAATTTAACACTTTGCAGAACAATCTGATTTCTAAATTCCCAGGAAACTCTTCATCATAGGTCCCAAGTACTGACAAGAGTTTATATGTAAATAAAGTAGCTAAATGGTCTCCTGGAATCCTATGTTAGGTTGTTTTTTTTTTTAATATTCTGGACCAAACTACCATGTTTTTTCTGGCCAACAGGTTTAAAATCTAAACATAAAGGTTTATTTTTCATAAATATGTTTTGAGCTTGACCTTCACAGGGAACATTTTAAGTGTCGTAATCAACGAGGTTTCAGGTACGTCTTTACAGAGGACTACTGTGATTATGTTTTTGTGGTTGGATTTTTGTGAACCCATTAGCTACATGGTAATGGAGTGGTGGAGTTAAGGTTTTGAGAATCATCACACCACCCACTTACCAGAAATTCAATAAAAAACAAAGATGACTGATAGGTTTATGTTCTAGCACAGTATATTTTTAAAATGGTGTTTGTTAAACCCTCTAAGGGATACATCAAAGAAAATATGAAAATCCAACTTTGATCAACTGAGCCTTCTTATAAATAGACTCTGGATCAAATGTTACAAGATCAAATGGAAGAGGCAAATTTAGATATAGGCATGAGATAGGTCTTTTTTCATTGGGAACAATGTGTATCTTTGGATTGGTAAAAATAGGATGATAGGGAAATGTCATTTTCTAACTCCCTACATTATTTAAAAGTACTCCTATTTGTTTCTAATATCATCTGAAAACATGTTTTACTTCAGTGTGAATACAAAATGGACTTCAATAGCTAAATATCTTTCTTTCTGTACTTCAGAAACTTTATGTATCACAAGTAGAAAAATACATAATGGTGATGTTTTCTTATCAGATATTTAGAATTCATAGACACAAAAGAACTGGTTACCTAAAACTTACTTTCATTCTTAATGGTAATATACACAATTTCACTTACCAAAAATATAGTTTGATTAGTATTCCACAATGAATTATTTAATGAATTTACTCTTGGTTAGATTAATATAGACAGTTGAACATTCCAGATCTGTTAAGAAAAGCATCACAATCTTTAAATTAGTCATTTTTCTTTGACTTGATTGGGATTTGATGAAATAAAATTATTGATTTTTTTCAACACAGGCAATTTGTTTTTCTTGGCCTGGTAGAAATACCAGGGTCTAAAGAGAGAATTAAAGGGAACCTAACGCTGAGATATTAAATATGCTACCCAATGTACCTAGCTTGTGACTTCAGTATTTTCCTACTACATGAGGGCAGTTTGAATGGAGACTTTTTTTTTTTTTTTTTACTAAGGATCCTCAATGCCTATTGTTTCATTCAAGCATAAGACAATGAAATGACCAGATGTTGCAGGTAGAGTTTCTGCAACTCAAACTCTGAGACAGAGATTAACATGTGAAAGGCTTATCAAGAGGTAGTCTTCAATCAACCCCTGTGGGGAAGTGAAGGAAGAACGGGGCAGAGGGAGAAGCTGGGCTTCCGCGGGCACTACAACCCCCTTAGCAGATGCCGCAGGCAGCTCTGGAGCTGGGCTGCCTTTCCGGGTTCTAGACTGGGGAAAGAGTGTTGGGCATTGCACCTCTAGTTTGTGGGCATGGCTTTGGATGAGGTGTCTCTCATCAGCCGACAGCAGTCCTCTGAGAGACGCTCAGCTGTGCACTGTTGGTGCCGAATCGCCTCTGTTGAGAGAATGAGTCCAGTTCTGAACAGGGGTCTATCTGGTCAGTGTTGTGCAGAATCCGCTGTGTGTTACGTGCAGCTGAGCCAGCTCTGACTCCTGGTCACTGTATGAGTGAGTGATGCCCACCACGTCCTGTCCTCGGCAGCCCTGCTCAGCTCATATAGACTCATGCCTATGGCTTTCTTTGTAGAGTCAATCCATCTCATAGGTGGTCTTCCTCTTTTCCTGTTGCCTTCTATTTTTGCCAGCATTATTGTCTTTTCCAAAGAATTCTGCCTTTTGTGATATGTCCAAAATAGAACAACTTCAGTTCCAACATTTTAATTTATTTTGCGCTAATGATATTTCAGGCTTAATGTGCTCTAGGACCTAGTTGTCTTTCTGGTAGTCTAGGGTACATGTAGAACTTCCCTCCAACACCATATTTCAAATGCATTATTACTTTCTATCAGTCTTCTTCACTGTCCAGCTTTCACACTTGTATGTAGTAATTGGGAATACCAGGCTGTGGATGAACTGGGCCTTGATCTCTAATGACATCTTTATTCTTTTTTTATTTTATTTTATTTTATTTTTTTTGGTTTTTCAATTACAGTTGTCCCATTTTTCCCCCATTGCTCCCCCCCACCCAGCCCACCCCTTCTCCCGCAATCATATCCCTCCCCATTGCCCATGTCCATGAGTTATTTATACACATTCCTTGACTAGACCCTTCCCTTACTTATCCCCCTTCTCTCCCTCCCCCCTCCCCCCTATTGATTGCTATTCTACTCTTTGTCCTATATAGTTCGTTTGTTTATGCTGTTCTTCAGTTTCCTGTATTAGGTGATATCATATGGTATTTTTCTTTCTTTGCCTGGCTTATTTCACTAAGCATAATTCTCTCTAGTTCCATCCATGTTGTCGCAAATGGCAGGAGTTCCTTCTTTCTTTCTGCTACATAGTATTCCATGGTGTAAATGTACCACAGTTTTTTGATCCACTCCTCTACAGACGGGCACTTAGGCTGTTTCCAGTACTTAGCTATTGTAAACAGGGCTGCTATGAACATAGGGGTGCATAAGTTTTTTTGAATTAGGGTTTTAGGATTTTTCGGGTATAATCCTAGC
The DNA here is from genome assembly GCF_987537825.1 of Furipterus horrens. NCBI lineage: Eukaryota > Metazoa > Chordata > Mammalia > Chiroptera > Furipteridae > Furipterus > Furipterus horrens. The sequence continues at coordinate 175,612,890 of NW_028327176.1, forward strand.
AGTGGAATTGCTGGTTCAAAAGGCAGTTCCATTTTTAGTTTTTTGAGGTAATTCCATACTGTTTTCCATAGTGGCTGCACCAGTCTGCATTCCCACCAACAGTGCAGTAGGATTCCCGTTTCTCCACATCCTCACCAGCACTTGTTTGTTGATTTGTTGCTGATGGTCATTCTGTCAGGTGTAAAGTGGTATCTCATTGTGGTTTTTATTTGTATCTCTCTGATGGCTAGAGATGTTGAGCATTGTTTCATGTGTCTATGGACCTTCTGTATGTCCTCTTTGGAAAAGTGTTTGTTCAGGTCCTTTGCCCATTTTTTAATTGAGTTTTTTGTTTTCTTGATGTTGAGACATCTTTATTTTTGATGATCTTTCCTCACTCTTCCATTGCTGCCCTTCAGAGTCTCAGCCTTCTCCTGATTTTTTGGAACTGCTGACTGACCCAGATTAGACCATCAGTATTCAAATGACTATACTATTGTCAGACACTGTATAAGGCACTTCATATAGGGTTTTATTAACCCATGCAGTCGTCGGCAGCCGTCCGTCTCGAGAGACAATGGTGTAGCTTCTTAAGAGTCTATCTGCACCGCCAAGAATGGCTGTGCAGTCTGACTCGGGAGTGACACGGTATCTGTCTCCTCCCGTGTTCCGTCTCAAGAGACGATGGTGTAGCTTCTTAAGAGTCTATCTGCACCGCCAAGAATGGCTGTGCAGTCCGACTCGGGAGTGACTCGGTATCTGTCTCCACAATAAAAGAAGGTGATGTCTTCCCTTTTCTAAGAAGAAATAGAGGTTTGAAGAGGTTCAATAACTTGCCCAAGATCACATGCAAAGATCACAAGAAAGATGGTGGAGAGGATTATCTAAATTCTAGGAATGCTTAAAATACTTTAGGTTCTGGAGACAATTTGATGATTAAATTAATTGTCATTATTAATACCATGACAACCCATACATATTACCACCATTAGAAATAGATGTAGCATGTAGTTATTGACTAAACAAAGTTGTATGTGATCCCTTACTATCAGAAGTGTACTATAGACTAGATAACATAAGCAAATATATACAGAAACCTCAGTTTTATCATCAATAAAATAGTAGTAACACTATACTTCGTGAGATTGTTATAAGAATTTAATTTAATTATACATGACATGAGACACCTTAGGCTCACTAAAATTTATTTACTATGCTTAAATTTGGTGTAAGCATATACATAGAGAACAGTGGCTTTCTGAATACTTTATTTATTGATTATTTAGAGGGGAAGGAGAGGAGAAAGAGAGGGAGAGAAACATTGATGCAAGAGAACAGTATCAATCGGTTGCCTCTTACATGCACTGTGACTGGGGACCAAGCCCGCAACCCAAGCATGTCCCCTGACCTGGAGTCAAAGCCTTGACCTTTCAGTTTGCAGGCTGATACCCAACAAACTGAGGCACACCAGGGGACCTCATTTTTATTTTATTTTATTTTATTTTATTTTATTTTTATTTTTTCTACATTCCAAACTACTTTTTCACATATTTATTAAAGAATCTTCACCAAACATCATAGAAAAACGTAGTTTCTTAAAAGCACTATCTCTGCTTCTTTCTACTCTAGGAATTCGAACGTTAATTGTAACACACTGAACCATGATAATGTTATCACAGCAATTTCAATGCTCTCACTAGAGGAATCATTAGAGAAAGTGTAAATCTTTAGTACATACTTCACTATTTCTTTTGCAAACTTGATGTTACTTGCTTGAACTTGTAGAACACAGTGTTTACAATGGTTAACAAGTACATACAGAAGAAACTGAATGCTAAACAGATTTGAACAAATAAAACACACTAATTTCTACTTTCCAAACTATTTTTCAACATATTTACTAAAGAGTCTTCACTGAATATCATAGGAACACATAGTTTTTATGAAAGCGCTACCTCTGCTTCTTTCTACTCTAGTAATTCAAATGCTAATTGTAACTCACACTCAACCATGAGAATATTATCACAGCAATTTCAACGCTCTCACTAGAGGAATCATTAGAGAAAGTATAAGTATTTAGTACATACTTAACTTCACTATTTCTTTAGCAAACTTGACATTACTTGCTTGAACTTGTAGAACACAGTGTTTACAATGGTTAACAAGCACATACATAAGAACCTGAATGCTAGACAGATATAAATGGAAAAAAAAATACAATGATTTCTATTTTCCAAACTACTTTTTGACATATTATTAAAGAATCTTCAGTGAACATCACAGAAGCATGTAGGTTTTTTAAAAAATTAATTTATTCTTGTTCTGTTACAGTTGTCCCATTTATGATGTTCACTGAAGATTCTTTAATAATATGTCATTTTGATTTTAATTCACAGTGTTTTCAGGCAAGAAGACAGTTGGTATCTCGGGCATATCAGTTGGTATCCCTGGGCCTTAATTTCCACATCTGCAAAGTGAGGGACATGAAGTGAGTGAACTAGAAGGTTTCTACAAGCAGTAGTATCCTACTCGTGTTATTGATGACAGAGATCCAGGTAGTTCAAGATGAAACAGTGCGTAATGCAATGATGGCCTTAAGTGCAATGATCAGCCTTAAACACGATGACCCGCCTATGGCCAAAGTTTATGGCACCTCTGCTGTGGCTTCCAGTTTTCCCTGAAGTAAATCACTTCCTCTTTAGTAGTTATAATGTGTGCCTTATACATAGTATGTACTGAGTGAGTATAGATTAACTAGAGTGAAGCAAGCATATTATATGAAATCAAACATAATCTCAGTTTAGAATGGAATTTGGTTTAACTTGTAGCATGACCAGGAAGAAGCAAACAACTTGATGTTCTTCTACCATGTAAAAATCCTAATTATTCAAAAATATCATTTTGAAATATATATATTTAAAAACATGTTGAATTATATATTTCAATGTTATACATATTTTGAAGTACAATGAATGTGTGTGTGTGTGTGTGTGTGTGTGTGTCCTTTTTCCTCAATTTCAAGGTATTTGAGGGGTGAATCTCTGCCATGGGTAACACTAGGGACTGGAGATTTAGAAGTGAATCAAAGAGACCTTGTAGAAATTGCCTGCATATATATCATATATGCATCCAGGAGGCACACACATTATGTGTGTGCATGTAGAACTCCACCCTTTTTTATTCCTTACTTTTTTTTAAAGCCTGGACCATCTTATAAATTTTTGGTATTTGATTGAGAAAAAAATATCTGGCAAAGAAAATAAGGAAATAAAATTAGATGAAGAGTGCCAAGGAAAACAGTCTTAAACTTCAGAGGGTGTACCACAAGATCCTTAGATCTCTACCACCCCCCCTTCTGAAAAAAAAAAAAAAAAGACAAAAAAGAACAAAACACCACCCAAAACTTTTTCTGTGTGAGACGCAGGAAGTCTGTAACTTTGTGCACTGGCACTACACAATGTCAAAGTATGAACTCAAGATAAGTGGGTCATCTTAGAGATAGCTATTTTTTTTGTCTCTGCTTCCATTTTTATTGGATATAGCCCAAAGATTCAAAGAGGAAACAAACAGCAAAGGGCTCCCACCCAAGCTATGTCCAAAATATATTTTATTTTACTTTTCTGAGTTTCTTACCACCAGCTATCAAAGGAGGCCGAGAGGAGAATGTGATAGTTTAATCTGCCATCATGCTGTTACTATTATAATTATATCTAACACAGTGATTTAATCACAACTCATATCAAGCATTCTTAGTGAAGAATATTTCCTCCCAACCTTCCCCTAAAATCCTGGATCAAATCAACTGAGCATTGGCATTATATTTTCTTTTTAAATTTTTTTAATCCACCCAAGGCTGTGAAGAGATAATCACGTTAGTATTATTTGGATTTGTACCAAGTGGAATACACATAATTTGTTACACTTTTTCATTACAATTTTATTAACATTAAAATTTGCCTTTATCAATGGTTTTGATAGAACAGCTATACTTACACGTGAGCTTTTCTAACTAAAGCCCTTATTTTTATACTTCTGGAAAGAGTGTACCCCAGGAGGTAGACGCACATCTTTTTATATGGCTTCTACATCACTTGAAGTCATGTTAAAAAAAAAACCAAACTGTGAATTGAAAGGCTGTACCTAAAAATGATGTCATGAAGCAAATTGATAGAACCAAGCAGGGTATAGTGCTGCCTTTGTCCCTCGCTTCAGCAGCCCAAGTCTAATTGTTGAATAATGTGCTTGGGAGGACAGTAGTGTCTTTCACTGAAATGCTGTGCCGAAAGTTCCAGCCAGGCAGTGAGCTATTTCCAGTCAAGTGTATGGGAGTTTTACATACTGAGAGCAGCTGTAAAGATGTTGGCATTGAGGCAACTCTGAAGCCAGTTCAAATAGAAACTTAGATTTGTGTCCAAAAGAGCTTCTGTGAACTATAGGTGTTTAATTTTCAGCTCTCTGGTGAGCAAATGTTTAAATATAGTAAACATAAGTAAAAAGATAGGCTCTCCTTTAAGGTTTTGCTTTTCTCATAGTTTGTGAAAGGAGGAGGGCTTTGCTGTGTACAAGCTGTAATGACCAACTTTGTCAGCTACACACTGTCTTACAATCACTGAGAACATTCTCTTTTATGTTTTGGCCAAGAGCTTTGACCTGCATTTTAAGTTCAGTATCATGCATATGTTTCTTACTGTGTTTGTTATAAGACAAATAGCAAGCAAGGAACTTCAACTGCATTGCCTGCTTTTGAATCGTGACTTAGTTTAATAGAAAAGAACTTTGTGAAACATCATAAAATGATATCCATAAAAATGATGGATCACAGAAAAAAATATTGGTAATTTAAAAAAAGTTTCTTTGGGGCAAAATCACACACATGTATAAACTATTAATGTCATTTTATAGGCAAATATGAACTTCTATTAAAATTGCAATTAACTGGTTTGGGGCCCATTTTGCATAGTCGAGGCTGGCAGAAGTCCTGCCAATTAGAACGCTAACACACTGGCTGGTTCCTTCAGGAAAATGCCTCATGTCTTGCTCATCCTAAAAAACTGAAACTCAGTTGATTATACTGGAGGGAGAAAAAAATCATTCTGATTTCTCTGAGTAGAGATTCAACGCAAATAATCTTAGCAAATAACTTTCAGAAAGATCTGTTCTCCAAATATCTCCTACTTACCTTAATTCATTATTAAAGAATCCCAAAACCTAAACTTCCTCATCTTTTCTTAGTTGAGATTTGATGCCAAAATGGTACATAGTCTTCCCATCATAAACCCTTCCCTAGGAAAATGATATATATGTGTCTAAAGCCGCGTATTTATATTAGATCATGAATTGCCATTGTTTGAAATTTCCCTTTCAGTTTTTTCTGTAAGATGGACCTTCCTATGTAATTTTAGTAATCACGGGAGCTCAGTGTCCCTATTCATTTAGTGTTATTTTGATGAAGAGTGGAGTGACTGCCCTGGTCCGGTAGCTCGGTTGGTTAGAGCATTGTCCCTACAAGCCAAAGCTGTGGGTTTGATCTCTGGTCAGGGCACAGACAAGAATCAACCAATGAATGCACGACGAAGTGGAACAGCAAATTCTCTCTCTCTCTCTCTCTCTCTCTCTCTCTCTCTCTCTCTCTCTTTCTCTCTCTTTTCTTTCTTTCACTGTCTCTCTGTGTCTCTCTGCCCCCCCCCAAATCTATAAAAAGAAGATGGGGAGACTAAAGATGGGGAGACTAAACTATGTTTTATACAGTTGTATTAGACCAGAATAGAATTATACCAATTATTACTTCAAAATAACTTCTTAGATATTACCCTACAAAACTTCCCTATGTGACATTCTAACTGGGATCATGAAAGGAATATTTCTCTCAAATCCAGCAAAGTTGAATGGTAATCCAGAACACAGAAATTTTACAGATATTTCAAATGATCTTTCTGCTCCCCCAACGGTGATAAAGCAGATGTTTGCAGCCTGGGCAACCTGTACTCTCCAGCAACAGCGAGGTTTGCCCTGCCTCGGACTGCTGGGACACAGACAAACCTCTGCTCTCAGGTCTGCACCTCCAGCGGGAAGCACACTGCACTGTTTGCTCCATGGAGGACCCACACCACCCCCTTTTTGTGGTTTGGCTTTCTCGTGGGCTTGCCTGCAGGTGTGACCTTATTCACCCACCTATAACAAGTCACTGTCCCATTTTTCTGAAGTTTAAAAATAGAACTGGCTGAAAGAAGATGGTAAGCAAGTCGATTTTTATACTATCCCGGAAACTTATAATTAAGTTTGGTGAACTTCATGAACTTTTCCGAGTGTGTTTTTGCTGCAGACTTGTGATTGATGTGGAGGATCCCTGGGGCAGAGGTGAAGCTGCTTAAATGTGGAGAAGCTGATTGAGCTGCCCTGATATACATAACCAGCCAGAGGCTCTATAGAGTTAACACCTACATTGCCCCAACCCCAACCCAGGTCAATTTGAAATTAGATCAACACTTTGGGGATGGTGTGGCAAGCTGAAATTCCACCTTGCTTTTCAATAGGTGTGTTAACTTTATAAAAGTAAACTATGTTTTCTTTTGTAAAGTAAGCTGGCAGGCATGAAGAACACACTAAAGCAGCAACCTTAAGTAGAAAAGAGGGGATTTTTCTCCTGATGTAACCACACTCTAAATCTTCACAATCTGTCACAGCCAGCTCTGTAATTCTAAGCCAGCAATATTCAAAATAGCATAATAAGGACTGTTAGCAAGATGTGGAAATTTTCTTGAGCAGTCGGAATATATCCCAGAAGCCAGGATGTTTGCTGACCATTAACTCTAATTTCATTCGATCTGTATTGGCTGACTGATGGCCGCAAAGTGGACAAACGGGCACAAATAGGCTGAGATTCATGACTACTCAGAAAAACCATCTTGTCTCATGATCTTGCAAATTACACCTCAGCACACTCTTCCCCTTAGGGAAGCATCAGCCATCTTTCTGACTGACCCTCCTGGAAGCTCCTTCCAAGCAAAGGGAGCAACTAAAGCTCTGTTGTGTGTAAGGACCTGAATCTGTCACCCATGTGAGGGTTTTAGACCCCAAACAGACATTTCTTTCAGATGTGGAAACCAAGGCCTCAAAGCTTCATGACACGCTCAGTCACATGGTTGGTAAATGGAAGAGCCAAGACCAGAACCCACTCTGATCCACTTGTAAAATGGCCAGATACTCACGTAAGCACAGCTGTTTCCAGAGAAAGGCAGTTTGCTGTCCTCTGGCACAAAGTAATTACTCACTAAATGCTACTTGTAATTACTGCTGTTGTTATTTTTATTTCACTCCTCTTTCCCCATATTGTTAACAATGTGTTTTATACCTTTTTACGGCTTGTATTCAAATTTTAAAGAAAAGATCTTGAAAGGTATAATTTTAGATTTGGAAGGGATCTTGAAAGACTATGTGGTTCAGCTTTATAAGTGCACTGTCCTTGCCACAATGACATTTTTTTCAATAATATCAAAATTTTTTCGCTGGCTAGATTATGTGATTTATATAGAAGGGAGTTAGACTAGAAGAAATCTTGAAAGTTCAATTTCAGATTTTGCTGAAAAACACTTAAGATGATCTATTTCTCTCTCTCTTATACACTAATATATTATACTTGAGACCTATGTGCAATCGTATACATAGTTTAACATTATGTAAATCTTTTGAAAATAATTCTAGCAATGAACTAACTTAAGGCAATTAGATAGCATATTTAAACAAGCTATGTATGCTATGGAAAGTTTTACTGAAACAGTATTTCTATTTTTAAAAATCTATGTTATGGAAATTTTACATCAGACCTTTTTTATTACAAAGCTGTTAACATAAAAAGTATTCCTTAAAGGACAAAATTATGCCAGTTGCATCTATAATTTGCTCTGCTCCAAACCTGGACTATTTAAACTGCTTCCATTTCTGTGTACAAATCTGAGTGGGTTTTTTAATGTCCTCAAATTAAAGGCTTGTTTGGAAAATTTGAGCTAAGATGCACACTTATCCCGTTGCTTCCACCTTCTTCCCAATATATTCTCCCAGCCTACTGGGAGGGCGAGTTTTTAAAACCAAAACTTGTTCTAGCTATTAATTTCAGTTCCTCACCTGTGCCACATAACATGGAATAAATTGGAAGCAATAACCTTCACCGACTTTTCAAATTTGTTTTACTCCTCCCTCCCCTCCCCACCCTCTGGTAAGCCTATATGAAGATATCTAAAAGAAAACTGAAAATGAATGGAAGTAGGGGCCCAGAAAATTGAATGCATGAATGAGTGAGTGAACAAACTGAAATATGGCTAACATGCTCTGCTATTAAATAACAACAATAGTCACAACACTAAGAACTAATATGATTTGAGCATCTCACTATTAGATAAATATATTCCTAGTACTTCATATGTTTAGCTCATGTGATCAAGTTAGTAATGCAGTGTTTAGCCAGTAACTTCATCATTGCTTTCATGGGTATTAGAACTTTAATTAGCTTTTATTATGCCAAGATATTCTCCACTTATGTTGGTGATATTTAGCAATATTTTTCTGGCTAATGCCAACAAAAACCAAAACCAGTTTCACCCTGCAATGTTGTCGAGATACTCCATATGTAAAGCTCTGCTGTGACATTCTCAAGTGGCATGAATGTTAGGTGAGTGTTTTTTATGGTGTCCTCCGTTTTTCTTTAGGGGTAATAAAACATGCAAGGTCAAAGTTAAGACAGATCTTCAGTGAACTCTAGGTTGTTCATTTTGCTGCTTTTATGTTTTCCCATCAACAGTTAGGCTTTGCTTCAGTGAGTCCTTGGAGATTAATCTTCCCTACCATTGTGACAGCTAGTTTCTTTCCACAAACAAGCTGTCATGGTAGCTTGCTGTCTTTTGTCTTTCTTCTTGTCATCTTTGAAGTCCTTTGAGTTTGGCTGCAGTGATTCTTACAAGGGTCTTTGTTCACTGACAGTTTTGTGTTGTTTATGTATAAAAGGGCAGGGTTTTTAAAAATATCTTTGCTAAACACAAATCTGATTATTTTACTTTCCTGTAATTAAAACCTTTCTTATTTTCGCTACTGCTCTTATAATTTTTCATTTTCTTAAGCAAGGTTTGCAAAATCCTACAGAACCTCATCTCTGCCTCCTTTGCCATTTTATCTCTTATTTTCTCCCCACTTTGCACACTATGCTTCAGCTAAACTGAACTCTTAATGTTGCTTGAATGAACCATGTTCTCTGTCACCTGCAAGCCTTTCCATTCACTGACCCTACTGCCCAGAACCCATTTTTTTTCTCATCTGCCTTCCCTCTTTATTGGCCCACTTCTGTGCTGCATATTTAGGCCTCAGTTCCTTTCTCATCTGTTAGAAATGATACCATTTCTAGGGAGCTTAAACCTAGATTATCACTCTCACCAATCTGCTCTGTCCAGCCATTTTCACATTGTATTATCACTATCTACTTATCTATCTGTATTTACAATAATGTATACATTCCTTAGAGTCAGAGATTATATCTTATCCAAGACTATATTCCCAGGACCCATTATAGTGCCTGGCACATACATGCTTAATAAGTATTTATTAAGCGAATGGATGTGGGGGATGGTAAGAGATGGGTTAGGAAGTACTGTATGAGAGGGCAGATACAGAGTACTATAGGTGCCATTCAAAGAAGCTGGTCTTATTGGATCCCAGAGAAAATTTTAAGTTACGGAAAACATGCTTTTAGACTTGTGTTTTTATTTTCATAGATGTTTCTTGTGATGATGTGGAGGATGAGTTGGAGGTGACAAAACTATTGACAGGGAGACTAGTTACTGAGATTTTGGTCCAAGAGAGAAAAGATGAGAACCTTAAACCAAGTGGCCATGGGGATGAGATGAAGGAATAAATTAAATAGCTGTGAATAACATTGACTCTTGAAAACTATTTGAAATGGTGTGGGGGAAAGAAGAGAGAAAGGCTATTCAGAGTCCTAGCTTGACTTATTCTTGTACTACTAACAATTATGAAGTGTATTAAAAAAAAAACAAATTATTTGAGGACTGGTATTTGGATTGATGGATCAATGGGGCATCCAAGTGGAGATGTCAAGTTGAAATCCACAAGTGTGGGTGTGGTGCTTAATAGAACATGTATGTCATCAGTATTTGAACATACTGAAGGCCTGTGTTTGGATGAGCTCAGCCAGAGAGAATGAGTGTAGAGAGAGGGACCCTGAAGGGAGCCCCGAAAACTATGGGCTTGAAGCACACTTGATCGTTAGGAACAGCAACTCACTGAAGCTGGATCGAGTCAAGAAGTGGGATGGTAGGTATAATAAGAGTTCTTGTCATAGAATCCAAAGACAAGCTACAAAGGACAGCTCCTCCCATTAATTACTAGAGGTGAAATGTCTAGAATTAAAGTATTTGTGTTTCCCAAATATCTGTTTCCTCTCCTCTCTCTGTTTTGTACCTTTCCTCTTGCTCTCTCTTTTTTGTCTGCCCATTAGGGTTCTTTGCGAGTAGCCAAGGCAACTTTTATCTTTGAATGTATATAATTTCATCATTGCGTTATTCACCATTCTCTGAATAAATTATCTGTAATTCTGACTTCAAAGTCTCAATGAGAGAATCTGATCCAGCAACCAGAGGTCATGGTATGAATATGACTGCAGGAGATGCGGGAGGAGCAGATCACAGGAGAAGGTCTATGTACGAAGACTGGGAATAGTTTCTGTAGTATGTTATTTAAAGGAGCACTTCTCAGGTTTTAATGTGCTTATGAGTCACCAGAGAATCTTGTTAAAATACAGATTTTGGATAGTACATCTGGGTGATTTTGCATGCTGACCAGACTCCCTACAGGTGCTGCTGCTGCTGCTGCTGCTACTTCTGCTTCTGGTCGAAGGGGCCATACTTGGAATAGCAAGAATTGAGGACAAGTAGAGCAGGAGGGATTCTCAGGGGGGGGCAGAGGAAGGGCAGGAGGAGGAAAACAAAGGAGGTAGGAATTATGGGGGAGAAACTAATGAGTCAGGGAGTCTTCAGAGGCATTGAATGTTGCAGAGGGTGAACGAGATAAAATTGGACAGTATAAATAATGTCCACAATTTTGTGAATTCTTTTCACAAGTGCTTAGAAGGCTATGCAAGAAGATCCATGGCTGGAATCATATCAAATTGGGGAGTTACAGTACAGGAACATGGAAGGGGAATAAGAGACTTGAATATATTAACTGGAAGGTAAATTACATTGATAGACCTGGCAGTTTAGGTTTTCAAATTATGCATTGCCTTTATGTTGTGTGTGTGCGCATGCGTGTGTGTGTGTGTGTGTGTTTAAATACTGGAGACTCAATTAGTGCATAAGAGAGAACAGTTTCCCATGAAAATGTGTGTGGGTGTGTGTGCCTGCGCACACACATGTGCATGTGGGTTTAATCCTCTTGCAACAGTTCATTTGTTTGGATCGTCCAAAAGTATTACCTTTGGTGTTACATAGGGAATGTGCTCCTGCCGAACTGATTATGCAAAGACAGGACTCAGAGTTTACACATTAACAATCTTACAGAAGGTAGAAGTGTGAGGGTGTGGTGCATGTGGATTTCTTTGGAGATTCAAAAAATTGTCAAGCTTAAAAGTGATTCATCAAGGAACCTTTAATTCGACTTCTTGTTAGTTTTTTTTTTTTTTTTTTTTTTTTTTTTTAGCTATGTCAGACTTTATTGAAGTGATTGAAGTAAAATGGTAGTTTCATATTCATGGTACTTCCAAAAGCATTTTGACGTGGAAACATTACAGAGGGAAATCAAACAATTTTCTGGTCAACTCTGGGGAAACTAGTTATATAAACTGATTTCCTTGCTTGGCTGCTGCTAGTCCTGGCAGGATACTGGAATGACCAATGTGACCCTGGCCTAAGAGCAACCCTGTCAACATGGAGATGCTACTTTTCAGTGCCGAGCATTAAAAGGAGCGGTGAGGGAGGATGGCGATACTCACCGAGCCTGTTACATGAACAGAATCACAGATTCGTTGTGAATTGCAAATTCATAACCAGATTGGCTCCAGATTCCTTGCCATCCTGAAATAATCTATGTAGAGGCCTGAAATCACTTAAATATAAATACTTACTTTGATGAAGTTGTTCAGTTCTGTATATTACCAGTCATTTAGTACATTTCAGCATCTAAAGTATTACTTACATTTTACAGTTCAGTGATGTTACATCAGGCAGCATTTTACTTGATCTGGAGAATTGGTGTGTAGCTGTCCTGACTTTGTAATGATTTAGGCATTAGAACTGGTCCTGGAATTATCTCACCTGCTGGCCCTTGGATTTAATCTTCAGAAACCATCATGGCTGTTAAATATTTTGAACCTTCTAAAGCAAATAACAGACTTTTCATCCCTTAGAATTTAATATAGTCAACATAGAAAATTCAAAAAAAAGAAAAAAAGGACTTTAAATAGATGCAAGCTGAGCAGCAACTTAAGCTATATTTTCTGAAAGTAATTTTCATTGGCCAATTTTTCCAACAAATTCATTAGTGACAGTTTTATAGACATTCAAATAAAGAACAAGATTTAATTAGAATGCATTCATTTTGTTCACCATTTAATACAGTATCAGAAAAACATTTATTCCATTTACAGATCTGTGTTGAAAGCAGCGAAAATTGGTCTCTTGATTTATCTCTTGGGATCTGAAACTCCTATTTTTGAAAGATTTTAAAGAATATATGTGATTCACAGAGAAGTAGTTGCAGGAGGCATAGAGTAAAAATTCATATCTCTGAGATTAAAAAACCCAGTATGATAATGATTATTGAATCTGTCTCTAAACATTGCTTATGAATTAAGATAGGCTTTAGCATGACTATATTTTCCATTTTAGGTTTGAGTTTCTTTGAAAAATAAAGTTTTGTGAAAGTATGTGTGAGTAAATTATTGCCAGACATTCACAAGCATAGGCAAGAACTGAGGATGGAATTTATTTTGTTGTGTAGGTTACCTGAAAACTTTGCTTTTGTAAATTATAGGTGTTACTGTGTTACTATGTCTGTTTTTGAGAACACCTTGAGCCAGATGCTTTGAGCTGGGTAATTTTCACAAGATAATGTTAACTCTGGTTTACCAAGGCTTCATTCAGTGGCTTCCTCAGTAGCCATCTTTCTAAGCAGCCTTGCCTTTATGAGAAAACAAATTAATTTCTGAATGAACTAGCTGATAGTGTAGGGATCAGTTAGAAGTGACATTTGATTTCTCCAACTGGGAAAATCCTAAGCACTGTATTTTAGACTCCCTAACATTCTTCACTAAATATTTTTAAATTAGTGTCTTAAAACATATTGATTTAAGGGAGATTACACTATGTTTAACAAATTACCCTTTGAAAAACATTGTCTCTTAAAACAGTACTTGGGCTTACCACTTTGCTGTGTCTGTTGTTAACTTCAGAAAGACACGAGACTTAATTTCAGAAGAGCTGCTTTGACTCTCAGTCCCACTATTAATTAGATGTGTAACTTTGTGCAAATTATGTAAGCTATATTAACCCTGTTTGTTTCATTTGAATATGGAGGTGAAACTAATTCTCAGGGTTATTACGATGTCAAATGAAACAATATATGTGAAAGCCCTTTAATGTGAATTGATCTATCAATATAATGAACATGATGATACTGTGCCTCGTTTAAGTGATATTTAATCCAGTTAAGATAATCAGTATTTAGTAGCACTAGCTTTAAATGCTGTCTAGCTACTATGCTTTAAATGGTTTTTGATGAATATTATGGGTATCTTCTCACTGATGCACAGATTTTTGTATTATAGGAATGGTTAGTAATAGCCAACACTTAAATAGTGCTATGTACCCATGCAGCTCTTCACAGTATTAACCCATGTAATTCTCCCAATAAACCTGGGAGACAGGTGCTATTATTACCACCGGTGTAAAATTGGGAAAACAGAGGCACAGAAAGATGAACTTGTTCAAAATTGCAGTCAGTGTTATCATTTAAATTTCCCATACCTTTCATGCAATTCTTAGGAAAGACTTTGGAAAAATCAGTATACCATGATAAAGGATATTGTGAACATTACTTAGGTCCAGGATATAGGGAATGTTGCCTATTTTTGGAAAAATGACACTGCCTGCAGACATGTGGGATGACACAAAACGTGTGTTTTATTCTCATTTCTGTTTTTCTTTTTTAAGTTTTAGTGCATATTACTGGATAGATTAGTGTTGATTTACGAGGGTTACTTCTCTCTCCTGAGCCCAAGGTACAGTAACTGGAAGGTTACCTTATCAGAGAGGTCCCTTCATCTCAGTCCCATGCTATGCATGAAGTAATTGAAAGAAAGGGCCCCAAAACCCTAGCTAAAGAGATATTGCAGAGCTCACACACCCTTTGTCTTTTCTTTTTTTTTTTTAGATTTAGATTTTGTTTGAATTAGATTCGTATACTATACCTAGTCATTTTCAATGTAGGCATTTCCATTCGTTTAAACTAATTTTTCATAAATTTAACCAGTTTTTTTTAACTTTATTTGTATTGTTGACCTTATTACCATGGCTACCATTTCCCCTCGTTTGCCCCCCTCCACCCAACCCTCACTTCCCCCTTCCCTCTGGCCATGACTACCCTGTTGTCTGTGTCTACAGGTTATGCATAAGAGGGAGGTCCCCAAATAGCTGGACTTATTCTCTGGAGGGTGGACCCCTTGTAGTATAAGCTTCCCCCGACTGACTAGGTGAGTGTTCTCGGAACCCATCTGGATCAGAGCACCAGCTGGTGTTGTGAGAGGCTGCGTTCAGCTTCAGGGAACTTTTTTGAAGACTCCTTCAGTGCACTTGCCTAGTTCATGACGGGTGATTTCTGAGTACACCTGCCCACACCACACTGAGTGTTCAGCAGTTTTTGACCAAAAACGCATAGCTCTTGTGCCTGCCCCACCTTCCCTATTCACCGAGTCTCCCCCTGAGTGACTTTAGTGACTTTTTTTGTTTCCCTGATGGAGAAAAGTCCTCAAAGGGAAACATTTTGTCTGTGTGGAAGAAGTGAAACAAAATATGGCAGAAGCACTAAAAGGCATCAAAATGGACAAGTTAAAAAACTATTTTGAGCAGTGGAAAAAAGTCTCAGGTGTTTTGCATCAAATGGAGCATACATTGCAAGTGTTGAAGTTTAAATGTGTAAGACTAAATACACAAATTTCTATGAATAAATTCCAGGTTTTTATGGGTCCCCCCTCATATATAATCAGTTTTACCAAAGGTCTTTTATTTGTCAGGGATGCTGTGAGGAGAAAGATGGTGAATATGACCATACATACTATCTGCTTGTTGAACTTAGAGATGAGAGGGAGAAGAAAAATCAGCAAACAAATCTCAGAGAGGGAGTAACGCTGTGCTCTGAACAGCTCCTCAAGTGAGAGGAGCACAGTGGCCCAAGGGTGGCTGAGAGAAGACACTTGGTGACCACTTGATGATCATAAATTGTTTTCTCCCGGCTGACTTCAGGCCTGTAGAAGCAGGAGGTGTAGGGAGGCAGAGCAGGGAGAGGATAAGTTAAAAAGAACGGATGGGGAGCAGAGTTGGCAGGGCACTGCGCAACGCAAAGACGGTGCATGACGCCGGGTGGTCACAGGGACGAGTAAAATCAAAACTTAATTCAAGTAGCATAACATATACGTCCGTGAATATATCGCTGTATACAGAAGAAGAATATTTGTGATAACTACCATTTTCAAGAAATGTTATTGCATTTTTATTCCACTCGATTTTATAAAAAGGGAAGAACACAATAAATTTATAATGATTTACATTAACGTGGTAAAAGTACTTTATTGTTTGAAAATATATGTGTCAGTTTTATGGCAATTTCTTTACCTAGAATGTCGGATAAATGAGATTACTGCCTACATTTACACAAAGATTTAAAAGCAGTATGAATATTATTTGCAAAAGCATTAGTAGATGAGAAGACAGTAGACCTTGGTTTCTGGTTCTGCATGGTAGCTAGAGCCTGGATTAATAATAATTGAGAAATAACTGATTGCTTTACTTTTCCTCTACCTCTTATTTACCACTTGTCATTATATTATTTGTTTATCTTTGGGTCCAAAACAGAAATGTAAGTATCATTCAGAGACTTCATCTTCCCTGTTCATTGGTACATACTGACTGTTACAGGTACCCCAAAAGATTCACTGAATGAATGCATAAATGAGATAATCACACAAGTATGTAATAACAAACTGTGATAAGTGAAAGTACTTTCAAAACTATAAGTATTCCACACATGCAAGGTGAAGCTATTTATTTGCATTTGAGAAAAAAATACAACCTGTCCGAAGAAAACCTGTTATTTTTTTTGTATTGATGCCTTTCTATCTCTTTAAAAAAATTTTTTTTTTCAATTACAATTGACATTCAATGTTATAATGCATTAGTTTCAGGGGTAGAGCATAGTGGGTAGACATTTATATAATTCGTGAAGTGATACTTCCAATAATTCTAGTAACACCTGACACCATACATAGTTATTACAATATTATTGACTACGTTCTCTATGCTGTACTTTATATCCCTGTGACTATTTCATAATTACCTATCTATAATTCTTAATCTCTTCACCTTTCTTTCTCTGATCCCCTCAACTCCCCCCATCTGGCAACCCTCAGTTTGTTGTTCTCTGTATCAAGGAGTTTGTTTCTGTTTTGTTTGTTTATTTTGTTCTTTAGATTCCACATATAAGTGGAATTATGTGGTATTTGTCTTTCTCTGATTTATTTTACTTAGCATAATGCTCTCCAGGTCTATCCATGTTGTCTCAAATGGTAAGACTTCATTTTTTTTATGGCTGGGTAATATTCTATTGTTTATATGCACCACATCTTCTTCATGTAATTGTCTATTAATGGGGAAAAGGGAACCCTGGCTACCTGTTGGTAGGAATGCAAATTGGTACAGCCACGATGGAAGTTCCTCAAAAATTTTTAAAAAGAACGACTTTATGACTCAACAGTTCCACTTCTAGTTGCTTTCTCTTTAAACATTTACTTGCTAAGTATTTTTCTTCCTTTTTATCCATGGTTTATAATATTGGGTTCTACCTTTATGGTTCTGTAACCCCCGCAAACCCGGTTCAACTACTCTCTAACGGAGATTCTTAGCTAAAGTCAATGAAGGTTTGTGAAATCTGTTGTTGCCTCCTGAGGCCTCATGTACTCCCTAAAAATGTATGCCAAATGTGGTGGACCCTGTACATTTTACTGGAAAGAGTTCACAGAACTTTCATCTGATTCTCAGAGTATATGACCCCCTCCCAAAGTTTAAGAATAATTGCTTTAAAATTGTGTATTTTTGTTTTACTTTGTGTTACTTTATTGGTACTTCTTTTTCTTTGAGATGGTTTTATTTTCCTTTCAATTGTCATGATTCTATTTTGGTATTTTAAAATGTTTACAATTTGCCCCCAGTATGTGGTATTCTCGGATTATTATGCGCCTCTGATCCCAGCCCTTCTCTGTCTCCCTTTTGTCTGGCCAACAGCGTGGGGATGTGCCAACTGCAGGCTTGTCCTCTCCAACCCTTCAGGGACCTTTACTTCTCCGTGCTACCCTAACGACTATCCTAACACCCAGGCTTGCATGTGGACCCTCCGTGCCCCCACCGGCTATATCATTCAGATAACGTTTAATGACTTCGACATTGAAGAAGCTCCCAATTGCATTTATGACTCATTATCCCTTGATAATGGAGAAAGCCAGACTAAATTTTGTGGAGCAACTGCCAAAGGCCTATCATTTAACTCAAGTGCGAATGAGATGCATGTGTCCTTTTCAAGTGACTTTAGCATCCAGAAGAAAGGTTTCAATGCCAGCTACATCCGAGGTATGTAAACCAAAGATGGTGCCAAGCTTCTGCTTTCATTTAACATGTTCTACAATAAACACAGAGCTGTGCTCTTTTATGTGGATGTGAATGATTAGGATTAGAATTTAAAGGCAAGAAGTTTTTAATAGTCTTTGGTTATTCTCATTAGCAATATATAGCTACCAAATCCAAAATCTGGTTACAGTAGAGCTGAATTCTTTTATATTGTTTATATGCAGAACATTTAAAGGCTACTTGGAAGACACTAGATATTCCACAGCTAATAATTAGAATCTGTAATTTTAACATCTCTCCACTGAATGTTTAAAACATTCCTTTTTAGAATTCATTTTATTTTAGGCTTTTAAGATGTTGCCCTTTTAAGGAACTATGCTAGGGGACAAATATAGAAAATTAGCATAAAATTTTAAAAGAGCAATTTCTAACTTAAACTAATAAACAACATAACCTGAAAGTCTCTTGAAGAATGGCAATTGAAGGGAAGAAAATATATGTTAATCAAATATATTTCCCAGATTCTGGTATATTTTAACATTTAAATAATTCTATTCTTTCTAGAACCTGTCTTTGCTTAAAAGAACCCTCAAACTTCAAAACTATGAGATGTAGTTATACATTTTTTTCTCAAGAGCTTCTTAAGTAGATCAAGAAAAGAAACAAAAGAGGCAAATGACTCTCATTATTATAAATTGTGTTTTTGGTGGCAGGGTTATTTACTATTTGTAATTGACATTAGATATATATGTGGTTAATTAAAACACATGCTTTAATTTTTTAAATAATATCTTAGAAATTATAAAGTATTAAAGGAAATTTGAAAATAGAAAAGAAGCAAATTACAATTGCCTATTTACATGTCCCCAGGCACAATCACTAATAAACAATTGATAGACATATTTCCTTCTAGCCTTTTTATTTTAACAACCTATGTACAACACTGAGTTCATATTGCATAAGATCCTTTTGGGTCTAGACCTGTAAACTGCTTTATATTTTAAAAGTACACTAAAATACATAACTCTATTAAATTCCATCATGAATTTTTAACTAGAATGTTTATTTTAAAATGTTTTCACCATAGAACTATTCTTGGTGTATATTAAAATATATTCAAACTAGCATTCATATGAAACCAGTATTAAACAGTATTTTTGAGGAGAGCTCCTTCTCTCTCAAATCAGTTAATAATGTTTCACAATGCCTATTATATTAGCATAGTGCTAAATCTATTGTATTATTTAATAATTTCACCTATGTGCAGAAGAGCTAGGCTAGTGTATTTTCATTTTGAATTTCTTATGCATGTAATAATAGTAATCAATGTTAGTAATCAATACTAGCTATAGATTGACAATGGCACAAGCACTGCCCTAGTGCTTTGTAGTTATTAACGTATCTAATTCTTGTTGAGCACCTGTGTAATAGGTGCCATTGTCCTTCATTTTGCAGATGAAAAGACTATGGTAGAGCAAAGTGGGTAACATGTCCAAGGTCATACAGCACAGTGGAGGAGCTGGGATAGCTCCATCATCTGCCCTTTTAACCTTGAACTCAAGCATAAAGGAAATAAAATATACTCATTTGGATATAAAGGAACTAGAGTTTACCATTCCATTTTTGTTCATTGTTTTACTAGACTCCCTCTCCTCAAAGGAATTGTTCTTGCCTTTGTTCCTGAAATACCCTGTGGTAGGAAACATGAGTAGGATATGGAGTGTCTGAAAGGGAGAAAGGCAATTATTAATAAAAAAGAGAACCACTTGTTATTATATTTAGAAATTATTTGAAAGTAACATATTTTCAAAAATCTTAACTAGAGCTTTCCTGAAACTGGTAGTCTTAAATTATGGTGGTTTTTTTTTTTTTTTTTCCAGTTCTGGGATTAAGAAAAATACTTGTTAATAACTTGGCTGACTATACCTCAAAGGTTTAGGTGTGACGTCCAACCATCGTTAGAGTTTAAATGGGTGGGATTTCTTATTGCTGTTATTATAATTGGTATAAGGTAATGAGCTGGTGATAGAGAGTAGATGGCCAATAAGGAGGAGAGATGGGGCAGAAGTCAATTAGTGGAGTGGGGGAGGGTTTGGGTGTTTGAGACATTTTGCATCTTACTGGTCCATAGCTGAGGTTAACATGTTTTATCTATTACTATGTTTTGTTCTAGTTGCTGTGTCCTTACGGAATCAAAAGGTCGTTTTACCCCAGACATTAGATATGTACCAGGTATCTGTTGCAAAAAGTGTCTCTATTCCGGAGCTCAGCGCTTTCACACTCTGTTTTGAAGCAAACAAAATTGGCAAGGAAGACGGTGAATGGATGGCTTTCTCCTACTCAAATGCTTCCTTAACACAATTACTCGGTTTTGGAAAGGCCAAGAGTGGCTACTTTCTAACTATATCTGGCTCACAATGCTTACTAAACAGCGTGTTACCTGTAAAGGATAAAGAAGACATTTTCACAGAAAGCTTTGAGCAGCTTTGCATCGTTTGGAATAATTCTCTGGGCTCTGTTGGTGTAAGTTTCAAAAGAAATTATGAAGCAGTTCCATGTGATTCTACCATCAATAAAGTTATTTCTGGGAATGGGAAATTGTTGTTGGGCTCCAATCAAAATGAAATTGCCTCTCTAAAAGGGGACATTTATAACTTTCGACTTTGGAATTTTTCCATGGATTCCAAAATCCTCTCCAACCTCAGCTGTAATGTGAAAGGGAATGTGGTCGACTGGCAAAATGACTTTTGGAATATCCCAACACTAGCTCTGAAAGCGGAAAGCAACCTAAGCTGTGGTAAGTCTGTGGCATGTCAACTCTTCTTTAAAGCATTGCTCTATGAATGTGTTTGTCAACAAAAATTTATACATACACACATGCATATATAATTACATATATGTATATAATTGCATTATATGTGTGTGTACAATACATGTATGTGTATATGTTTCTGTGTGTGCATATATATATACACAGTGATCCCTCACTTATCGCTGGTATTAGATTCCAGACCCCCCGAGATAGGTGAAAATCCACGAAGTAGGAACCTTGGATTTATTTTAGTATTTACTGTACAGTACTGCAAAATCCAGTGATATAGCGAAAAATCCGCGATAAATAATTAAATATATTTTTAAAAATCCCGCGATACAGTGAGGCCGCGATAAGTGAACCGTGATATAGAGAGGGACTACTGTATATATAGTTGGCATTAGTGGGCTCTTTTAATTTTTAAAATGTTATCTGCTTTGCTACTTATAATAAGCATTTGATTACAAGCCATATTTTTTCAAGCAAAGCTTTGGTCCTACCATTTTTAAGTTTTCTTTATGTCATAAAATATCACACAGTTTACCACTAACAAACAATAGTTATAATTATTATGTCTCAAATATAAATGTTGATACCAGGCTTGAAACAAAAGAAATTGTTATTGTTTTTAATCACATAAGTGATATAGTAAAAAGCTGATCTTTATCATCCTGGAATGAATTTTCCATTGCATTATTTAAATAAACAACCACCACCTAAAAGCAGTTGGTATTAAAGATCACAACTGTCCATTTAAGGAAAATTTTGATAATCAGAAATCATCATTGTTTTCTTTGAACTTTTATTTCTTGATATTTGAAAATGAGCCTTGTCATTTGCTTCAAATACTCTTCTCTTTCTGATTGCTTTTTGAGAGACTTTAAGCGTGACATTGGAAGTAACTAAATGCAAAGTGCTTAGAGAAATATTCTAACAAAAGTATAATAAAATAGACCTCTATCAGATATTCTCCAGTTACACAAGTTAATTTTGGAAGCCCTTGTTTTACTGCAGGACTAATCAAACACAAAAAGTAAAAGTTTCATCATCACTTTTGAATGTTATATGACTAAACCTAAGGTGTCGGTAATATACACTTTTCAGTCACAGAGAGAATTCTCATTAAAGGAGAGAAGCAGGAGCCTAATATTAAAAAGTAATTTGTATGTGACTTTGGAGGGGATCCTATCAGAAATGTGTTCCCAATATTTTGAACAAAGTAGGATCCGTTGTGAAGACCTAAGGCCACCTCTCCAGTCTCTGTGACCTTTGTTTGCCCTTCTGGCCTGGGGAACCCTGTCACCTGCCCTTCTGTGTGGATAACCCGTTTCTCCATGTGGTCATGGCGCTCTTGCAGATGTTGGGAGGCTATTAAGTGATGTCATTTGAGAGCTATTTCCTTGTGGGTTGTTGGAAAGAGGGTAAACCATGACCCTGTCCCAGAAGGAGACTGTGGAACTTTGTGAGAGCTAATGGTGTTCCCCAGCTCCTCTTGGTCTGATTAGCTACAGAACACCTTCAGGGATTCCTGAGAAGTCTTTTACTCAGTGAGGAAATTGAGAAAATCAAGCGTGTGTGTTTGGTGTGGGATGATGAACGGGAGGAGAGGGTAGTGGGGCACTGCCTACATTTGGGGTTGAGGAAGGGGTCTGTTTTCACCATATCCTTGGCAATCATGAAAAGTCATAATATAGGCCATTTTACATTTGTCTTTTTTTGGGACAGTATTTGAGGACTCTGGCAAAAAAAGGGGAGAGAGAGAGAAAAAAAAAGAATTTGGCTAGGTGTATTAGTAATAGCTAATACTTAGTTTATTTTATAGTTTAATTGACTACATATATTATGTTCTAGGTACTGTTTAAAGCACTTTACCCATGATGACTTATTCTCTACAACATAGATCTCACCAAATGGGTTTTATTATTAACCTCATTTTGCAGAAGAGAAGTCTGAGGCCCAAAAAGATTAAGGAATTTAACCAGTGTCACGTCATGACTAAGAGGCCCAGCCAGGAATTGAACCCAGAAAGTTTGGTTTTACAGCCATTCATTCTTTTTTTTTTAAATTATTGTTATATTACAGTTGTCTCATCTTTTTCCCATTGCCCTCCCCTGCCCTGCCCCCTCCTCCATCTTTATTCTTAATCAGTATAAATTCCTGGTTCTTAATCAGTATAAATTCAGAATAAGAAGGACTAGAAAATGGGGCATAGTATCAGAGTAGGTGGGCCAATTCTTACCCAGATGAGAACTATGAAGGCCCAGAAGAGCTGGCCAGAGTACTTTCTGTGGGAAAACGCTAGCTTTTCACGGTATTAAAATGATATTTGTTTTAAACAAGACTAATAAGGTTTCTTTCCTGCAATGCTTCTTAGATGCCTTAATATAATAAAATGTGAGGGGTATAGTGTACAAGAATCCCTAAATTTCTCTCAGAAATCCTGTAGACCAGGGATTGACAAACTGGGAGGGCCTATGGCAGGCCCTTTGTTTTCATAAAGTTTTATTGGAATACAGCCATGCCCACGAGTTGTTTTTTAATTGTTTTTAATAGTGCCTTTAAGATTCCTTTCCCAAGCCTTAAGATTGCCAGAATACATCAGGTACATGCTCATGCAACAAAATCATCTATAAATTTTCAAAATGATTTCATTCAAAGGAGTGGTGCAAGCTTACCTAGTCAGTGATTTGAATTCCTTTAATTTTTATAGTGGTCTTCCTGGCACTCCAAGATGACACTAAACCCCCACATTTCATAGATTCAGATATCCTGGACTAAGTTTCAGGAGTCATAACAGAAGAGGGTGAGGGAGTTTCCTGCTGTTTAATCATCAGCTTTGGGAGTTGAAGAATCAAGTCACTTATTAACTGACAGGAAATACCTGTAACACAGATTATATCTAAGCCTATTAGCTAAGCAAAACTTCAATAAATGAATAAAAGTATGCTCTATTAACATTCTATCCTTTCCTTTTTCTCAGAATGTAGTGGCTTGCTGTTTATGGTACTAGTATTTTCCAAAAACTAATGATCAGTACAGTAACCAACAGGAAAATAGAATTTCATGCCTAACATCCCATTGATCTGACAATGTCTATTAAATATGAACTTTTATTTCAGAATCAACGTGTGATAGAAAATGAATAGATTTTTCTAAAGGTCCGTTGCTAAGTAAATTTTTCTATGAAAATAAGACCGTAGAACAGAACTAACATAACTACATTTAAATGTCCTGTCATTTGTTTTGAATATGAAATATTCTAGCCTTAATAAAATCAATAAATGTTTCAACAATTTTAGAATCTGACTTTTTCATTTTCCTAAACAATTCTAAGCATACTTGAGGAATATACCTTAATTTAGAAGTTTTCAATCATTTCTTAAAAACATGGTTAATTAAATGTCTTTTTCGAAAGAAATGCTTTATTTAGCAGCAGTTCTTTTTTATCATACAGCATCATCCTTTTTCTTAGAACAATTTTAGTAAACATCTTCAGTATTATGGCCTCCATGGATAGACAATTTTCTTTAATTACAGGTGCAGGTATTGGCCTGCGTTATGATTCAAGCTTAGATACTGGCTAGAGTCCATCAATTTTCACAAAGAACAGACGGTGCCTTCTCTACCAGTTTTATTTATTTCACTGCTGACTGCTACTTCCTGAGATGTCATACAGTATAACTCAATGAATAGTCCAAGTTCAAACAAATTACATTTATTTAACTAGCATTAATAAGCACTTCCATTTATTGGCCACTGTGGTTATAGTGATAAGACACAATTTATAAGTCCCCAACTTTGTTGTTATTCTTTTCTAGAAATGTTTGGATTTGTACCAACTTTTGTTTCCATTGCCAAGATTTTGTACTTAATTACTAAGGCGTCATCAACTCTTGGATTCCTACCCTTTCATTTTCAATTATTACAGTTCTGTTCTTCATGGCCTCAAAACTGATTCATTATTGGCTCCTTTCTTTTATCCCTAACAAATTTTTGACCAACATTTTTAGATTACCAAATTATATATAAACAATAAAGATAAAATCACTTTATCCTTACAAAGGACTTTATTATTTGGAGATGCTTAAACTTTTTATGAGCATAAATGGCTCTAAGAAATAATTTTATTTGAAATCTATTTATTTATGGAAAAATTGTAAAATTCAACTTAGTACAGCTGCAAAAAAATACAGGAATTTTTTTTCCCCATTTTAACTCATGCTAAGGGTTCATTGCTATTTATGGTTAATTTGGATTATCCTTAAATAGGGTATGAGGTGAGTTTTTGACTACTGATCAATCATTTTTTACCACAGTTTGGGTAAATAAATAGTGACTTCTTTGAGTAGCATAATTTTAGAAGAACAACAGATAGAAAAGATTTACAACTTCTCATCAACTGCCCATTTTCATTTATTATATTTTTTTCAAAGAAATTTGGCTTTGAATTTCGCAATTAATATTAAGTAAATACCTTTAACCACCTTTGTAATATCTCTAAAAATCAGTGAACCTACATAGGTTACATTCTAAAAGCAATTTCTTGATGAGTAACATATTATCTTTATCCAGGAGGGAGAATCCTCTCACCTTGCTTAACAATCTCCTGGTCTGTAAATCCGTTGGCCTAGGAAGATTGATAGCAACGGTGACCTTAAATGCAGATATCCTGAACATGGAACTGGTTAGAAATTTTACAGATTGCATGCACTTTTTATATCTCATGCATTTATATAATTTGGTGTTTTGTAATGTAAGATTTCACTTATCAGTATAATTTCTCTCTAATGAGACTCGTCCCTTGTAGTTATACTCCCCCCATCATCAAATTGAATATCTGTTGCTATATTGAATCATCATAAAATGGTGTTTATTGAGTATATATAAAGCAATGTCCATTTGCCAAACTTTAAGTGCCTAAGGAGGAACAAATGACAATTTAAATATGGAGAAGTAAATGTTACAATTTCCCAGGGAGAGGTTGTCATGTACTGTAGTTTACACTTGTTACTATACAATGACACTGACAAAATGTTTAAGAAAATTGTCAAATACCTTACTCTGAAAAACATAAACTCTTCCAGTTTTCTTTCCTGATTCCCACCTCTAAGCTCTTTAATATACCCACCATGGAAATGTAGTTAGCCTAGTTAGCCGTAAGCTTCTTTCACACAATAATGCCCCCTTATCTCCCTTTGTCTCCCAGAGATACTGTATCAGTGCCACAAGGGGCCTGGGGAGCCTTTGACTGCCAGCATTGTGTGCAATTTGAAAAGCACAGGAACTCCTTCCAAGGGTCTCCTCTCTTGTCTGTTACACTGGCTGAGATTTCCTTAGTCATTCTGAATTTTGAAGGCTTTTTAGTGTCTAGAAGTTCCTTACTAACATAAAAGTACCTAGAGCAGAAATGAAACCCTGCAAGAAAAGGTCGTAAGTTCAGTGTGATGGGAAAAAAGAATGGGAAGAAAGCTTTCAGGATAAAATTCTACCTCAGTTCTGCCTAAAGCTGACCTCAGCTTCTGCCTCCTCAAATGTTCTTTTTTCAGGGTACTCTTGTCCAAGCTTTTCAATCTTAAAAAAAAAAAAAACACCTCCCTATCTCTGCTTCCTTTCATAGCCAAGCTTCCTTTTTTTGCCTTTGCCTCTCAATCAAACGTGAGTAGTGGAGCGTTCCTTGTTCCCACGCTCCTGAAACTAGTTTCTGTAGAGCTGCTACCAAAATTCCAGTGCAAAGTTAAAGGTCTTCTTAGTCTTTATCATTCTTGACCTTTCTGGTGCACTTGATATTGCCATGCCTTCCACGAAACTTTGCTTTAATTCTCTGAAACCACCTTCTCCAGGAGCTATTTTTTCCTTTCAAATTTGTAACTTTTTAAAAATATCAGAGCATTAAATATAGGAATATCTATGGTAACATCCTTTTCTCTACTCAAATCTGCACTCTAGCCCCAGGGACCCCAGACACAGCCATAGCTTCTGCTGAGTACTGCCTGGCTGGACCTCTTACACAATCGGGTACACCTGCCATGGAGCCGGGAGTCTCATAGGCACTTCAGTTTCCATTACTGGACTTAGTGGCTCGCTCACCTCACCTAAGTTTGCTCTTCTTCCAGGATTTCCTATCTCCTTTTATGAGATTATTCTGGACCAATATCTCAATCTGGGAACCAGAAAAACATCTTCCCTGTTCCAAAAAGTCACTGAACCCTATACATTCTATCTTCAAATCGTCGTCGTCGGCGGCGGCGGCGGCGGCGGCGGCGGCGGCGGCAGCCGTCCGTCTCGAGAGACGATGGTGTAGCTTCTTAAGAGTCTATCTGCACCGCCGAGAATGGCTGTGCAGTCCGACTCGGGAGTGACATGGTATCTGTCTCCTCCCGTGTTGAATCGACATCTTGTGATGACGCTGAAGCTACAGAGCCTGGGCAGGGTAATACGGAGGGTCTGCTGTTGCCCATGCAGCAGACCCCCCCTCTCTTCGCAGCTGAAGGGTCCAAGGGAAAGACGGAGTCGATACAGCTTGGGTTCAGGTGCGCCGCAGGAGTTGCCGGTGTTGACTACAACGTCAAACCGCCTTAGGGACTCCGGCTCCGGATTTTCTGTCGGGGTTTACTCCCTTAGCCTTTCCCCTGAAGAGGTATGCCGCAAGGCAGCGGAGGTTTTTTGGAGTCAAAGTTTTCCTTCTCTGCTATCTTCAAATACCTTGTATCTATCTCTTCCTGGTCACCATCATTTTATTCATGATACCAACTCTGAATCATTAGTATTATTCATGCTTCTTGTATCTCCCCTCTTTTAATTGATCATGGAGCCTCAAAGGCATTTTCAAACTTAAATCTAATTTTCTCACCAAGAAATAATTGTGAGCAGTTATTTATAATTCATTCAGTAATTTATTCAGTATCACTTGGGCACCCAATTGCTATGTGGCTAGGATACACCACCATTAGAAAGACAGTCCCCACACTCTGCACGGTCCTTATTCATTACCTGTATAACTGATCATTGCTACCAAGTTTCTACAAATATCCAATAATGCTATGTCACTTGGGTTCCCAGATCTTTTTACTGCCTTCTTGGTCTATATGTTTCAGTAATTCTGTCAGCTAGAAATGCCCATCTCTAGTCTCCTCTCCTGTGAGCAGTATAGAGACTCCTCATGTCCTTCATAGTTTTTCTTTGTAATGAGTTGTACCCTTCTCCCTTCTTACCAAGCTGCTGGTTGTGTCTTCTTTTGAGCTACTAACCACATCAGTCAGAGGACTGTGAAGCCATTTCCCATTTATGCCTCTCTAAGAGCAGCAACATGATCTCAAAGTATTCTTTTGGCCTCTGTGCCTCATACACTATAAAAAGTCAGTGAATTTTTATTGAATAAACATGTAAAGATCTATAATGAGAGCTTTGTGCCAGTTAACCTCACAGACTTGCCTACAGAGTTGGGTCTTTCTGAGGTAACATGATTCCTTGGGCCAGGTGCCTGTGGCAGTCAGAACTGAAGGGACCATGACTCCTAAGATGCTATTAAACTGGGGATGCTCCCTGTTTATGCATATCATTTACCTAAACATCTTTTGTTAGCTCATTTTTTTGTGTGCCTGTTTTGCTCACATGTACTATTCCCACAGGAAAATTCAGAAAAATGTTTAAACATTAGAATTGAATCACTATTATAGAAATGCCCTTTTAAAATTGAATATATGTATTTATATGTGTATTTGTTTTTATTTTTTTGTCTTCATTCATAGTGAAATATCCTTTGTGATAAGTTTAACCCATCTTCCCTCACCTCAACTTGCTCATAAAAGTCTGTTAATTGTCAGAGGGAGATTTAGGGCAACAGAGAAAACCCACTACTTCCACTAGAAAAATCAGCTCAAAACTTGTTTCCTACTGAGGATGAGTCAGTAAAAGCTTGAAAAAGAAAGACACACAGACCAAGCTGAAATCATAGAAATGTACTTCTGGAATTGAAAATAGCATATGCTAGTGCATAGAAACTGAAAATGTTCATTTTGTGAGTATGAACAGCCAAGCTTACTTTTGAAACTTATCTTTGACGTTTGTATTACTTATTTGTATTTGTATTCCACCAGAGCTGTATAATTTATTATGTGAAAAGGCCCTGAACTTTTTACACAGACTTTTCCTTTCATGTGTGGATACCCAATAAATTGAGTTAAAGATTTTGAGGGCTATTTCAATAACCTGATTTTACACTTGCAGAAATTAAGACCTAAGGACTTTAAAAGACTCTCAATGTTGGAGTATTACTGGTGAACTCTTCTCGGGCTGCTCCTATTATACCAAACATGTGACTTGTGATTTTTTTCCTGGATAATATTAAATCTTAAGTCAAACTTGTATAATCCTCTGTGTTGATCAAGGTTCCTACCTGATCCCGCTCCCACCAGCAGAATTAGCCAACTGTGCGGATTTGGGGACCCTCTGCCAAGGTAGGGAGCCGGCGTCATCCTCTGGGGTCTCTCTGTATTCTGCTTGCTATTTTGGATAATATAGTTTTTATTGTTTTGATTTTTATCTTAATTTTCTCTTGGGAAGCCAGAAACCAGCAAAACAGAAGAATTTCTGGATGTGTTTTAGTTGCGTGGGTGCACAGCACGTACAGTGTGGAGAAAGAATGCATTCAAATACTGGATGACCACATTTCCATAAAGCACAGAGCTTTAGATGTGAATGATTATATGGGTTGATTTCATTTTTTCCCTCTATGTCTTCTCAAGAATATTGCAAAGGTCCTGGATAAATTCAATCATACGATGTTTTGAAAAAGTATTAATGTCTAAAAATCCAAGGGAAAAATTAAGTCAAATATTCAGTTAAGCTTAAGACAAGGCCATGACGCAATTTATGATGTTCAATATAACAAATATTAAGATAAAATAATTATACTGAACTAATATTAATGTAATTTAATTAATTATAATGCATAATGGCTATCTTATGGTCAGCATTCTAATTATGAACTAAACAGTTGCATGCTAAATAATATGCCATTAAAGTCTCATAAGTTTTAAAATGATAATATATTTTGCTTTAATTTTATTATTGCTCTTCCTAACTTCTCATGATCCAGTTTCATTCATTCATTCTATTAAATACTTCTTTGTGAAGTAGCATGTTCTATAAACCACACTAAGAATCATGACCATGCCTTTTGTAAAAGCTGGATCTCTTATTAGGAGGAACATGACATTAAAGTGACAGGAGTTAGAAATGGGAATAAATTAATAGAAAATGAAGGTCTCTTCTGTGGTTCCAGTGTGGGAGTAGGGCTGTAATTCATTATTATTTTATTTCCTTTCTGTGACATGATTCTTAATATCATCAATGGATACCTTATGAAAATAAAATTATTAAGTAGTTTCCATGAACTCAGTGTAGTTTAAAAGTAATTATATGAAACAAAAAAAATTTTTTTTCTAGTTCAAGATCTCATGGTTTTTAAAGATTATTTATTTTATTTTTTTCTTCTAATCTGAGATACCTATAGTACCTTAGGTCACAGGACAAGATGCCTAGCTATTTTTTTCCTCCTGTGTCCTGAATAACCAAAAAAATTTTTCCTGTTTACCAATGTGTTTTGCATTAAGATAAATGTAACTGACTGTTCATAATTTTTTTAAAAAGACTTCAACAAGAATCCCCATTTTAAGTATTACTTATTACTTTGAAATGGAAACATTTTCAGTTAAGAATGCATATTTTGAATCAAAGAATTTAGTATTTTTTAAAAGATGTTTTAGAAGGTAATTCTTTATATATTTACTTAATGTTTTAAACTTAGGGAATTTAAAAAACTAGAGATACATCATAAATGTACATTTGAGTGTACATTTAACACAAAAGTACTCCTAGGATAAACTAAAGGAAAATTATGTGTATAGTTACTTTACTACTTAGAAAGGTGTTGGCAAAAGTAGGTTATAGTTGTTTGTATGGAAAAAAGACATGCAGGTTATGATTATTGCAATAGCTTTATTAACTCTGTTTCACGTACTCAAACTATAAACCTATGTTTGCTCCACCCTATAAAACTCCAGAATTCCTTCAAAAATATTATCAAAGCATATGCATAAGGATTTAATATTTGAGAGTTTGAATAATATCAGAAGTGTATCTATGGCATAATGCTTTAAAAATGTCTCCCCCATTAGGGCTTGTCCATATGGAATCCATTTTGTCCATCAATGTTTAGTAAAGTTATTGGAATCTTTAAATGATTGATTTAGTCTATACCTTTTATTCTCTTTCATTTTACTTTATATTTATTTTCTTAAGGAGAAATAGGTTTTTCTCTGAGATTTTGTTTCTCTATTCTCAGTGAATCAGGAAGACACACTTAGTTTAGATCATTTTTAAGCTGATGGGTGCTGTAGAGACTGACTTCTCTAACCTTTTCTTTTTACAAATTTAGGAAACTGAGTTCTGGAAAAGCTCAACTCATTCTCAATATGGTTGTCAGCCTGTTAATGGCAGACCTAGGTCTAAAATCTAAATGCTCTTTCTCCATCCCCTTTGTGCCAGATCCAGCTCTTGCAATATGGTACCAAGGGCCATGTGAACTGGTTCTTAATGTGCCATAGAAAGCATTGCTTAGAGTCTGTTTTAGTTAGTGGCAAAAAATGGGTTCCATTCCTCCTCCATATATTGTCATGAATTAATTCTAGATTGCTCATCCATATTAACGATCATGTGTTCCTTGCAAAATTACATCTTTTCATCTTTATTAGCAGCTACTGTAAACTCTCCTAGCACTACACCGCCTACTGTCACCACTAACATACCTGTTACTAACAGAATCGATAAACAAAGGAATGGTAAGAAATCATCACCTTTTATATTTGTAGTATGTCTGATGTGATAAAAAAATTATATTTTAAAGATGGAAAGATCTAATATTTTAACAAAGTTCCTGTTATTGAAATCAACTGGTACATTTGCAAGACTAGTAAAAGAAATAAATACAGTATCACTGGGTTTTCCTGAGTTCCTTGTTTTAATGACCAGTGGAATGAGTTCATTTGCAGTATCCCTCCTCTGTACTTTTAGCTGAAATTTCTTTCCAAGGAAGTTTTATGAAAAAGGCATTTAATTTAAAGGAATTAATTTATATTATGCTAGAGATCTCAGAAAAAATTACTTATGGTATTTTGTCAGATTATTCTCTTCAGGAAAGTACTTTCTAAAGGATTTCATAATTTCAAAATCTAATTTTAGTACTTTCACTAAAGCCAATTTTATGTTTAAATATATGTGACATTTAAATCATTTTATATGGCAATAATTTGCTCTATGTTTTTATTTGTTGAAGAATAATGTTTAGAATAAGATTATCTAGCAACTAAATTATAAATCAATCCTTTTATTGAATTAAAGAGAGAGCAAGAGTGAGCAAGAGAGAGAGACATTGTTTTGGTGTTCCACTTATTTATGCATTCATTGGCTGATTCTTGAATGTGCCCTGTCCAGGGAGCAAACCCATGACCTTCTGGTGTATGGGACAACACTCCAACCAACTGAGCCATCTGGCCAGGGCATAAATCAATTTTTGATTGAAAAAAAACTTCAAGTAACTACCAATATGCCTTGCTTTTTTTCTTCACTATATACTTTTCTATTTATATTATTTGTAATTTGAAAATATAGCAGTTATATAAAACAAGAAGTGAGCAGGGAAAATGCCTGGGGAATTGAGCTATTATTTAATCTGTTGCCTACATGGACCACATACATTGCCTTTTGGTAATTCAGAGTAAGTAATTTCAGTTTCTTCTGAAGAAGAGACATTCCAATTAGGTGACCACACTATTGCCTTAAATTCAGTAATATTCTCAAATATGAGATATTAAGAACAAAGGAATTTTCTCAACTCCAATCATTTACGTTGTGAGGCCAAGACATCTGTAATATATCACCAGAGACCAAAACCCAGAGAAAAGAAACCCACATCATTCATTTTTTCTTTTGGCTTTGGGGTTACATCAACTTCCTCTGTAAGGACGTTTAAATTGGAAGTATGGAATATTTTACATGAAATGTAAAGGGTTATAAAGACATCGATTCAGGGAAGTGTTTATGGTTATTCTGGTAGTTACACCAAGGAGATTTATGATGGAGCAAAAATTCCAGCAACCCCCAAGAAAGCAAGAGCAGCTGAAGTTTCCAGTGCATATTTCACATGGATGCTGGCCAGTAGATGGGAATATTATAATTCTAACTAAGTACTTCGCTCTTTGTATGAACATACAAAGAGCCTCTGTGGCATTCTCCCTCCAGGACTGGCACATCCTCTGCTGCCCAAGAACATTTATATGATGCTTCAGAGGCCTTGACTTGGTAGAGTGGAGCTGTATTCACTCAGTCATGTCATTTCTGACATTCTTGAAGAGAGCCTTGTTTAGTTCATCTCTCTCTGCGTCATACCCTTCAGTGGAGTTTCAACAAAGCAAACAAATGTTAGAATCAGTTGAAATGCTTTGACTTGACCACAGTTAAAGGAAAAAAAAATCTAATTCAATTGATTCTTGATAAAAATATAATACTAGCATTTGAAAATATTTTAAAATATCCATAGGTTGTCACGTAGTATAAATATTCTCAAACTTGCAGGCTCAGCTTTGTGCACCTTTTTGTACCACATCCTTGAGCCACCTCTATTATCCATTTCATAGTTTCTTTTTCCCCTCAATTGGCTCACTTTTGTACATGAACGTTTTTATTTGCATGGGAAAATTGATATCACTATTGTAAAGTGAAATCATAACCACTTCTTTTAAAACAGAAGTGAACAATGAAAATAAATATAGTGAAAACAGTGTCATTGGAGTGTCCCTATATCCTGTTGCTTTCTTCCATCTCAGCACCTGAAGCCTTTATTATCTTTATAAAAGGGAATAGTAACAAATCGTTAGAGAGAGGCGATACTCTAAATAAGATTTTTGATGTAATCAAATTTGAAATCATTGAAAAGAGAACTACCTGTTCACCTTTTGAATAAATGGGATTTAATGTTATGTCCTGGGCTACCTAAGATCACTCACTCACATACTGTCAACAAGTTCAAATACACTTCTTTATTACTTGGGAAATCGATATAGTAAACATTCTCAGGCCTATGGTCTGATATACAGGGTGGGACAAAAATAAGTTTACAGTTTGTATGGAAAATAAGACAGTAATTAATAAATAATAATATAAGAATAAACTCTATGTTTTACATACTCACAATTGTAAACTTACTTTGGCCCCACCCTGTATTAAAGAATCTATTTTGTCTACTGCAAGAAACATAGGCACAACTACCTTTCTACCTTATCTGGTTTTTTAAAGTCATCTTTCTACCTTATCTGGTTTTTTAAACTCTGGACTATCAAAGAGTTTTATTGAGTTCATCAGTAATAAAGGGAGAGGGATTAAAACTGGTTGACAATGAGAGATGTTTCTTCAAGTACTGTATCAATTAAGTGTGCTTGCCTGGCTTTTGTGAAATGTTCCTATTTTTCTGTGTCAAGTTCTCTCTGTTATTTTCTTTTTTTTTTAATAACATTTATTTATTGCTTTATTTACTTATTTTTAGATAGAGGGGTTAAGGAGAAAGAGAGGGAGAGAAACATCACTGTGTGGTTGCCCCTCACTCATGCCCCCAACTGGGGACCTGACGTGCAACCTAGTCATGTGCCCTGACTGGGAATCAAACCAGCGACACTTGGCTTGCAGGCCGACACTCAATCCACTGAGCCACAGCAGCCAGGGCCTGTTATTTTCAACAGGACTTCTATCTGATACCTCAAATTATATACTAAGAAAGTCTTATCTTTTAAGCTGCTTCTCATAAACAGATATTTCAGGAAATAATGGATAATCTAGGGATTTCCACAAATAACTTTTAGCCTTCTCTATTACATTCCCAAGAAAAGCTCTTTGGCTAATTATTGTTTTCATTCAAAATTATATTTTCTATACTTGACACATCGTTCTAGAATATTAAACTTTTGTGAGGTTAGCAAAGTTAATTCCAAGTAAGGAACTAACTTTGCTAGTCTATTATTGTTCTAAAAACCTCGTTTACAAGTACAAACTGTAACACTGCTTCTCGTTTCTCACATATATTTAACAACCCAGATGAAAAAGTTTTTCTCAGGAAATCTGTATGGATCCAGCAAGCAGTCTAACATTCCATGCCAGATATTGTAAAGAAGTTGTGAGTATAGGATGAGCACATCACTGTCATATCATAATGGTCTCATCATTAGTGCAAAGAAACAGTCTTGAATCTAAAATAACATTCCCTTTATTTTAACATCTATCTTTTCAAATATATATTTTAAAATCTACCTTTCAGACCTATATTTCACAGCCTTGACTCTAGAGTAGATAAAGTAATGTCATTTCTACATTTTTCCAAGAAACTCCAAAAAGAGTGTTAAGAAGACAAAAAGGAAAATTTAATTGGAGAAAGACCTTCAGACAGGAATGACGTTTTTTAATGCCACATATGTAATGGCAAGTGATAATTTTGACTTCTAAGTTCTGTGTGGCTGGAAGAGTTATCCTAATTGGAAGATGGATATATTCTTAAATATATCTTTCCTATAGAAATGTCTGTGATGAATTCTTCTGTTCTGGATGCCATTATTAGAACAATGAATTCATGTTTTAAACTCTCAGAAACATATGAAGAGTTGTGAATAGCTTTTCTACTGAGACACTGGGGACATTGTAACATGTATAAGAGGAAACAGCCTGACTGCAAGGAGAAGCTTACATCAGTCTGTCTTAATGGTGCATTTTCTGCACTGGCCAAGCTTAAGCCAAATATTTTGCTGCAATTCAAAACCCTTTTCACCAACCCTTCAGTGGACATTTTATTTGCTCTGACAAGTCACTCCGGACATTTCTCATGATCAGTTGTTGACTAGACTACATTATTCAAAATGTTTAAGTGTAACAAGTAGCCTCTGCTGAGTAGTTTTGAGCTAAGTATAACTATATTGCATTCTGAAGCTTCTGAAGAGAGACTACAGTACTTGATGATAAACCATAGCAAAAGAAAATCTGTAAAACAAGATGCTAGGGTTTTTTGGTATATTCACATATTTTATTTGCTTTAAGCAATATAACTCTAAAGAGAGTACTATAGTTATGAATTGGTTTAGGCTGCCTCTGATATTGTATGTCTTTCTTATTTATAAACACAGTGAAGTGGAAAAAAGTGACCTTGGAGATAGTTAAAATTTAAAGAAAAATATATTAAATATTTGGATGCTTCCATAAAATTTCAGAAACATCTGTGATTACAAACACTGATTTTTAGTTATTTTGCCATATTTTCCTGAGAGGGAAAGAACACTACTGTTTAACAAACACGTGCTTTAGGTCTCCATCTAGTGGTAGTTTTTCAGTTGCTCTAGTGGCATCAGTGAACATTCCGAGTACCCCCAGAACCCTAAAGAGAGAACTTGGATCTCTGCAATTTGAATTTCCTCTCAATCATTCGGAATATTCATGATTTGATATAATAAGATTTACAGTGTAAAAAGGCTGTTTTTTTTGGTCCAAATCATTATTATTTGTTTTAAATATCTTTTTCTAAATATTTTCATTTACAATATTTTTTAAGGCATATAAATTCAAGATCATGAAAATACCTAAAGACTTTTAGAAGCTGAAATAACCTAACCTGCATAAATTAAACTCACTTGGAACTGTACCAGTTTCATATATTTATATTACGTCCTGGATTGGCTTTTTTTTTTTCCATGAGATTCTGGCCCATATACTGGGAAAATATTTCTTTAGTAGTTAGACTGCTACAAAATGCAATTTGCATTTTGGTAAATTTGGGAATTTCCAGAGGCATACTTTTGTACTTTTCTTTTTTACTGCTTCCCCAAAATAGTTATTAAATCTAATTCTCATCATTGTTTTAAATACATATTTCTATATTTTCTGAGCATACTTTACTTAAGACACACCAAAACATCAGCATGAAGAAAGATAATTAATAATAATGGAGGTGCAAACCTATGACCATATTTTAGTAAGGAGCCTTGTAACCTGCAGCTAGAGAGATTTAGCAAGTCCTGCTTGGTGAATTTGATATGTGTGTGTGTGTGTGTGTGTGTGTGTGTGTGTGAATCATACTACTTTAAAGTTTGCCTCCAAAAGAAAAAAGCAGAACTTTCTCTGAGATTGCTTACTTTCTTAAAGCAAGCTAGTACAATTGAAATTCTACCTGCAAATATTGTTTTTTCCCTCTACTTTGGTACAAATGACTACATTTATGGAACTTTGATGAAAAACCCACTAATTTCCAACCTAATAACTTAGTAGAAGTGAATGCTTTGTGGAGGAGGAAAAAGAAAGGAAAGGAAGAATGAGGGGTGTGAGCCTGTTCTTCTTCAAGTAGCCTGCCCATTATCGCTGTGATTTTACATGCCAGACTGTATGATGTGCAAAAAAGGATTATTTATTGTTAGAAGAAATCAGTGTACATGAAAAAAGAAAACACCACTTTATAGACCATAGATATCAGAAATATACAAAACTTAAAAATGCAAAGAAACACTTTAGGAGCAATGAATGAATTGTCTATAAGAGTAAACTAATCAGTAACTAAGACATTGCAAAGGTCAATGAACATGAAATCAAAATAGCTCAGAATTTTTCTGTACCTCTGTAGGTGTTTCTTTTAAATTGTATGAAATTATGTGAGTGTAAATTTACATTGATAATTATATGACTGTAAAATGTAATTAATGGGATGAATTCTATTTCCAAATGGACAGATGGAATTGTCTATAGAATTTCCTTAGTGATTCAAAACGTCCTTCGTCACCCTGAGGTAAAAGTACAGAACAAGGTGGCAGAATGGGTAAGTGAACCTGTAAAATTTATTTTTTGGTTTTGTACTGTTAACCCCTGAAAATCTGGAAAAGGCCCCACCGTTTGGGTAACGCAATCCACAGATCATATTGGTATGTAGGTACTGTTCATTATAAACGTATAAATCAATAAGTTCCTGAGGTATTGTGCTTATGCATGGAAAGAGAGGTACCTTTGAGAAGAGGACAAGAGACTGAACCTACAAAATAATATTGAATGTAAACTGTAAAAATAAATTAAAAATTTGAAAAGAGAAAATGGATGTGTGTATTGGTGGATATCTTTATTTACTATTGTATGCATACATTTTCAGTACTGTTTCTAAAACTATAGTTCTTATTCTAATATTTAATTGTTTAGAGTTTTTTTTTCATCAAAAATCAAAAAGTATGAAAAGATATACAGCGGGTCCTCAAATAATGCCATTTCACTCAACTTCGTTTTGTTACAATGTTGAGGAGATATCACAGGTACTTAATTCTTACATCAATTAGCCTGTGGTACACTTAGTACAATTATACATCATTTCGCTTCAAGTTGCAGAAGCTGTTGATGATGACTTTATGGGAGGACTCGCTGTGTCATGCAAATCTTTTGCCCATCCTGGTAGATTATCTGCCTGGAGATGACTCTGGAAACCACTGTCACTCTGCGGGTGGGGGCTGTTCCAGAATTTGTTTGTGCATATAAAAGAAAGTAAGACTATTTTATCCTTTCTATACGAAAAGTAACATATACTACACACCATTCTACACTATACTTATTACTTTGTTATTGCCAGATTTGCAATATCAGTACACAGAGACCTTTATCTTTTTTTAAACACTATAGGGTTCCAGTATCTGTCATTTCATTAACTCTTCTGTTGATATATATTTATGTTAAAATTTATTTACCTGTATTACATGGATGAAAAGTTTAGTAATTTCTAATTTAAAAAAAAACTTCAACGTTTTTTCTTACAAATACAACACAGGGATTTTTTTTTTCATTTTTCTTCCTCATAAAAGTCTCAAAATTTTATTTCTCACAGATTTTCATTATTTATTTATGGCATACTATGGGACTTTGTACTACTTTTTATATATAATACTATTATAATTCGAACAGTTGTTGCGAATCACTTACATATTCATTCTGAAGTAAGAAAAGTAGGTTTTCTTACAGGTGTGTAATAAATGTGTCCTTGGTGGCAAAAGGAAAACCATACCTTGAGGTATAGTGGTGACAATGCAATACTTTATATACAAGGGTGGGGGGGACCCAAATAAACCTGGAATTTATTTAAAAAAATATGTATCTATTCTTACATGTTAAACCAGTTACCTTCAAAGTATTCTCCATCTGATGCAATACACCTATCAAGACTTTTTTTTTAACTCATCAATTTTGATGTATTTTAGTGCTTCTGCCAATTCTGTCTGTTTGTTTGCTTCATGTCTTCCACATCTGCAAAATGTTACCCTGTGAGGACTTTTTTCATCTGGGGAAACAAAAAAAAATGTTGCTTGGGTGAGATCAGTGAATTGGGAGGGTGGGGCATAGGGTCATGCCATTTTTGGTTAAAAACTGCTGAACACTCAGTGTGGGTAGGTGCACTCGTAAATCACCTTCATGAAATGGGCAAACGCACTGAAAGAGTATTCAAAAAAATTCACTGAAGCCAAGTGTAGCCTCTCACAACGATGCCAGCTGGTACACTGATACAGATGGTTCCTAGAACTCTCACCTAGGGGGGAGGCCTGTACTACAAGGGGCCTGCCCTCCAGAAGATAATTCCTGTGTTTTGGGGGTCCTCCTTCATACATATAATGTACTTGAATGATAAGAAAACAATCTTTATAATATTTGCAAGTTCCATAATTATATCTAAATAAAATCTTTAAAAAGAAAGAAAGAAAAAGAAAAAATTCTTATTTTTAAAAGCAATACCCTTTAAAACATATTGACCACAGGAAACAATAGTATTTAATTAACAATTCTACTACAGATTGGGGGCGTAAGTGAAATTCTCTAATAGAAGTCAAAGAAAAACACTACTGTTGACTTTATAGAATGACACATTAACTTTATTAATCTAAACACTAGAAGATGTTTGATTTCTAAATGGAGTGCAGTCTTTATAGACAGAGTATATTATTGCATCCCATTTTCTCTCCAGCATTATTATTTTTTACTTTTTAAGTTTAGAATGTTTTCAAAACATAAAACCCTTTATTACCATTCTCAAATAAAGTACATCGAATGTTATGAATCTCAAAAATTAGCATTCACTGGAGAGTCTGCTTTAGAGAGGTGTAATCTTACATTTGTATTTATTTCATGCATACTTTTCAACATAGGATCGTTATAACCTAAAACTGGGCACTATCTGTTTAAGATGCAAGATACCAAAGCAGATACTTGAAAGAGAGAAAATATAAGTGATGTCCCTGATTCATATTATTACTACTTACAATTTAAAAATAGTTTAATACTTTTTGCCAGAATTTCTTAGAATTGACATTCAATTTTAGAATACTTGCAAGTAAAGCCAAATATGTATATGAAACATGACCTAAAAAAGCCATTTGGTAGTGATATATATATATGAGAATTCCCCATCAGTAAGGTTATCTTGTTTTGTGATTGTATTGGACAATGCATCATGGAAATTTATTATTTATATTGAGAAGAATCCATTGCTTCATTGTAAAGTTTTCTGTTGAGACCTATTAAGACTGTTAAATAACCAAATTATAATTAACATAGTTCTTAATAATCTTGAATTTATTTTTGGTTTGTTTTATTTTAAGGTTTATATTGTTGACTTACAATTTTTCTTACTGCAAATATTTTTATGAGGTGATAAATTACTAGAAAAACTTATGTTACTGTACCTTGGTGTCTGTTGAATGAAGAATATGAAAGGTGTTTATAGTGCTAATCTTCCCTGTGTACCCCCTTACAACTGATTTCTCAGTGTTAACGACTAACCTGGTGGCCCATTAAAATATAAGCGAGATAGGAAAGTATAGTGTTTCCAGACAGACAGACTTGGGTTCTGATCTGGGATCTGCTTGTTCTTAGTTGGGTAACCATGGGCAAGTTATTCCATCTCTGTGAAGCTCAGTTTCTTCATTTAAAAGGCAGCAGGGGCAGATAATACCTATCTCATTAGTTGTTTGGGCATTAAAAGAAATAACAGTTGTAAAGTTCTTGGCATACAATGATGCAATAACTGTTATCTTTAACTTTCTTTCACTCTCTTGCTCTCTGGGATTTTCCCAGGGTCTTATTCCAATAACAACTTATCTTTTGGGAGGAAAGAAACTTGATTCAGATTTATTTATTTTTTTATTTTTTTACAAAAGTATTACCAAAACTCACCCTTTTTCATTGTATTTTTCAGCTCAATTCAACCTTCCAGAATTGGAACTACACTGTTTATGTAGTTAATATCAGGTAAATGGCAGGGTGAATTATTTGAAAAATAAAAAGTATTATCTAATTTTATACTACTCTTTCTCTGATTATACCTACCCACACAAGCACACACATACATATATACCATTTTCATAATCTTTCTGAAAATGACTCTATATTATGTTGTTTATTTGCACAAAAGTGTCAATGTTGCAGCCATAGTTTTAAAAAATATTTTGATCTCAGATTCGAATCATTTTATTTTTTAATTTAACTTGTACTCCCAGCATATATTTGTGATTTTATGTAAATTATATATATGTGTGTGTTACTTAACTAATGTATTATCTGTTATAATGTATCACTAATTAAAGCAGATAATTAAATATCCTCTTAAGTTCCATTAGTTTCTCCTATACCCCAGGGGGTCATCTAGAGCACCCCAGTTTGGAGACCATTTTGTACAAAATAACACATCTACAGTCTGATTGCAACCTAGCTTTTCAAAATTACCTTTCACTGTTCTTCTGTTTAAATACTTGACTAAATCCCAAGCAGATAGTATACATATATGCCACTGAGCACCTTGTTTTCAGTTTTATTCCAAAATGAGCTTTCTAAAATGTGTCTCATGAACCCTAAGTGTACCCCAAAAATGTTATAACACAGAGAAATGTATCAAATGGTCTGATGAGTTCAGGAAGTACATTACTGAGCAAACTGAAGCAGCTTTCTATATATCAGAGCATCTGAAATGCTTTAGTATGCTAACATACATTGTGAGACCGGAAAGGAGAGCAAGGGAACATAATTGCAAAGCTTCTTTTACTGTGCAGCCAGTCTGTCTCATGCCTATGAACAAACTAGAACCTCAGAACAGGCATTTGGAAATACTGGCTTAGAACGTGCATTCTGCTTCTTTCTTTCACGTCCTCAAGTTTTGTATTTGGTGGTGTGGCAGATAGGTTGGTAAAGAATGTATGTGTTTTTATTTATAGTTTTCACCGGAACATGGAAGAGGACAAGGTTAAAGTCAAGAGAAGCATTGTGAATGATCAAAGGTAATACTGAGAAAGTCTTACAGAAAGTATAAGACTCTTTCTCCTGCCCTCTGTTTTGATTCTCTGGTAGAGAAATTAAAACAATGAAGATAGGAAACGTTTGAATCACATAGCACATCAGATTATTTCTTTATCACTCATGCACACTAATTTTTTTCTTATAGTTAAGACTATAAGAAAAATATAATGTAGCAGACTGGATGCAAATGTACACCTGATGAAAAGTAATTCAGAGGTAGAACACTTAAAATGGATGAATTACTAGTTTTTAATATTTCCAGTTTATGATAACCCATTGCCTCCCATTCAAAGAGACCTTCAAAGAAAAAAAAAATTGGTGTAGCTTTTTTAAAAATAAGGTACTTATATATGATAGCATATAATAATATGGATAATAGATGCAAAAATATCTTCTGCATTTAAAGCTATCAGTTAATTTTCTGATGTCTCCATTTTAAACTAATATTAAGATCATGACTTAAGCAGGTAGAAAATTTAATGGATATGTTCACCATATATAATCAGTTGGCATATAAAAGCCAGCTACTGAAAAACAACCTAAACTCCTAAATGCAATAAATGTACTTGTGTGTACGCATGTACTATATCGCATCTCCATAGAATAAAAAACAAAATGACTAGAAAAACAAAAGCTTGCATAAGTCTTGCTCATTTTCAATGGCCTGAATTTAAATAATGGATTTATAACTGTA
This sequence comes from Furipterus horrens, assembly GCF_987537825.1. Classification (NCBI taxonomy): domain Eukaryota; kingdom Metazoa; phylum Chordata; class Mammalia; order Chiroptera; family Furipteridae; genus Furipterus; species Furipterus horrens. The sequence continues at coordinate 175,655,659 of NW_028327176.1, forward strand.
ATGATGAAATAAAATTCTTTTTAGGTTATATATTAGTATGAGAAGATAAAAATAAAATTTCATGTAAAAGTTAACCAGAGAGTTTTCTTCTTGATTTTGTTTTTTTTTTTCCTTTTTCTATTCACTATTCAAAAAAAGTCTTTAAAGTTATATTTGAAGCTTATCGTGTCTGTATATAATCAATAGACCGGACTGAGCCATCCGATTAGGGAAAATTGTTTTTGTTTTGTCATTATTCCTTTTCCTTTGCGATCTAAAGAACAATGTATTTTAATACTACTCTTGATGGGTATTTCTCCTCTATTTAGCCAAATATTTACGTCTCTGACCCTTAGTGCTAGATCCTATTGAGCTTTGAATATCAAATCCAGCAATGACCAGGATCCCTTTGCTGTCACTGTCTAGCACCTGAGGCAGCCCTCACGCAGGGTATCACTAATAGTAGGCTCTCTCAAGAGGCCAGCATTGCCCTTTTTAGTTTACTTGCTGAGATTCTTCTACTGCCCGACAGCGCTGCAATTAGTGTCTGTCAGCACCTCAGAAACTCTTGCTCGAAAGATATGTAAAATCATGAAATCTCAGTTTCCTGTCTTTCAAACCACTGGATAACTTCACAGAAAATTATAAGGAGAGTGAACTAAGACACCATATATAGTAAAATCTTAGCACATTTAGTTGTTATTTGGTATGAACTCTTGACATTGTTTGGAAATTTATTCTTATAGTCTTTCCCACCCTCTCTTTTTTTCTACTTTCTAATGCTCTTGATAAGCATTTATTAGCTTTCATAGTTTTTTTTAAACCATAGACTACTAGTTTTACACATACTCTTTTTTTCCAACCGTTCCTTTCAATTCAATTGTAACACTGAACACAGACCACAGCTTCAGATAACGCTGTCACGCTCTATTGCCTAGACAGACAGGAAACCAAAGCCACAGAGACTGGTTTATTCAAATAAAGAATGATTGATGGTAACAACAGATAGAACATGACTTTGTAGAACTATAAAATAGTTTTAGTTTTCAGGATGAGGGAGGAAAACACTCCAGATAAGACCTATGACAATGTGTGGTCATTCTTGAATTGCTGAATAAGGTATTAGGTATCATCCACATTACATTGTGCTAATTATCTTCTCTATTTTCAAGAGAAGTAAAATGTCACAGTCCCAAATGTACATTCTCAGTAACTGGAGCGCCAAAGCTTTTCTTTCAGGGATAATTTAATCAATGGTTACTTTTTAATAGGCCATGTTAAAAATTGTTACCATGGTTCACTGTTATACTCACATCTGTTTGTCTTATCTTGAAATACGGCATATATAGGTACATTAGGCAGTAGATTACCTTAGAGATAAATAGCACATCTATTATGAAAATAATAGAGCATTTTGTCCTTGATATTAGTATAGATATTTAGGGGAAAAATGGAATTATTCTTTAACTTCACTTAACCTTCAATAACAAATATTTCACTTAGTATTTTTTCTTTTTAGCACCACAAATATATTAATACTCTATTTCATTTTTATTGATTGCCCTAGAATTTCATAAATAAAATATACAATGTTACTCCACTGAGTGCTTTATTTCAAAAACAATGACTTTGGCATGTGGACAGCAACTGGCATTGATAATATAATGACTTATGTTATTCATTTCTCCTCAGACTATGAAGATCAAAGTTTTATTGTAAATAGTAGAGTTTTCACATATAAGGGAAAATAAGTCTCCTCTACATGACAAAATAATATCATTTAATTTTACCTCCATGTTGAATTAATAGTTTTCATTTCTGCTATTGACTGTAACTGTGATTATAGTTCAGCTGAATATTATATTACTTCAAATTGTAGGGCCAAAAGTCTGGATAGGGCTTTTAGGGTCCATCTCTGCTTCCCACAGAGATTTTTTTTTAATTTCAAATCATTAAACTTCAGTAATATGCTGGTCAATCACTGAATACATTTTGACTACTTACTTTATAACTTTTCACCATGTGAAGTACTTGCAAATGTTTCATGGAGATGGAAGATCATTTGTCACAATTCAGGAGAAATTGTTCCACATTTGTAAATAACAACAATAAATAATTTCAAAAGTCACATCATCAGTTTAGTCAGGTTAGCTGTCATTTTATTTTTCTTACGAAATTTATTTTTGGCTATAAAAAACCCATGGAATTAACCATAAGTATGTCCTTTTCTTGCATGCATGCTATAAAATATTACTAAAAATGTTTCTCAAAAGAAATGGGGTGCTGAAAAATAAAATTTAAAAAAATCAGTTCAAATGATAAAAAAGAAATGGGGTGATGTGATATATGATAGAACTATACATGCAAAACCCTATAAAATTTATTTTCATTGAGACATTTCCAACCTTACCATTTATGCAGCAACAGAAGTCTTCACGTGCCCTGGCATATCTTTGCAGTGCCAACACTTGGTTGTCATTCCTCTTCCCACCATATCCAAATGTTCTCTTTCTCTGCCCCAAAAAGCAACCAACCCAACAATAGTTCTGTCTGTAATGTTTCCCTAGGTTGGCGATTTGGGCCCTTCTAGTTTACAATGCTACCAACAATCACAATTTAGAAGGAAAAATCATTCAGCAGAAGCTCTTAAAAAATAATGAGTCCCTGGATGACGGCTTGAGGCTATATACGGTGAATGTGAGGCAACTGGGTAAGTGCCTTTAATTTTTTTTTTTTATAATATGTGTTTTATTGAAACAACAAAAATAGTCTTCCTATGCATGTCATTTGCTTCTCTAAAGCCATTTTTTTGATGATGAAATTCATCATAGTGGTGATATTATAACAAATGGGTGAATGGTTAGCATAAAAGATATCAACTTGGTGCCTACAAATCTAAGGGAATGAAAGAGGCAGAAGAGAGTTTATACTCTCTTTTAGGGGCGTATTATGAAAATACTAAGAGCATGAGCAAAATTCCAGGATAGCCTTGATCAGAACCAGCTTCAACTTAGAAATAAAGAGAGGGTGTATATGGAAACACTAATGAGGTAAATCTTATAAAAGGAGATTTCTTTTTTAAAAATATATTTTGTTGATTATACTATTACAGTTGTCCCACTTTTTACCCCTCTGCCCCTGTCTGCCTAGTATCCCCTTCCCTCCAGCAATCCCACCCCACTTAGTTCATGTCCATGGGTCATGCATATAAATTCTTTGGCTTCTCCATTTCCTATACTATTCTTAATGCCCCTGTTTATTTTGTACCTACCAGTTATGCTTCTTAATCCCTGCATCTTTTCCCACATTCTCCCCCTCCCCTCTCCCAGCTGATAGCCCTCCAAATGATCTCCATATCTGTGATTCTGTTCCCGTTCTAGTTGTTTGCTTAGTTTGTTTTTACTTTTGTTTTTTAGATTCCATTGTTGATAGTTGTGAGTTCATTGTCCTTTTAATGTTCATAGTTTTGATCTTCTTTTTCTTAAATAAGTGCCTTTAACATATTATGTAATAAGGGCTTGGTGATGATGAATTCCTTTAGCTCTACCTTGTCTGGGAAGCACTTTATCTGTCCTTCCATTTAAATGATAGCTTTGCTGGATAGAGTAGTGTTGCTTGTAGGCCCTTGCTTTTCATTACATTGAATACTTCTTGCCAGTCCCTTCTTGCTTGCAAAGTTTCTTTTGGGAAATCAGCTGGTAATCTTATGGAAACTCCTTTGTAGGTAACTCTCTGCTTTTCTTTTGCTGCTTTAAAGATTCTCTCTTTATCTTTTTTTTGCTTGTTTGTTTCTTTTGTTTTGGAGACATAGCAAAGGTTTATTTTTTAAATTTTTTATTTATTGTTTTTCTATTACAGTTGTCCCACTTTTTCCCTTATTGCTACCCCCCTCCCTGCTCACCCCTTCTCCCACAGTCAATCCCCACCCCATTGTTCATGTCCATGGGTCATTTATACTAGTTCCTTGACTAGACCCTTCTCCTTCTAACCCCCCTACTCTCCCTCCCCCTTCCCCCCTGATCACTGTCAGTCTGCTCCTTGTTTACATGCCTCTGATTCAATTTTGCTCATTTGTTTGTGTTGTTCATTAGTTTCCCGTATTAGGTGATATCATATGGTATTTGTCTTTCATTGCCTGGCTTATTTTGCTAAGCATAATTCTCTCTAGTTCCATCCATATTGTTGCAAATGATAGGAGTTCCTTCTTTCTTTCTGCTACATAGTATTCCATTGTGTAAATGTATCACAGTTTTTTGATCCACTCATCTATAGGTGGGCACTTAGGCTGTTTCCAGCACTTGGCTACTGTAAATAGCGCTGCTATGAACATAGGGGTGCATAGGTTCTTTTGAATTGGTGTATCAGGTATAATCCTAGCAATGGAATTGCTGGATCAAAAAGCAGTTCCATTTTTAGTTTTTTGAGGTAATTCCATACTGTTTTCCATAGTGGCTGCACCAGTCTGCATTCCCGCCAACACTACACTAAGGTTCCCTTTTCTCCACATCCTCGCCACACTTGTTTGTTGATTTGTTGATGATGGCCATTCTGATTGGTGTGAAGTGGTATCTCATTGTGGTTTTTATTTGCATCTCTCTGATGGCTAGTGATGTTGAGCATTCTTTCATATGCCTATGGACCCTCTGTATGTCCTCTTTGGAGAAGTATTTGTTCAGGTCCTTTGCCCATTTGTTAATTGGGTTGTCTGTCTTCCTTGTGTTGGGTCATATAAATTCTTTATATATTTTGGAGATCGATCCCTTGTCTGAGGTATCATTGGCAATATGTTTTCCCATATGGCTGGTTCCCTTTTTATCTTGCTAATGTTTTCTTTTGTTGAGCAGAAATTCTTTAGTTTGATATAGTCCCATTTGTTTATTCTTTACTTTATTCCCCTTGCCTTAGGAGATATATCAGTGAAAATATTGTTATGTGGGATATCTGAAATTTTCCTGCCTATGTTTTCCTCTAGGACTTTTATGGTGTCACGGCTTACATTTAAGTCTTTGATCCATCTTGAGTTTACTCTGGTGTATGGCGTAAGTTGGTGGTCTAGTTTCATTTTTTTACATGTCCCTGTCCAGCACCATTTGTTGAAGAGGCTCTTTTCATTCCATTTGATGTTCCTTCCCCCTTTGTCAAATATTAGTTGACCATATAGACCTGGGTTTATTTCTGGGCTCTCTATTCTGTTCCATTGATCTATATATGTCTGTTCTTATAGTATTGATTACAGTGGCCTTGTAAGATAGTTTGATATCAAGTATTGTGATTCCTCTCACTGTGTTCTTCTTCCTCAAGTTTGATGCAGCTATTTGGGGTCGTTTTTGGTTTCATATATATTTTAAAAATATTTTCTTTTAAGTCTGTGAAATATGTCATTGATAATTTAATGGGTATTGCATTGAATCTGTAAATTGCTTGGGTAGTATGGATATTTTAATGTTGCTGATTCTTCCCATCCATGAACATGGTATATGCTTCCATTTATTTGTATCTTCCTTAATTTCTTTCTTCAGTGTTATGTAGTTTTCTGAGTACAGGTCTTTTACCTCCTTGGTTAAGTTTATTCCTAGGTACTTTATTTTTCTTGTTGCTATAGTAAATGGGATGTTTTTTCTAGTTTCTATCTCTGATATTTTATTGTTGGTGTACAGAAATGCCTTTGATTTCTGAATATTGACTTTGTACTCTGCTATTTTGCCAAGTTTACTTATTAGGTTGAGTAGTTTTTTTGTGGATTCTATAGGGTTTTCTATAAATCTCTCTTTATCTTTAACCTTTGGCATTTTAATTTTGATGTACTTGGTGTGGTCCTCTTTGGGTCCAACTTGTTTGGGACTCTCTATGCTTCCTGGATTTGCATGTCTATTTCCTTCACCAAATTAGTGAAGTTTTCTTTCATTATTTTTCCAACTAAGTTTTCAATATTTTGCTCTTCTTATTTTCCTTCTGGCATCCCTATGATTTGGATGTTGGCTCTTTTGGAAATATCCCAGAGTCTTCTTATATTATCCTTATTTTGTGGGTTTTTTTTTTTTTTAATTCTTGTTTCTTCTTCCTGTTCTGGGTGAATGTTGATTTTCTCCTTATGTTTCAAATCATTGATTCCAGTTTCCTTCCCTTCACTGTTGGTTCTTGTGGGTTTTTTAAAATTTCACTTAGTGTAATCTTCATTTCTTCCATTATGTCTTTCTGTGATCAATGAGTTCTCTGAGCATCCTGATCACCAATGTTGTGAACTCTTCATCTGGTAGATTGGCTATCTCCATTTTGTTTATTTCTTTTTCTGGGGTTTTGTTCTGTTCTTTCCTTTGGGCCATACTTATTTGTATCTTCAGTTTGACATCCTCCCTGTGTTTGTTTCTGTGTATTAGGTAGAACTTCTTTGACTCCCTGTCTTAGTGCACCTGTTAAGTTGTGTGGGGTAAAGTCTTAGGTATTCACCAGGGTGGGGCAACCCGCTTCATCACTTTGTCTTTCTGTGTGGTGGGGGAGTCAAAGAGGTGACACTGCTCCTGCCTGCTTTCTAAGGGTTTGTCTGGCCCTCAGCCCAATTCCAGTCACTTCACAAATTTCCCATGTGTGATTGGTGCCCTTCTAGCTGTTGCCCTGGTGGTGATTCCCAGAGTGGGTGGGTTTGCATACATTCTAAGTTTATGTGGGCCCTTTAAACAGACTCTCCTGAGAAGCCAGCAGTTTCTTCTGCTTCCCCTACCCCACTGGTTCTTATAGCCAGAATTTATGAGACTTTATCTTTCCATTGCTGGAACCCTGAGCTGTGTGGTCTGGCCTGGGGCTGGGACCAATCACTCTCACTGTATCCCTCCCAATACTTATTCACTGCACATGAATGTGGGACCACCCTTTCCACTGCTGTGGTCTCTCTGCATGTCCTCTCTGCCCCAGCTCCACAACTCTGCCCCTCCTACCTGGCTGGATGAATGTGGCTTCTTTAAATCCCTGGTTGTCAGATTTACATACAGTTCAATTTTCTTGCAGTTCTGCATGTTTTTTGTTTTGAGGTTAGTTCTAATTCCTGTGGTTGCATAAGGAGGAGAAGTGTGTCTACCTATGCCTCTATCTAGACCAGGAGTCGACAATTTCTTATTATAAAACATTTCCATCTTTTATGTTTTCTGTCTTCATTAATGACACCACTGTCTTTGCAGGAATACACTAGAAATCGGGGAGTTATCCAAGACCTAGATTCAATTCTTCCCTAAACAGCATTCACATCCTAAGCTCCAGCCACACTCATGTTTCTGCTAACACTTGCCCAACATGCCACACTCTCTTAAGCCTTTCTTTGTGCCCACACTGTTCTTCTCTGTTCTCACCATTCACCTGCTAATCACCTACATAGTTTTAAAGACAGCCCAGAGCCACCTCTCCTATAAAGCCTTTTCTGACATCATCCATGCATAAACAATCGCCCCCTTTAACCACCACTTCATGGTATGCTGGTACCTAGAGCACTGTAGACATTAACTGGACTTATGTGTGTTCTTATATATTTTTTCTTGAAACAGGAATTGCCTCTAGCTTGAGAACACATGTTATATTTTTTTAACTTCCCTCCTCACCCCAGCACCCAGCACATTCCCCAGCACTTAAATATTTAAATGAATAAATGAATGAAGTTTGATGGGAATATTTTAGAAATGCAAATGATCAAATATATGGACAACAGAAAGTAAAGTTATTGTTCTAATGTTTCTCTGTAATTACAACTGTATTGTAATTAGGTACATTACTAGAGATCAAAAGAAAACTTTGAGTCTTGGCCTTATACACATGCAGGAGGTTGAGGTGGGGGAAGCTGCTATTCCTCAGTCTCTTAAGACCATGGCTATGACTGAGGCCAGAATCACAGTGTAATAAAGAAGCCGGTATCATTCGCTCTATGAGGAACCACTCATCTCTAATGTATCAACTTAAGCAATTACTGAGATCTCACAGAAATGGAAGAAAACAAATCATCATCATCATCATGAGCCGTTTCTGAGCTTCTGTGGGAAAATGCTTGCTTATTTACAAATGGGGCTTCTTGGGGATGGGGTGGGTACAGATGCTGCCCTTTCACACATAAAAGTCTCCACAAAGAAGTAGCTTGATGAACAGTAGTATATATATATATATATATATATATATATATATATATATATATATATATATATATATATATCGTCGTCGGCAGCCGTCCGTCTTGAGAGACGATGGTGTAGCTTCTTAAGAGTCTATCTGCACCGCCGAGAATGGTTGTGGAGTCCGACTCGGGAGTGACACAGTATCTGTCTCCTCCCGTGTTGAATCGACATCTTGCGATGACGCTGGAGTGTCCTCTCCAGTGAAGCTGAAGCTACAGAGCCTGGGCAGGGTGATATGGAGGGTCTGCTGTTGCCCATGCAGCAGACCCCCCCTCTCTTCGCAGCTGAAGGGTCCAAGGGAAAGACGGAGTCAATACAGCTTGGCTTCAGGTGCGCCGCAGGAGTTGCCGGTGTTGACTACAACGTCAAACCGCCTTAGGGACTCCGGCTCCGGATTTTCTGTCGGGGTTTACTCCCTTAGCCTTTCCCCTGAAGAGGTATGCCGCAAGGCAGCGGAGGTTTTTTGGAGTCAGAGTTTTCCTTCTCTGATATATATATATATATATATATATGACAAAGGAACCGTGTGAGGACAGCCCTTTCTCTGTCCTCGGAGGCTTAGGAATCCCAGAACAAGTGTCTCTGGATACCTAGGCATGTAATTTATACCGTTTGATTTAAATCCTACACTTTATTGTTTTTCTGCAAGTGGGTCTATGAAAAAATGTTTCTACTCATTGAAAAAAATAGGACTAAACCTTGACAATTTTAAGGCTTGGAATATAGGTGGGAGAATCATTTAAATGTTCAAATTGTGTCTGCAGAACTGGTTCCTAGCAGTCTGGTATGACTTGCTATTATTTTCAGTCCTGAAATACAATAGTTTGTTTTTGTCATTGTTGCTGATATGTTGCTTTCATTCTGATATTTTTAAAATTGTAAAATCTGAGTCATTTATGGCATGATGCTTCCTGAGAGAGTTTTCAAATAGCGGGTAAAATGGATGGATTGAGCTTGAAGGTGCGTGTGTAAGATGTGTGGCCGTGGCTCGTGGGTGTCTTCTTGCAAGTCCCCCAGCAGACTTCCACGCAGAAGATGCTTTCAGAGAAGCTGGCAAGTTTTCTGGGAAATATCCTCACGACTCAATGACAACACTCTTTGATAGATTTTCCCCTTTGCAAAAAGATCAGAAAGAATTTTAATTTTTGAAGTTTTCAGTTCTGTTTTCACTTTACATAGTGTTTTTTTTTTTTTTGAATAAGCTTTTATTGTACTCATTTTACCTGCTAACTATGTGTTTATATTTGATGGTTTTGTAAAGTGTAATAATTTTTGTATCTGAAATGTAGTAAATGGTTATTTTTCCTAATTTCTAATGTTAGGTTTTTATATATTCTGAACATAAAACCTAGTATTTTAGTCGTACGTGAAATAAATAGCTAATTACAAGCATTGCTGTTTTGTTGTCTCTTGCACCTCTATGTCATGAATAGATTAATATTTCTCATGTTGGTTCTTATTTTCTCATAGGTTTATGTCTTGAAGATGAGGATCCCAAAGGCTATCAATGGCCAGCCATCCCACCTTCTGAACACAGGCAGCTTTGTCCAGGGAAGCCGGGCTTTCATGCTTCACGGACGTGGTAATACTTTTGTTGACTCTTGCCAGCAAACTCCACACCATCTACCTTCCCAGGGTTACAACATGCTGTACCACGATTCCCAGGCATTATACATTGTTTAGAAAGAAGTACAGGGATCTCTGTATGTGCCTAAATCATAACTCCCTGAGGGATAAAAATGAGGCAGGTAGGTTACCGACTGAAGCGTTTTTACTCCAGGTAACCTGCCAATTTAGCCTTCTCCAAGGAACAGTGGAGAAATTTGGAAATCAGAGGGTGACTCTATAGCAAACACCTTCTATACAGATGAACTTGAGCCAGCTCCCAGTCTCTGAACATGCATCTGAAATGGCAAGGCTTTAAAAGTACTTGGAGTGGCTATTGTTGGAGGGGGAAGAGGCCGCCCAAGAAGGAATAAAGACAGGATTCAGGTTAGGGCAGTGGGCCAATGGGAGCTGTCAGGGGTAGAGATTTTTCCCGAATGTTGAACAGAAACCACAGACAAGTCAACTGAAAGTAAAATCCAGTTTTCCACCCTCCACCCCACCCCAGTTAGGGTTTTCTGGGTGGGGCAAGTCATAAACAGGAACTTGACTCCCACCCCTGTGTTTGACTCCTGCTAAGGAGGGCAGAAAGGGACTGTAGAGACTCACTGACTTCAGTGTGAAGCAAGGCTCTACCTCTTCCTGGCTGGAGACCTTGGAAAATTCCTCACTTATTTTAGTCTATGTCCTCATCTATAAAATGTGGGCTATGATATGCTTTACAGAGTTATGTGAAATTAATGTCAGATTTTATCTGGAAGGTTTTTAAAGTAGTACTTGACCCATGTTACCAAATATGGCTTTAACCTTAGTAACCTGATATATCCTAGGACAGGCTACAAGCTTTTGCTAGTATTTTGTTTCCAGGATTCATACATTTGATTTATTTTCCAATAAAATGAGTTTAATTTCAATGTATTACAGTTTTATTTTCAAGTGAAACTTACATAGATATCAATACAAATTCTAAAAATTTTTCTTAACTAGTTTAGTCAAATTATGTCATTTATGCCAACTATTTGGTGTACTGTACCTTATTTTTGTTTCATAGTTACCGAGACCCTTCCAACACATCCTTAGCTATCTGGGGGCCTCCTGATGTCTCCAATTGTTCAAGTAAGTGAACAGTTTTCCTCAGTTCTCAAAGACAAATTGAAATGACCTTACTTCATGGTTTTCATCCTCTCCAGACTCATTCTTCTGCTATATGATACTGTTGTAATGTTAAAAGCTGGCAAATGATCGCTTCACTTACTTAAGATAAGAAATACTGCTTTTCCTCATTCTGATTTTCTGTTGCATTCATTCTGAAGGAGATTAAAAATAGTTTTAAAATTTTAGAGAATAATTAAAATAATATACAAATTTATATTTGTATCAATGTTTTATAGTTTTTATATTATTTTAAACAGCAAATATATACTTACTCGGTTATTCTGGTTGCATTTCCATTAGAATTATATGTGAATATTGGTCTCTCCAAGTTATGTACCTAAGTTTGTTAAGGGCACAATTTGTGTATTACTAAAGAGAGAAGTTAGTCTCTGTGAATGAAGAAATATTATTGCCCTGTGAAGATTGTAATAAGTGAATATACACAGGAAACTTGATTTGCTGCTTAAACTATGAAGTTAAATGTCACACTATGTTTTGATCCTGGACATGATCAAAGAAACACTTTATATGTTGTTACTTTTTTTAGGGGAAGCAAATGAAGTTGCCAATCAGATTTTAAATTTAACTGGTGATGGGCAGACCTTAAACTCAGCCAATATTACCAGCATTGTAGAACAGGTCAAAAGGATTGTGAATAAAGAAGAAAACATTGATATAACTCTTGGCTCAACTTTGATGAATATATTTTCTAATATCTTAACCAGTTCAGACAGTGACTTGCTTGAGTCTTCTTCTGAGTAAGTATTGCTTTTTTTCTGAAGAGTAAAATTCATTGGATACATGTGTCGCTATATAATTTCTCACATATCAGAATGCTTTTTGCCCAGATTTCATAATTTAAATCTCTAGAAGACCCTTTGATCTATCCAAGATCATGCAGAAAGTGAACTTTGAATTTCCCTTTTTTTTTTTTTTTTTTTAGATATAGAAATGAGTAGGATTGTCATCTGGCAAGGTAGTAAATAATCCCAGAAAAGTATCATCAGTATTTAATTTAATCTGAAAAATGTTAACTGGGGTTAATTGAAAAGATGAACAAATTGTCACAAATATTCCATTTATGACTCCTCCACCTCCACCGCCCCCTGCTTTTTTATTTTATTTTTTTTATTTTTATTTTTTTTGGCTTGCGAAGAAGACACTTAGCAACATGCAACTCACAGGTTTTAGACATAATTTGATCACTATAATTCACTACCCTGTGACCTGTGGCATAGAATTGTCACAGCTATGTTACTGTACTTCTGAAATGAAAAAGCCTAAGACAAGGGAGAAGTTGCACCTATTTTTATACAGTCAGGTTTGTTTCCAATTATTTTATTTAATGTATTACTATTAAGATATTTAATTTTTTCTATTTCCTTCCTTTCAACCAAATTTCTTTGATGAAAGTTTTATATTTGTTGAAATGAATTATTATGTAGATAACTTACCTTATCTACATAATAATCACACATTTTTTACAGTGCCTTGCAGTTCATAAAATACTTTTGCACATTATTTCCTTTAATTCTTACTCAGTTATGAGGAGGAAACATATTGTTCATATGAGGAAAGAAATAATGTAGGTTTAAAAACAATATTCGATTAGGCTTATTTTAACTGTTGATTTTCCTTTATTAAAGGATACATTTTTCTCTTGATGTATTTATCACTATGAGTCTATGTATTAACAGCTATCATTGTGGTTTGGGTAATTTTGTGAGATCAAACAATTTAAACACAATTTTATTTGTTTTGTATTTTGTCTTGCAGCAAATCGTATGTGTGCAAATACCTAAAACATGTTATTTAATGATGGTATTATTTGTCATTTCTTTAGAGCTTTAAAAACAATTGATGAATTGGCTTTCAAGATAGACCTAAATAGCACATCATCTGTGAACATTGCAACTCGGAATTTGGCTCTTGGAATATCATCCATATCTCCAGAGACTAGTGAAGTTTTAAATTTTACCATCAGTCTTCCAAGAAATAATGAATCTTATTTCCAGGTATGAGCTAGTCGTTTTGTTAACTAATCAGACAAGTAAAATTTTTCTGATCACTTACCTGTTGCTCTTCAAGGACATACTGATCCCAGGGGTGGCAGGCAGGTAGGAATGCCAGCTAAGGTTAACAGTAGCATAATTATAAGGTATGGGGACACATAGAGGAGATATACTTTCAGAACCTAGCTGATAGGGGTGGGCAGCTTACCTTCTCCAAGAGGTGATAGTGGAACTAAGTATTAAAACATGACTATTGGGAGTGGGGTGGGGATAAATTCATTTAGAAAGAACTTTATTGAAGGCTGCAAAGTGGGAAGAAGCATAGTGTATTCCCTTTGCCAGTGGTTTTCCCAGGTGAGAGCTATATCATCACACACCTGGAGAACTTGTCAAATCAGACAGTAGGATCCCATTCCCAGGATTCTAACTTAATCAGCCAAAGGTGGATCTCCAAAATTTAGTTTTAATGAGTTTCTAGGTATGGCTGATACTGCTGGTTTGAGGACCTTACTTTGAGAACCAATGATGCACAAGGTTCTGACAGGCAGGTGATGGGGAGGCTGGACAAGAAAGCTGAGGTCAGAGTAATGGAGAGTCTCTTTGACCTGCTCAAGTGACACTTCAGCAAATAATTTTCAAGGTTCCACTGTGTGCGAGGCCACATTAGCTGCGTGGGCCAATGAAAGGACTGAAACATTGTCCTTAATGTGGGAGAACACACAAGTAGCATGTGGAGAAAAACCAAGATAAAATGTTTCAAAGTCTGAATATAAGGAAGAATTTTATCCTTACAAAGTTTAGACTCAGGGCTCTTTGGGGTAATTTGACATTTTAAGAGTGAAAACTTGGTCAGCCTCAGACTCATTCCGAGTCCATTTTCCATTTGCAGGAAAACACCCTTTGGCCTGATCGGAGGGTTCAGGAAAAATGGCAGCCAAGAGTGTTCATAAAATTTCTGCTGCTTACTCTATGCAGAGATACTCATTCTCAGCAATCAAACAAATTAACTTGCCATTTCTTAATTGGTAGATATTTTCCACTGTATGTTTTGAGAAAAACTCAAAATTTATTAAGTGTAAATGTAATTCTTATATTTGAAAATGTGAGCTGATCTGTAGATTTCTCAATTGCCTTAGTTAAAATCAGTGCATTTTGCCACTTTTGCAAAACCCAACGAGATCCTTGCCTTTGTCCATAGGGTATTCTCCAGAGGGCCGTGCCTGGTAGGGGAAAGTGCAGCCCTGGTCCTAGCCAAGGTGATACGTGCCTTCCTCAGCGTGGGCAGTCAAGTTTATCATTGCCATTTCGTTGTGATTACTGACCAATACGTCTCTGTGTGTGACAGATGTATTTTGAAAGCGGTCATGAGGATCCATTGGCATCTGTAATTTTGCCTCCAAACTTACTTGAGAACTTAAGTCAAGAATCTTCTGCAGCAGTTAAAAGAGCTCAGTTTACTTTCTTCAATAAAACTGGACTTTTCCAGGTAGGCATTCATTAAATTATTGCTTTTCAATTGCAAATTCAGTGCCATTGAAAAAGAAAAATTCAACTTCCTTTGGATTATATCAAGAGGTAGAAAAATTAGCCTACTATATTTTGAAAAATGAAAAAATTTAACATAATTGTTTCAATATTTATTATATATAATTACATACCTATGAACAGATGTGTTCATTTCAATATTTTTAGTAAGTCAGATATTAGATTAAGACTTGCCTGATATAATTATAAATGGAATGTGTGGAGAAGCCACTATTTACCATTCCTTTTGTTAAAGATTTAATGCCCTCCAGCATTTTAGACCTTCAGAGTTAAAGAAATTGTGTGCCAAAGGAAAGGTTTTGTTTTGTTTTGTTTTGTTTTAATTCAGTGGGAAGCACTGTTTACACAATGAGCAGAATTCTTGGCTTTAATCAGTTTTCCCATTAGTATTTCAAATGACCTTTGGCCTTCACACATTCCCAGAGTGGGGTGGCATTGTGCTAAGCACATATTATCATTTTTATTGGCATCGTTTCTAGATACTAGGAAGTCTACTGCCAGCAAACTCTGGTGACCTCTGGTTGCCTTTGAAAGCACAACCCCGTCTCGAGTTTTACTCAGCCCTTCTTTAAAAAATAAAAAGTATTCATTAAATTGAAGATACCAGTGTATATCAGACAACAAGACCTATGTAAGTCTCAAGGACAGTAGACTGGTTTCTAACAGATCTGCCCCGTGTGTCGTGTGTGAAGGAATGACAAAGTAGGCCACAGACGAGTAAAAGGAATACCATGGAATCACCTACAGTGATGTATTCCAAAACTTTAAAATTTTATCAGCAAATGTGTTAGGAACAACCTACATAAAACTTTTTAGTAGATCAGGTACGTAATTATATGTAATTCTTCTGAAGGGTTTAATATAGCAATGGACACAGAAAACTGCATTTGTGAAAATTATTTGAGGCTTAAAGTAATGCTACCTTTAAACACAATACAAAAAATGCAATAGGTGTCACAAACCATGCACGATGGTGAGGATGGGGTGTCCATTGGTGGAGAGGCTGAGTCCAGCAGGCAGGGTTTGGGTCAGCGCTTACAGCTGTAAGAATCTGTCCTTATTCCATTTTGTGTCTTATCTCCTCCACACCATCTTCTCCTTCGGCAATTCCCAGTCAGAGTCATTATTAGGAAACATATGTTTCATTTTTAAAGTAAATGTATAGCAGCGTGCAGTAAATGTAAGGGTTCTGTGATTCTCTCCTCACATAGTGAAGAAAATATGAGTTTGTTTTGTTTTTTAAAGAAAAGGCTGAGTATCCCTAAGCCATAGTCGACTTTATTGAGTGATCACACAAAACTAATTTAAAAAACTATATTCTATGATGCCGAGACTTACTTGGGACAGAGGAAGTCCTGCATTATTCCAGAGCAACTGATTTATAAGCTTCCCCAAGGAAATGTGGGAAGTTTGACAAGAAACACAAGGGGAAGAAGTGGAGATATCTCGCTGAAGAGACCGCCGACGGTCCCAGTTGTTAGGCAGAGATTCACTAATTTGGTTTCCTGACAATCTTGTCTCTGAAGTGGAAGCTATAGCAAGACTACAATCGGAGAAGGTAGAAGTTCTGGATGGGGCTTCAATCTATTCCAGTTAGTGTAAATTAATAAACATGACAGGCTTTTGGCAAGAATGTGAAAAAGGAATTGTTTTTTATTTTCCATAACATATTTTCTTCATACTTTTCTAAAGGAAAACTACTTCATCCATTTGCTAGGGTAGGGAAGTGATCTAATTGTTTCATAGCTTTTTATGAGTTTCTATTATGTATGGGTTTGCATTGTTTCAGACGTTCAGTGCCCGGCACCAGTCACAGCAGTCAGAAGGATGTTTTATGAACATCGCCTTGCTACATGGGCTCGTAATGTCCTCCCGATGTATTTAGTATAATAAGGGAAATAGCAAAGCTCTTTCAGGAAAGCCAACAATTTGAGCTTATAAACAGGATGTTCTATAATTCAGGATCTTAAGTGTAAAAACTGCTGACAGCTTGCTTATTTTGGAGCAGCAAAATAAAATAAAAGTGTCTACTTCTGACTAATACATGGTATTTTTTTTTTCTTTTAAAGGACGTAGAGACCAAGAGAGGCTCCCTAGTGAGTTATGTGATGGCATGCAGTATTGGAAACATCACCATCCAGAATTTGAAGGATCCAGTTCGAATTAAAATCAAACATACAAGAAACCAGGTAGGAACACCCTACAAATAGCAGTAGAGCAGAAGGAGAGTATTTCAGAGAAATATGGAGCTGTTTTTCTCCATAAAAAGAAGTACCTGACCCTTTTTGCTGAGGGGAACAATTTTCCTCAAAGGGGAGAACAGCTTGTCAGATAGAGCTTTAGTGTTATGATAAATGGTGGGAACCAGGGGAAATTAGTTTTATCTAGGACTCAACAATTGGAAGGAGAAGAGGAGTGAAGAAAAGGGCTGCTATTTCTAAGAAATACATATGTTACTGGTGATAAATTAGATGCAGATGCAGTTGTACATTCCTGCCATGAAAGGTTGGGGTTCTTTTTTTAATTTTAACAGTCTTTTTATATTTTCTATTACAGTTGATGTACATTATTATATTAGTTTCAGGCATACAACCCAGTGATTAGACATTTATATAACTTACAAAGTGATCACCATTATAAATCTAGTACCCACCCGGCACCATACATACTTATTGCAATATTATTGACTACATTGGCTATGCTGTACTTGCCATCCCTGAAACTAATCTGCAGATACCAATGTGTACTTCCTAATCCCTTCATTTTTTTCACCTAGCCTGCTAACCCCCCCTCCTACTAGCATTTTGGTGGGTTTTTTTTTGAAAATCAAGATCACTGCTCCAGGGAAAGCGAAGAGGGAACAGGGTTCACTTATTTTTTGAGAGATTAACAGTTGTCGAAAATCTTGGCAAATGCTTTTTTAATTGCTTCATTACCCTGGCTGTCATCTGTTTATCTGATAAAATTTCATGGGGGCTCGTATTATCCCAGGTGGCCAGGCACATGTTTTCCCCCCTTTTATAGAGGGTCCCAGTCACGATACTACCATTTATTAGGCAGTCCAGAAGGAGGGCGGAAAGTGAGCTGGCTGATAAGGACTGGGGCTTGGAAGTTAAGTCATCTAAGAGCTAGCTCTGCTTTGTCACAAAACCCTCTGACCTCCTTGTTTTACCCTTTGGCCTCCTTTGTCTCAGCTGCTGCTCCTCCATCCATAACAATTTCTTTTTATTGTGGTAAGACATACATTAACAAATATTACTATTTTTAAGGGTGCAGTTCAGTGACATTGAGTACGTTCACATTGTTCTGCAGCCATTGCCAGGTCCATCTCCAATCTTCCCTCTGTCTCTTTGAATGTAACTACTCTAGGTACCTTGTGTAAGTGGAATCATGCAGTATTTCTCCTTCTGTGGCTGGTTTATTTCACCTAACATAATATATTCGAGGTTCATCCATAGTAGAGCATGTATCAGAATTGCCTACTTTTCAAAGGCTGGATAATATTCCATTGCGTAATATATACATCCCACATTTTGTTTATGCATTTACCCATCATCAGCGAACACTTTGGTTGTTTGCACTTTGGGCTGTTTTGAATAATGCTGTGAACAGGGGTGTGAAGATACCGATTTGAATTCTTACTTTCAATTCTTACAGGCATATACTAGACACAGAGGAGAATTTCAAAGATGAAGTAAAATTGCAATGTATGCTAAGTGCTAAGCATAGCGTTTTATTTTATGACGGAGCATATATAGTAACCTTTAGTTAAATGAGTAGCACAATTTCTCATGAGGTTATAGTTGATTTCCACTTGATGCCTTTGTGAGAGGAGATTCCCCCCCTAGACCGCCTACCATTCTTAGGTCATATTGATATGACTAATGCTGATCCATCTCTTTGTGAAAACCTGAGCATTTTACTCTTCTCCCATATCCAAATCATATAAATTTTCCATTTGCTTTAAATACAACTTCACATGTTTATTCTTATGTTAATATAGGCAGTGCCTGTTCCCATCTGTGCCTTCTGGGATCTCAACAAAAATGGTAAGTTTTCAAATATTGGTTTTTTAAATAACAACTGAATTTTCAACATTGTTAGACACCCCTGTTTCCTTTAATTCCACCACACACCAGAGTGAGTCACAATGTAGTAGGGGTGATGGCAACTGAGCTGCAAATTTTAGTTTGGGTAGTTTGGGAAGTAAGTTATAGTTTCTCTAACTCTTTTTATTAATTGCAAGAGGAAATAATTAGGCTTGGCTTTTCCAAAAATCAAGCAACCTCTTTGATTTCAGTTATTTATAAAATAGGGCATGCATTTTATTGCCATTTTACATAAACATCAACATACACTTGATCTCATTCTCCGAGGACACTTCTGAGGAGGGCTTCTGAGCCCCATGAGGCACTCAATTAATGTTCCAGCTTGTAGACCTCAGATTATGGAGAAAATCACCAAAGGACTTCAAATATAGGCATGGCTAGAATAGAGATAAATTACTTGAAACAAATTAACTGCCAGAATGACATTTGACCATCAGGGGAGAAAGGCAAAATTAAGGGTTTGATCACTAGGTGTAAGGTGTGGAGCCCCCTTTGAGGGGAATGACAAGTGATAACACCTCCGACCTGTACCCCTTCAAGGTCACCTGCCCTTGGGGTTCCCCAGTGGGATTAGCCTGCATCTTGGTAGCAATGTAAATGAAGATGTCCGAAGCTCTTTTTTTGATATACTTTCTCATAGCGGAAAAGTTTTTTGTTACTGTTGTTTGGATTATAGTTACACAGTTTTGAGAAGATCCCGATTTGCTAGATACCTAGTTTAAAATGATATTATCTTGCAGTCTTAAAATATTCTTCGAATATATGAGTCACTCATATTCCACACCATATCATAAACGTCAGAGTAGATGTATTAAAGGCATTTATCATAAGTTGCCAGCATGCCTGACTGCCATGTACACAATAGCATGTTCTAAGAAAGACCTTCTGTGTTTTCAAGTCTTCACAAAAACACAGACTGACCCAAGGAAAAACATGTGTTGATCTCCAAAGACTTCATTAGTATATAACATATTTGAAAAGGGTATTCTTTTTTATGAAAGTGTATCTTCTAATACATTAGAAATTAAATTTGAATCAAACTTTTGCAGAAGCCCTGAGGCATATCAGTGGAACACAGTTGAAAACCACTGATGAGATCATCTCTAGCTGCCCACCCAGCACTAACATTCTGTAATTCCAGAAATCTTAACTATTCTAACCACTGGCAGCTTTGAAAATAGTATTACAGGTAAACTGTAAGGCAGGAGAGATCGAGGCATATTTCTCTACAGATACCATCCATTGTAGAGCAGAAACTGACCTATTGTTATTTTCATACTGTTTGTTGACTTCTCCCTGCAGAAGGTTCTGGATTTTGGAACACATCAGGATGTGTTGTTGCAGACAGAGATTCGGACGCGAGCGAGACCGTGTGCCTGTGCAACCACCTCACACACTTTGGAGTTCTGATGGTACGGGAGGGTTTCTAAACTCATTTTGAAATGATATAAATTTGAAAGGCATGCTTTTCATGTGTGAGTCAGCCTTTCTAGCTTGTGTGTTTGGGGAATTATTTCCTGATAATTTCCATCCGTACACTGAATCTTGGTTCTTAATGAAGGATCTAATTAGCAGAGATCCTATATTAAAATTATAAAAAAGTCATATAGAAAAGGACCCTGTTTTTTTCTATAGCATTAACAGTGATGATAAATAATCTAGAAACAAGAATACCACTGTGAGACTTTTGAATTAAGAGAGAAACAGAGTCAGGGAGACAGAGAGAAAGAAAAGTTGAAGAGAAAAGATGCTGGGTTTTACTAACACGGAAGGGAACTATGAAAAGTTTGATCAAGAATTATCTTTCTTGGCCTGGCCTTGTAGCTCAGTTGGTTTGAGTGTGGTCCCTATATGCCAGGGTTGCAGCTTCTATCCCTGGTCAGGGCACATACAAGAATCAATCAGTCAATCTCTCTCTCTCTCTCTCTCTCTCTCTCTCTCTCTCTCTCTCTCTCTCAAATCAATAAATAAACATTAAAAAATTCTTCTTATGATATGTCCTCAATGTGTTTAAATGTCACTTTGTACCAGGAACTAGGCGAGCCTCAGGCTGGTGGGACAGACCAGTGACTGGGAGAGCATGGAGTCTTCAGGCCGGCAGCAGAGATGATGGCAGTGACTTTTTCCTCACTTCCAGGCCTTCATGGACTTTGTCTTCTTCTTTTTTCTTTCTTTCTTCCTTCTTTCCTATGGCCCTGTTTTCATCTGATTAGTCAACCTATCCAATGGTTTTAAACAAAAATTACATTACATCAACATGTTTTTCACCCAGCCACATTTTCAAGAGCTGCCTTACATCTAATGACTGGTTTGAATTCATCCGCAGACCTGTGCCTTTGCCTTACCTCTGATACACTCGGGTTTGGCAGATGCTTTTCTGGTGCCTAGTGCACCCGTCAGACCCTAGCGGAGCTGTGGTTTCTGTATAGTGTCCATAAAGGTACCAAAGCACATGTGTTTTTTAATAGAAGGGGGTAGTAATGTGTGCGGAGGCTATAAAGCTCTATGAATTCGAATCACAGACGTGGGGTTATGTTTATCCCCTCCCTTAAATCTTACGCCCACTTCCTGTGGGACTGGGAGGAAGCAGAGGGGATGGTGTGATGTAGTATTTGGCTCATGAATCCACTTGGCCAATGTAAACGGCCATTGTCCTATGGTAATCCTGCAAGTTGTAATTTTCCTGACAACCCAGAACATAAGTGCCTTGAATGATAAGAACAAGCCATTTAAAAGGGCAACAATCATAGAAAATAACTTTAACTTTCTCAAAATATAAATATTTTTTTCTTTACCTCCAGAGCATGAAAATGAACAATTAACCTGTGGCATGTTTTCACTAAGTGAGTTTGAAAAATACTGTTTTCTCCCATGTCCTGTTTTTTCCAAATATGAGACCAGACATTTTTTCAGAAAACACTTTATGCATTATTACTCACTACACACAAAATGCCTTATTATTCATTCAGGTATATAAGCTTTAGCTTAATTGATTTAACTACTCCAGCTGTGTTTGTGTGCATATGTGTGTATGTTTATGTGTGTTTGAGTTTATTGTAAGTTAATATTAGATAACTAGATAACAGTAACACAATTTACTATTCAAAGATGATTTATATGTACTTTGAATAGTCAGTATCCTGTTTCTTCAAAGTTGTTAAATTATTATGAGTTTGTAATTATGTATTACTTTTTCTGTTGTAATCTGATTAAGTAGTTAGCACTGCACGTATATGGCAAAAGGCATTATTTTAGTGATATCCTTCCATTTTCTACCTTGGCTGTTTTGTGGGCTTAGAAACTGCTGGAAGAAAAATTTTCCAGAATTTATCCTTTCTGGCAATATGCCCATATCCTTTCAGCTCTCCAGACCACCAAGACTTTGTTCAGAGTCTTTCTTGATTTATAGACTATTTACTTACTTGTACAAGATATTCCCAGAGTCTACATTGCTCCATGACATATTTACCATATGAGAAGCTTCAAAAATGTACCTCAGACCCATAATTATATCTTCCACCATATAAGTGTATGAAGCACTTAATGTCTCTGCTATATTTCTTTGTAGTAAGGCTGATTTTTATATTTTTAACATCAGTACGTTTGCCTGTCAGAGAAATAAATATTTGTGTACTCTTCATTCTCTAAAAATACAAAACAATATGAGAATTGTGTGTAAATGGATATCACCAGTAAACAACATTATTTTATTTAATTCACATGTTAGATTGTGGCTTGCATTGTGGTTTTCCAGTCAACTGCCTGACGCAGATAGAAGCCATCAGTTCTTAAGTGGTAATGACATGTCCCTTGGAGATTCCTGGAGACTATTTCCTGGCCTATTAAAATCTTAGAGTAACTGAAATATTTGTTGAGGTAACTCATCTGTGAGTCAAGAGGGATGGACCTGAACCCCATCCCACATGCCAAGGGGGTCCCATGTCCTTCTACTACTTTGAGGGATTCCTAGAAAGGATAGAAAAAGTCCCCTCCAGCCCTGAGCCCATGTACCTGCTGAAATTTTTCACTTGATGTATTTCTTGGTGTCACAAAGGTACTTTCCCTTCTCCTTACTGCATCAGTCAAACTTAGAACCAAGTCCCATGTGTTCATTTCACACACATAGACAGTACAACAAACACACCTTACTGGAGGCCTTAATGTGAGTAGTAGGTTTTATTGACCTTTTGGTGAAAATCAAAGAAAATTAATAGAAAACAATTAAAAGCATAACAATTTTTTTTTTCATAATTTGGAGTACATCTCTTTTCCAGTAAGGCTCCATTTTTGAACATCTGCCTAAAGGAGGTGTCTTTCTCCTCCAACCAGGATTGAATAGCTGGTCTTAACTCAAGATTTATCCCTAGCCCAACTACCTGATTAAGGAAGAAAAGAAAAAATTTTCTACCAGGCCCAGACTTTGCAAATCTGCCTCAACACAGTGAAGTTAATACTTTTAATAAATATGCTAGAAAGTGTTGCTCTTTCCACTCCACAGCAACCCCTAACATTTTAAACGGTGCCTTTTCAGGTCCATAGAGAAAACAAAAAACAAAAAAACATGACCATAAAACTCTTAGTGGCTTCTCATTTATGAAAAAAAGGTAAAGACCGCCCCACCCATACATCCCGAGCTCCTGGGTGACCAACGTTAGGAGCCTCAGCGCTGCTTCCAGGGCCGGGCAAGCACAGTGCAGCACGAGCCTCTGGCTGTCGCTGGCTGAGACTCTCCCTACCAGGCAAAGAGCCCAGGGCACACCCACACCCGAGGGCTTGGCCACAAACGCCACCATGGCTTCCATTTGAACTGTGCCCCCAACCCTGCAATGTTAGGAATGGGCTTGAGAATTTGTTATGCAAGGCAAGGACCTCCTCCTCAATTCCTGTTGGGTAAGCGGCTTTGCTCTTGGAGATACACCGCTGTGCAAAGAGCGTGGGTAATGGGGTATTGGATAAAAACAATGTGTAACTCCCTCAATAATGCTACATTTTTGGTCCCTGGAGTGATTCACAAGAGTATAATAAGTGGAAATTTTAATACTGATTGACACTGTTGTTTTCAACCTCTTAAGACTGAGCTGAAAAGCCCTGGCTGCTGTGGCTCAGTGGATTGAGCGTCGGTCTGCGAGCCAAGTATCGCTGGTTCGATTCCCAGTCAGGGTACATGACTAGATTGCACGTCAGGATCGCGAGTGAGAGGCAACCACACAGTGATGTTTCTGTCCCTCTCTTTTTCCTTTCCCCTCTCTCTAAAAATAAATAAATAAACAAACAAACAAATTAATTAATTATTAAAAAAACACACAAACAAAAAAATAAAAATTGAGCTGAGATTCTAAGTACCAGCATGGACTTCCTAATAAAACAAAAACATTCTTATGAAAAGAGAGATTCTTATAGCTGCTACCCATGTTTTGTATAGGACCTTCAAGGAACTGCCTCACAGATAGATGCAAGAAACACTAAAGTCCTCACCTTCATCACCTATATTGGGTGTGGAATATCTGCTATTTTTTCAGCCGCAACTCTCCTAACATATGTTGCTTTCGAGTAAGTATTTTCTATCTGCCACACTCAGTGCTAACTGTTCTATAATGTGCATAAGAAAATTGTCTCAGCTTTTAAAAGCTTTCATGTGAGTTGTGAGTCATGTAGGGTAGTTCTGCTTTAATGTTCAGGTTTCTCATTAAGATACATCAAGCAGCATGAATTGTCCAGCTGTGGAATCTTAATTTATAGTCAGTGTATTTCTATTGATAACAGGCATTTAAGCCTGGTAGAGATGATTAACATGTAAGTAAAGAAAAACTGTATTCAGTGTTTTTTTACGTGGGAAAAGACAAAAATATTTGTTTCACAAATGTTTTAAAATTAGTCCTAAAACAGGAAATTTTGTTTGAAGAATTATCTTCACCTTATTAAAAGTCAAGAAATTTCAAAAGAATTTTAAGGAAAGTGTTTTTTAACAAAAATATCATTTTTATAACTCTAGAATTTGCCAGTATTGAAAAATAAAGCTGTTGAAACCAAGTGACAATTTTGTAAGATCAGAGACCATTATGAAATAAAATTAGTATTAAAAAAATCTTCCTAATTTGCCAAATGCCCATAAATATCATTTGCCCTCCCCCTAGTGCAACCACGTTGGAAAGGTGGTGCTCCCCGACCTATTGCAGAGCTGTGCATGATATGAATTCACTGCCTGTGCTTAAAAGATTTATTTACAATATTAGTTCTCCAATAGCTTTATTTTCCTTTCTTTAGAAAATTGCGAAGGGATTATCCCTCCAAAATCTTGATGAACCTGAGCACAGCGCTGTTGTTCCTGAACCTCAGCTTCCTCCTGGATGGCTGGCTGGCCTCGTTCCACGTGGAGGTTCTCTGCATCGCCATCGCGGCCCTGCTGCACTTCTTCCTCCTCGCGACCTTTACCTGGATGGGGCTGGAAGCGATTCACATGTACATTGCTCTGGTTAAAGTATTTAACACGTACATTCGCCGCTATATCCTGAAGTTCTGCATCATTGGCTGGGGTGAGCCTCCTGAAAAGTTTTGGTTTTCTTTTCACTGTCATAGAAATTGCCACATTCTCACAGGGAAATGCTGTTCCAAAAGAATCGTATTGCTAAAAGAAACTTCCAGTTTGCAAAGGATGTGGATTTGATATACATACCCTAAGGAAGGGGCTTCCTCAGAACAGGATTTTTAAACACCGTTCAACAGGCCTCACCAAATGCAGGAGTAAAGGCAAAACCCCTAGCCCCTGAGTCACCACAAACTTATTTCCGGTGCCCTTAGCCAGCCCACCCACATCTGAAGAGGCAGCTGGCAGACAGTGGTGCATTTCTGTATGTTTCCGAATATAAAGGCCGGCACAGAATCCTGGCTATACTGAGCTCTAGACACATGCCCATGTCTTAGAAACCAGAGGGAGAGAATGCTCTTGTAAGTGCCACCAGAAGACTGACAGAGTTCTTGCCTTGAACTTCTTAACACAATTCCTCTGCCAGACTCGGGTGGTTGTATGAGCCTGTTTGGAATTTTCTAAGTGGGCTCCTTTCTTTATCTGGGTTTTATATCAAACCAGGCATTTTAGAGCTTTGTCACAAATCTCTTTTTCAGATGGCAGTGGAGAAACAAGAGATGTTTCCAAGGTGTTCACCATATTAGGGGGCATCTTGCAGGGAATTGGGAAGGTGTACCTTTCTCCACTGAAATATACATGGAATTACTTCACTTACTGAGTCTCTTGAGAGAAAAAGGAAGACTATAAAAACTTTATAGTCTCAGTATTTCTCCCCCACTTTTCCTAAAGGTTTTTCTTTATAGAGAAAGGAGCAAAGTGAGCTGTCATTCCCTTACTGCCTGAACCGTGGCGGTCTAACAGGCATCATTAATGAAACCACATTTGCTGGCCCTAGATTCAGTACAAATCAGGTTCTGGTTCTCGAGTGGGTACCAGTAAGCAAGCAAATATTTACAGAGCCGTCATTTAAGAGCAGGTTTTGATCATTGCCAGTTAGACTTGGATGTTCCAGACCAAAGAGAGTATTTTATTGTTGTCTTAACCGAGCTGCCAACTGTAAGAAATTTGACTCTGTGATATGGAGTGTTTTCTTTTCTTTTCTTTCCCCTTGCCATTATCAGTCATGTAAAGCAGTTCCAGATGCTTCAGAAAAGTTGCTCATGGCGTGGTCTTTCTATAACAGGTTCACCTGCCTTCATTGTGTCCATTGTTCTAGCAAGCAGAAACCAAAGTGAAGTCTATGGGAAAAAAAGCTATGGAAAAGAACAAGATGAATTGTAAGTCATAAAAACCTCTTGGGAATTTATTTGTGATGAGTGTGTATCCTTTGTTTCCCGCAGTCTGGTTTGAGTTTCCATGCCAATAGTAAGTCTCTTGTTTCAGACAGTTGCAGTGCACATGCATGCTTTTACCGAGATCTCGGCTGCACCACCAACAACCTGAACTGATCATGCTGCTTTTTTATATTAACATTCTGTTGTCAGCTAGGGGAATGCACAACTCTAAGATACTATCTTATAGGCTCAGAAGACCCATTCTATTTGAGGAGATTTCATAATACTCCCACCTCCTTGAATTCATGTTCATTTTTAAGTGAGTTAAATAATAGTGTCAGACAGTAACACTAATGATTCCATGCTAATATGAGTGTTATGTGGGAATGGAGAGGTTGGAGACATCAGTGAGTTCTTGAATAATCTGGAAATTTTTCTTCAGCCTGTGAGACCATTGAGGCTAAGGTTTTTATATTGTTCATTTTTGGCAGTGACCTCTCTCATGTTTTGTGCAACACACAGTGGGTCTATTTAAAAAACATTTGTTGATTGAATGAAGAGCTTACTCCTGACTGACACCACATTACTCTGCACATTTCATGAGTGGCTATAACTTTTATATATGATCAGTATCCAAACCTGCCCTATTCCCCTCCAAGTCTTGCTTTAGTTTATATTTCCATGGTAACACCCAAAAGACCCCCACAATAACTAGCATGAAATAAAAGTTCTAGGGCAGGAATTTCAGGATTTTAAGGGGACTGCCATCTGCCATATGTTAAAAAATATATATTAGCTTCAGGGATAAATAGTATTCTTTAGGGAACCTTTATAATAAGATATATTAAAAGTAAAAGTCAGTACATAAGTTCTAAATTAGATAATTTTAAAAGTATGTTAGTCAGCTCTTATAGAACTTTAAAGAGCATTTAGCGAACTGCTGTGCCTTCAACACTCATTTATTGAGCATTTACTATTTCTCAGGAATCGTGTTAGGTTCTGGGATTCGAAGATGTTCAAGATAACTTTTGCCTCTGTGGCAATCATGTTCCACTGTGGAAGACATCAGAAATTTAAGATGAATTTAAGTGCCTTAAATAACAATATCCAGTTTTTCAGGTATCTAAGGACTTCCACAGCATTATTAGGACCTGGGACATCTGCAAATTGTAGTATTTGTTACATTTACTCATAGTCCCCCTTACACACAGGACAGTTTTTAAATTATTTTTTCAGACCTGTATATGATTTTGAATATAAGATTCTTCTTTCTTCATTTTTAAGGATATTCTAAACAATGTAAGCTTTTTCGTTGTGCCTGAGAAGTGTCACTGTAAGAACATCAGTTTTACAATAAAGTTTGGCCTAATTGGACCAATTATATTAGTAGGAATTATGTTGTCTGCAGTATGGAGTCCACAATTATGTGTGTCTTGTATAAGTAGGAATTACTCTTCCCACATGACAAAAAACAAAACATAGAAACAAGCAATAAACTGGCATTAATTGAATGGCTGAAATGTCAGGACCAGAAACTGCAGCTCTCTTGGCCTCTGTCTCCTGGGTATAAGGTAGTCGCTGCAGCCCCAGAGCTTGCTTTAATGTCTGAAGCAGAAGGAATAAATAAGGGCCTTGCCAGTTGAGTCTATTCTATTAAGAAAAGCTCTCCCAGACTTTGCTTCCATATCATTTTGTAGAACAATGTTCACATGACCACCCCTAAAAAATGCAAAAGAGATTGAGAATGTGAGTATTCAATTTCCCATTCTCTGGAGTGCAGGCACATGAGAGAAAAGGGGGTCAGAACCCACCAAAGTGTCTTCATGCCAAGTCAGAGTTCAAGTAGCCCCCTCATCTTCTTCTTAATCTTGACTTAAATAACTAGACGTTAAGATGATAGCTATCCAAAATAAAAACAAAAAACAAAAAACATGAATACATCAAAAAGGAAACCAAGGCCCAACAAAATGACTCTCTAGACCAGAGGTTCTCAACCTGTGGGTCGCGACCCCTTTGGGGGTCGAACGACCCTTTCACAGGGGTCGCCTAAGATCATTGGAAAACACATATATAATACATATTGTTTTTGTGATTAATCACTATGCTTTAATTATGTTCAATTTATAACAATGAAAATACATCCTGCGTATCAGATATTTACATTACGATTCATAACGGTAGCAAAATTACAGTTATGAAATAGCAACAAAAGTAATTTTATGGTTGGGGGTCAGCACAACATGAGGAACTGTATTAAAGGGTTGCGGCATTAGGAAGGCTGAGAACCACTGCCCTAGAGGCATGTGAGCAAGGCCTCGCTGTAAAACCTGCAGAAGCCGGAACTAAGCCAGGCAAAGTATTAGGTGAAAAGGCACGGTAATGAATTCTGTTTTCTTTCTTATTTCTTCATCCTTTTCAAGCTGTTGGATTCAGGACCCAGTGGTATTTTATGTGACCTGTGCGGGGTATTTCGGAGTCATGTTCTTCCTGAATGTCGCCATGTTCATCGTGGTGATGGTGCAGATCTGCGGGAGGAACGGCAAGAGGAGCAGCCGGACGCTGCGGGACGAGGTCTTGCGGAACCTGCGCAGTGCGGTCAGCCTGACGTTCCTGCTGGGCATGACATGGGGCTTTGCTTTCTTCGCCTGGGGACCCTTGCACGTCCCTTTCATGTACCTCTTCTCCATCTTCAATTCATTACAAGGTAAGATGAAGGGTGCCTGAACAACTCCCGCTTTCCAATTTTGTCCTGGTTGCAGAACAGCCTTGCTGTTAGGTGCCAGGCTAAGTGTCTTCGTCACTACGCCGTAGTTTCAGGCACAGGGCGGGACTCCTGCAAAAGGTCTAGAGCGGAGTACTGAGGTAGAATGCCAGTGTGTTTGTTTTCAGTGACGTATCCCAAGGACCAGGACAGTGCCTGGCAGGTAGCAGGTACTCAGTAAACATATGTTGTCGCATGACTGAAGGTAGGCAGGGAGGTGCCCAAAGGGGAGTTTAAAAGGATGCACAGACAGCTTTCACCCCTTTCAGTTCTGCTGAGTGTCGGCGCTGCTGTTCATGGAACCTCTTCTCACGTGCTGTACTCTTCGTGGCCTGAAGGGACAGAGCAATTCATTTTGATTCCTTGGCTGCTTAGATTTCAAAATAAATTCCAGTACTCTAGTTCATAAATGTTTTTTTTTTCATGCTATATGGCAATTAGTTCAACAATTTAACAAACACTTGCCAATGGCCTGCTTTATACAAAAAAAAAAAAAAAAAGATAAAATACAAGGCTTTCTTCAAGGAGCTTTCTGTCATACTGCTGATTCCATAATACATACCCTAGTGTACATAGGATGAATTTAACTTGAAGCCTAAGTGGATAGAAATTATTTTTTGAAAGTTAAATGACAGTCTTGAAGACATTGGCTATCCCCTGTTTTGATTAACTCCTTCATGTTCGGAAGCACCATGAGGTCCACACTCCAAAATGAATGAGGTTTGGAATCTCTTTGAGCAGGGCAGCACTACTGGCCTACCTGGCATTACTGGGATGTCCTTGTAGGTGTGTGGGGAAAGAAGAGTTGGACAAATCTGTGCTGCGGTGGAAAGTGTGGTGGAACCAAGTCTGTGCTACTCACCGCGTGAGATGCCTAGGCAGGTGCTCTGTACAGGTGTGTTCTAAGAGAAGTCTGTATTTACCTGTGGGAGAGTGTTGACTGCTTTGTGTTGTATGGATCTGCTTTGCTTTTCATCCTAGGTCTCCCACTAGTTCATGAGCTCCTGCAAAGAAGTCTGTCACATAGTTGGTGCTTAACAATTGTTTGCTAAATGAGTAAATGGATTGCTAGATAAAGAAAGAGAGAGTCTTTGGGGATGGCCTAAATCCAATCTGAGACGCCTCTGGCATAAATCCTCATTAATTAGTTCAGCACATTGTACTCAGGTTCACTCTCCCATGACAGAGAAAATATATGGGCTCATTATCTTTAGTAAATAGAATATTAAGCCTCAAGTGCACTTCTAAAAGTTGGAAATGGAAGAGGTAGCATATACATACATCTTCATTGGGATATAGCTTTGTAAAGTGACTTTTCCTCTGTCTAATCTGTTCTGTAATATACAACATAAATGTGCCTAAATGAATATGGACCACAATTTCCATTCACATCAGAAATTTGAAATTCGATGGTTTTATATTTCAGGGTTGTCCATGAGAGGCACATTAATCTGTCAGCCCAACCTTGTTTTTGCTTTTAGAATTTCCTGGCAGTTTCTGTAACTCCCAACAACCACAGTTGTCAGTTCAGCTCTGTTTCCATTAATGAGAAATGGGATGTTTTATTTTTCCCAGCATAGGTCTCCTGTCAGGAGGGGAAAATGTTATAAACCATCATCAAGTTATATCCTTCATATATCACAGACTTTTAAGACTACATTTAAATTATATAAATTCAGAACAGATTTTTGCACATCCAATTATATTAAAAATACCTCCTAAAAAGGAAATTTAAATTAAAAGGCAGTGATACAGAGCATATGAGCCTACCAACAATTGCTTATTGGCCAAGCTTGTACAAAAACTTCTCAAGACACTGTGGAAAGTCATTTAATGGTCTTTATTTGAGTCACTTTTCTGAACCTTCCAAGAGATGTATATTGTTAAAAGTATATGCTTTATTAAAGAAATGTGTATAATTTAGACAGTTTAAAGAAACAATTCAGTGAATGCAAAATGAACTCAAGAGGTACTTAGATGAACTACATTATGTCTATTTCTT
Source organism: Furipterus horrens (assembly GCF_987537825.1). NCBI lineage: Eukaryota > Metazoa > Chordata > Mammalia > Chiroptera > Furipteridae > Furipterus > Furipterus horrens. Next base: position 175,686,777 of record NW_028327176.1, read on the forward strand.
TTCTTTCTGATATTCTTTATTCCAGAAAAAAAAACTTGACATGATTCCTTTGCCTCATTGAACTTATATTTTAGTAGGAGAGACTGATATTAGCCAATTATGTCACCATATAAAAGTACCTGGTGGTGTTGAGAGCAAATGACAGAAGGCATGAATCCCAAGCTGAAACCTAAGGGAATTAACAAGATGAAAGGTGGGAGTGGAAGTGGGGAAAAGAATATTTCAGGTAGAAGGCACTTTGTGTGTCAAAAATTTGTTATATAGTAAGTCCTTTCTCAATGTGGTCAATAGGTTCTACAACTTCAAGCAAAACAATGTATAAAGAAACTAATTTCACCACAGGCTAATTGATATAAACAAGAGTTAAGTTCCTATGGCATCTCATCAACATTATAATGACATTATTCAGAGATCTGCTGTAGTTGGTGTTTATAACATCTGCTCAAGGAGTTAATAGGAAGTACATATAACCTGAGAATTGAGAAAGAGCAGGAGAGTGACAGAGTGGTGTGGCACAAAGCAGAGTCAGGGCTAGACCAGAGGCCCTGCGTTTTGATCTTTATGAGAGCAATGTGAAGTTTTTGAAAAGTTTTAGACTCAGGAAATTACATGATCAAATGTGCATCTCATTAAGGGGAAGCTGAACATAATGTAAAGAATGGATTAGAGCAGCCCAGTAGCATCCTTGGAGAGAGCAGATGGGAGGCTATTGCAATGGTCTGGGTAGGATAACGTGGTACAGAATTTTATACTATGGTGGGAATGGGGGCACTGAAGTGATGGGAACAGGAGTCGAAAGAGATTTAGGAAGTATGCTACTGCAAAACGCTCACCATTTGCTCATTAGAATAAACTCTTATTTTTGTAATGATTTGAGTAAAAGGGCCTCTTATTAATGGAATATTACAGTTCATTGAAGCCTATCATTATAACACTTACCAATGGCCAAAGACTGAGAATGTAATACAAAATTCTGAGAACTAAAACTATGCCAAACAAACTTTATTCTTCTCATATTTAGCTCTTGCTGAGCATCTGAAAGTCAGCAGGGTCTTCATTATGAATGCTAGGAGTTATGAATTGATTGTGAATGCCTGTAGCTTTATAGACATAGGACCTTCAGGAGGGACAAGTGTTTGAGCTGAGTCTACAGTGATGTCATGGCATGTATATCTGCTAGCAAATTTCTTTTCACTTTTGTGAAGGCCTTCAAATATTTAGTTAAAATACGTTTTAAGTTATTTAAAATAAATGTATGTGTTTGGTCAAAACATGCTAAAATTTTTAGAAATAAATGTATATTTTTTAATGTATGTGTTTGTATATAAATACATATATACATGTGTTTCACGGTTGCTCACATAAATTTGTAAGTCTACATATTAAAATTTTATAAATACTTTATTTTTATTTTATATGCTTAATTTTTATATTTATTTTTCATTTTCTATTTCTATTATTTTTATATTTTTTTATTTTACATATACTTATAACTGTATATTTAATGGGCAAACATCATGTTGAAGGGATATCAGAAAATTACTATAATCTTTGTGGCTATAACTAAAAATTTACCTACTTGAATAAGCAAATGAAATCATGAATTAAATCCAGGCTGAAACCAAGTTTATTGTTTTCTATTTTTCATAATATATTACTTTTTTAAGATTTTGCCTACTTCACTGTTATAAATCATTTCATTGGATATTTTTCAGTAAGATGAAAAGATAAATATGTCTTCTTTTAACAAGGTGAAATTCCTTATCTATCTGCTCTTGTTATCTTCGCTGCTTTCCTAGGATGAAACTGGCATATCATTATATTAGAAATTTTAATTTTTTCTAAAGAATACATATGAGAAAAAATGTATGGCATACAGATTGCTATTCAAAAGAGAACAGATTTTTGACAGAAGTGTATCATAATTCACATGCCTAAGAATATTAGCCTTCATTTCAACAAATATGTAATTCATCCTAAAGAAATAAAAGGCAACTCCCTGGCTGCCAGGATGCTCTTGGCTGGAATCCGGATGGTATCTCTATTCCTTGGAAGAACCAATGCCCTTGTAGGATTGAGTCATTGCTCTGCAGCACACACAGCTGCTTGCTCTACAGTCATGAACAGCATCTCAGACTGCATTTCTTCCCATTAACTGTACAAAAGTATTTGACACTCTCAATTAGATTAGGCTTCTTCAGCGTATAGGGAAGTTTAATTCTGCTAACACATACATCAGGATCTGAAGTCTAGCCCCCCACCCCCCACCGCATACCAAAAACTTGGTCTTCAACTTTCCTTTTCCAGGCATGTGGAACAACAGTGATTAAGTCTCGAGTATCATCAGCCTGTTTTCTGTAAATATATGTGAAAACATAATAAAATGAAACACGTGGTTCTGCAGATAGAAACTGTGATGGCAAACACAGAAGGGCATTATCAGTCCACTCAGAAATAATGGTGGCTATTAATTAATTTGATAACACTAAGATACCCAGAGCAACAGAAATGACTTATGTTTGTATAGTAGATTGTGGTTTACAAAGCACTTTCACATAACATCTGTCATCTGATGTAATTCTTGCAGCAAGTCTAGGAGGTCTGTATACAAAGAAAAAGGATATTTTATCCATTTTATAAAATGAAAAATAGGCTCAAGAGAGTCAGTGACTTTCCCAAGATCAGTTTGAGTTGGACAATGTAATACTTACAATGTAGCATATATGAAAATAGAAATGCGTATTATTAGGAACCAGAGCATATGCAGGAGAATAAAACAAAGTACTTCTCTTTTAATTTTTAATTTCAGAGTTTCTAGGAAGTGAATATTTTCCTCCATTAAAAAGAATTGTTAGTAAATATATGTTTAATGAATAAATATGAAGTTAATTTCTTACCCTTATTCAGCAACAATCATTAAGGGAAATATATGAATTATTTTAATCCTATTGGTAAACTAAAAGAATTAAATTAAATTTCTAGCCCATGGTCAGACCCCCCCATGACAGCTGACCTACACCATAATTACATGTACAACACATGTAGTGCACTGGCACCAAGGAAATGAACCACCTCTAATCCCTAACATCTGAAATGACATTGTGTTGGCTGAGACATTAAACACTACAAGGAAGTAAATTATTCATCATTTGGCATGGGATTTTGTGCCACAGAGAAGCAATTTTCTAAAGGGCACCTTGGTAGTCTGAAAGGAGGATTCAAGAGGTTCCCAAAGAGCTTCCTAAACCTGAACAAGCCCCAGCCCGGAAGCCAGCTGGCTATGTCTCTGTGATAACAGAACAAATGAGCTGTTCAGAGATTTGGACTCAGGCTTGCTAGGAAGGTCAGAGGTCACCTAGACCTTTTTTGTCAAAAGTCAGTTATATAGAGCATGTGGCCTCTTTTGCCCAAACACCTGCTTTGATTAACTTTTTTTTTTTTTTAATACGAGGACATTTTTTTTTTCATTGCTTTTAGAGAGAGAGGAAGGGAGAGAGAGAAAATCATTGAAGCGAGAGAGAAGCATCAATTGGTTTCCTCCCCTCGACGCCTGGACAGGGGCTAGAACCTGCAACTTTTTGGTTATGGGACAACTCTTCAACCAACTGAGCACACCAGCCAGGGCCTCTTTGATTAATTCTTGATTGATTACCCCCATCTAACCCCCAGAACCGCTTATGCCCATAGGCCTAATGAAGTTGCAGTTCACTCATCAATATTACTCATTCAGATTCTATCCCATAGCCCTGAGGTTATCTATACCAGCAGTCTTCTGCTTTACCGTGTTCCTGGGTCTTTCTTATCCAGGGTAAGAAAAAGTCAACTTAGGCCATTTGTCAGAATTTATTGGTGACAATGTTGCTGAAAGTGTCAACGGCTTTTAGTTGGTGGACAACTCATTAGGAGATGAGGACTCAAGGTTTGTTTTGTTTTGTTTACGAGATTTCTTGCAAGTGACCTTTTAGAGCAGTATAAGAATGACAATGTGGGCTGCTTTGTATTTCTCTGTGTAGCATTCATTTTCATATCCAAGGGAAACAGTTCTTTGTTTTTTTTTTTAATTTTTGATAATCAAACTAGAGATCTGAGAACACTCCTTAGACCACTCATTTTACATCTTCCCCCAGAAAGCCACATATCTGCCAGAGGCAACCAAAGAGAATGAGCTCTATGTGGGAGCCAGATTCCTAGCCAAAATACAGAGGCTAAGAGCTCTCTCTTTTTTCTAAGTAAATAGTTAAATGGCCCTTATAAAGCTAAAACACAAGCCTATACAATCTACAGTGAGTGTAATGCCACTACTTACAAGTAGGTTCCCCCGACCCCCAGACATGGTATTTGAATATGTCCTGGGGTAGGCAAAAGGACATGGTATAAAAAACCAAACCCATCACTTGAGATTGTTCAGACGGTTTGTCGCTCCAAGTTAAGAGCACTCTCAGGCATCCCTTCGCCGTACTTGCTGGCCCAGCCTTGGCCTGGCGTCTGCTTCTCTGGGAGGCTCTGAGGAAGTGGGTTCCTGACATTTTCTTCCCTAATGGCACGCGTAGGCAGGCCTGCTTTCTTACATATTTTGAACACCTTTCCCCCATCATCATTGAAAATGTCATTTACTTTAAATGAGGAAGTTACAAAATTTACCAAGAATGAAGACATGTTGAATTCACACATTGCTCTGTTTTGTTTTTTAAGTGAGTGCATACCATTAGTTAATGGGCGATGGAGGGAAGGGAAGAGAAGGCAGGGGTGAGGGTGGGATGACCGGTCGGGAATCGGTTCACTTCAAGTAGGTTTTTGTTTTTCTTCTGGTTCTCGCGTGGCATATGGGTTCCTCTAGGTGAAATTAAAAATCCAGGCACTCCTCCAGCTGCAGAAACTGTTGCTAAGGAACTTTGGCTTCGAGTCATCAGACTGGTGGTTTTTCAGGAGACAATTCACCAAAAAAGGACCTTCATGAACTCTGTTTTGTGAACTATAAAGGTTTCCTGAAACTCATGCTTAGCCTGTCAAGATGAAGTAAAGGCTTTAGCTCTGAATTCAATCTTTTGAGCTATTTTAGCTTCCAACTTTTATGGGCAATGTTCCCTACTCCCTGATCAGTTAAATAAAGCTGTAAGACACGCTGAAGAGTCAAGGCTGATTATTATGGGCTCCAGTCAGAGCTAGGAAAGCCAGAGAGCATATTTTTCCAGGTGTGAGGAAGAGCCTCTGATGCGCCATGTGGTTGACAGGAAGAGTCTCAACAGGAAAACATTTGACAGAAAGCGGGTGGAGATGGTGGTGAGAAGTCACACATATTCCCTTGGATGGCAACATAGAAGTCTTATGATGTTAGTTCTGCTCCTGCACCCAAATCTGCGAGTAGATGGGGGGAAAACCCTCAAAACGGAAGAGGGAATAACCCTCTGTTTTCTCACTTTGGCCTCCAAGTGCCTTGGCTCTCCTGCTCTATTTTCTCCTCCTCCTTCCTGAGGAGTTAGAATTTCTTTCCATACTGTGTACATGGGCTTTTTCCAGATGGGCACTTGCCATGTTCCCCACGGTGGAACTCCACCAGGGATGTTTTTCCCTGAAAGAATTTTAGTGTATTTATTGCCAGACTAACTTGAGTTCAGGTGCAAAGGGCTAGTTATCACAAAGGGTAAAATAACCTATTATGAGAATTCTATTCTGATTTAAAATAGAAATGAGGTCTCAGGACAGAAGAATCTTCATACAACCTTGGGATTTAAAAATATATTTATTTCTAAGAATTCTAACTTTTCACGTCTATTATCTAATGGTGCCCTACTACATAATAGTTCAGAGAAGGAGAGGGAAAATGTAAATAATGTTTCTTCTGTCACATAATTTTAGAGATGATGTATCAGATCCTGAATCTAATTTATACACCAGTGTCTCTGAAACTTGTTGGATGCCTACATATTTACAGGCAAATGCCGCTGCTTAAAAACAGGAACGTCACCTAATGCTATAAAATTAATTATGATTTAGAGCAGCACTGCATGACTTAAAAACTGTCCTCACAAAGTTCATTTTATCTTACATTTCACCTCCTCTTCTGACTGTGATCAGCACGAGAGCCTCAAACTATTTCACTTTCTAGCACCCTAGCAAGTCCAGAAAAGCAAATCTGAGAACTGGTTGTCTTCCAGGGTCCTCAAAACACCTCTGCAGTCTTTCCTCCAGGATCTTTGACATTTATAGAAACTACTGAGTTGGGAAGCTCTATAGTAGTGTCCATAATAAAAATAAATCATTTGTGATTAAAAAATAAATAAACAAACTTTGAGTGTTCAGGGAAGCAGCACTGGGCAAATTTAACCTTCTTCCCTCAACAAAGAAAATCACGAGCTCAGGGCGAGGCCCTACACTGAGTGATGCCTGGGTTAAGGCATAGGAACGAAAGTCCTCACTTGGAGTTTATAATCTCTTCCAGCTGGAACACGTGATTTTGGTCTACAGCTGTTTAAGAACACACATGCACCTGTATTTTCAGCTGTGTGACAAAAATGCTTCCAGGAGGCAGTTCTGCAAATCCCGCTCTGGCTCACAAACAGTACAGCTGAGGCGGAGAGGGCCCCCTCCTCTCGGCACAGCCTCCTTCATCTGTCACCTGTGTTGACCTTACCTGGGGCTGCCACCACCAGCTGCTCTCCCTCCTCTGAAACCACTGCCACCTCTTAAAGGCTTAACAGGATCTGTTTACCAATTCGAATCATTTATACACGTTGGTGATTCACACGTTCGTTTGCTTGATGCAAAACGTAGTTACTTATTAAAGGGACTTTCTGTATTAGCAAACCCCAGAGGGAACTGGGGGCTGTAGGTGTGGGAAGCCTTTGAAAAGCAGGTGTGTTTAGTCACAGGATGAAGATGAAGGTCCTCCCTGCTCCTTGGGGAGGTGGGTCAGCCTGCAGGTCCTGGTTCTTAGGGGTTTTCAGTGTGGAAGCAAAGCTTCCCCCTCCTCTGAGACTTAACACGCCCCAGCACAGAAACGCCAAACACAGCAGGCGAAGACAGAGTCAGATATAAGTAACGATTCTGCTTTTATCTGAGCCTCTGTATTTCAAAAGGCCTATCACATACTGCAGGATTCCTTAGTATCTTTTCTTCTTAATGACTCAAGGTGGATAAAAAGTTTAAATTAAAATGAATCCATGCGTTTCATAAGGTTTATCTTTAAAAATGTGTCCATCGACTTAAATGTGTCCATTTTCTTTTGTCCCAGGCTTGTTTATATTTATTTTCCACTGCGCTATGAAAGAGAACGTTCAGAAACAGTGGAGGCGGCATCTGTGCTGCGGTCGGCTCCGGCTAGCAGACAACTCGGGTAAGGCACGTGCCGGCGACTGCTTTTCACATCTAAGAGCAGTGGGGGGAAACGTTTGTCATCTGGTTTTCCATTGCCAGACAACCGCAGTCCCAATGGTAGCAGCTTACGAAGGTGGGGCGTGGAGTCTTAGGGCGATAAGGATGCAAGAGATCTGAAGACTCTTGGCCCAGCCCCTCTGTTTGGCAGAGAACACGAAATCCACACAGGTTGAGTTGTTCAAGGTTTTATGTCTAATTTAACAACTCAGATATCCAGAGGTTCCACTAAGCCATTGGCAACTTTCCATGTTTTTGAGCTCTTCATTAGGCCAAGAGATTTTTCTCAACTATAAAAAAAGTACCTGAAGAAAAGTATGACTTTTTTTTTTTTTTTTTAAATTACCATCAGTGGTTACTTCTCACCCTTAGGATGTTAAAGTGAGATTTTAAACAATGTTTTACACAGGGTCAAAGGAAGAAACGTATCTGTTTCTTCAGTCTATTATTGTTTACATGTAATGCTCTGGAAGTGTTACTTAAATAATGCAAGGACAATTCTTCAGGCCAGAAGACATCCCCCCTGCAGCAGCTTCTTGCACCGATTTCATTTCTTTCAGACTGGAGTAAGACAGCTACCAATACCATCAAGAAAAGTTCTGACAATCTAGGAAAATCGTTGTCCTCAAGCTCCATTGGTTCCAACTCAACCTACCTTACATCTAAATCAAAATCCAGCTCTGCCACCTACTTCAAAAGGAACAGTCACACAGGTAAGTCCTTCTGGCCATGGTAAAGGTGTTCTCTGATAGAGTTCTCATCACATTTTCATTGTGAAAATGGGATATCATGAAGATTGATAGATCATGGTGCCCATTAGGGTGCTCGTCTTCCATTTACGAAAATCAGAATCTGCTTGAAGACCTTATCCAGCCCCTTTGTGATTATTTTGTCTTTTTTTTTTTTAGATTTCATAACCCACATTAATCTACGTAGTCATACTATCATTAATTCTGAATATTTTTGTAACTTCCTTTGATTCAAAACATAGTTTTATTTTTAAAAATTAGAGCAGCTTGTTAATAACTTATGTATTTTATTTTAAAATTGTGTGTAGAAATTGAGTTGCGGATTATTTCAGCCTAGTATGAAAGTTACTTGGCAGGGTTGTATGGGAACAGAAAGAAACACCATCCAGGATTTATGTTACCTTTAAGAATTAAACCATTAACCATTGAAAGTATTATTGGCAATTCTGTTTAAGTCACTGATTAAGCCAAAAAAATGTGAAAGAATAGAGGACACTATATTTAGAAAGGGATACAGAATGGTGAGAAAAACCTTGTCTTTGTTGATCTCCTATATCCTCATTACATAATATTTACAATGACCACATATTCTAAAACTAAGCATGCCATGGACAATCCTGAAGACAACATGGAAATATAGATAATTTTGCAGTACTTGATTGCCAGTGACCAGTGAAATAAGGTGTGATCTTTTAATAATTTCAAAGGAAAATAGCAGAATCACTACTTTTAAATGCTAATTAAATCTCAAGTTAACAGCTGTCAACACATCACCCAACACTTCCCTAATAAAAGATGCTTCTAAAAGGATACTGAGAATAACTGTTTAAATTTGAATTTGTTTAGCTGTTGAACATAAACAGAGGTGAATGGCACAGAAAAGATTCATCTTTGGCTTTTGGTAAACAGCAAGTGTGTTGTGTGATGTGTAAGGGTTCACGTTACAAACACTTGAACTTCAAATGCCCTTATGGACATTTGAATCTCTCCACCTGTCTCTGCTTACACCGCTGTCTGTGCCCCACCCCTGGAATGGTCACTGCCTGGGATTCAAGATGGCACTGTGAAAAAATGTTTGAGTATATAGAGTTTGTTGATTCCAAAATTAATCACAGAAAGGTAATCTGAAAACTTGAAACAGTTTAGGAAATTCTTGGAGTCAAAGGTAATTTTAATAATTTTTTAAAAGATTTTATTTATTTAATTTTAGAGAGAGGGGAAGGGAAGGAGAAAGAGGGAGAGAAACATCAATGTATGGTTGCCTCTCACATGCCCCCAGCTAGGGACCAGGCCTACAACCCAAGCATGTGCCCTGACTAGGAATCAAACCAACAACCCTTTGGTTCACAGGCCAGTGCTCAATCCACTGAGCCACACCAGCCAGGGCTATTTTTGGTAATTTAATAAAAACTATACACTCTCTTCCCGAATGAGGTACAGCCTTTGAGTTTTGTACATAAACAGTTTTGCTAAAACTAAGAGCTCTGTGCACCCCTGCTTAAAATACCTGTGTAAGAAAATTAATAACAGGTGTTATCTGAGATAATCTAAGGTAGAGTATTCTTCCTAATGGGTAGTTTCCTCGCACAAAATAGCTTTTATTTATAATGAATACAGTATTCCCTCATTATCGCGGGTATTACATCCTAGACACCGCCCCCCCATGATAGATGAAAATCCGCAAAGTAGGAACCTTACATTTATTTTAGTATTTATATATATTTTAAGGCTTTATAAACCCTTCCCACACACTTATAAACTTTTCCCAGTCCCTTATTAACCTTTCCCAATCCCTTATTAACCTTTTCCACACTTTTATAAACACTACTTATGTTCTTAAATATATTCTACACTCTTAAACCTACATAACTTTAACAACATACGTATACAGTACCGCAAAATCCTGATATATAGCAAAAAATCCGCGATAAATAATTAAATATAATATTTTTTTAAATCCCGCAATACAGTGAGGCCACAATAAGTGAACCACTATATAGAGAGGGACTACTGTAATTGTTTCACTTAATATAATCAACCTTAAAATTAAATACTCATTTTTGTGTCCCCTTCTAAAATACAAATAGTTTATACATTATTAGTCAGTTATGAAGGAGTAGGAACAGACCTATTGAATTGTTTTCCTCTGAACACAGCTGGGAATAGCTAGCCGCAAGAAATGCCATTATAAAAATGGGAGAGCAGATAAGAAGGTAGATCATTTGAAACAGGGGGCATTTGGGAAGCATTAATGAAATACTTAAAAGTTTTAAGGATCATAGGGAATACTCACTGAAAGACAAAAGGAAATGCAGAACTGGAGAAACCAAAGAAAAACTTTGCATGTTTTTTTTTAAAGAATTCACCAATATAGGTTTGTCATAAAAAAAAACAACTCTTGGCGTTAAGTGGGCCCTCATCAGCCGGCATAAGGATATAGTCAGCTATATGTCATACTTCTATGATATAACAAACTCTGGTCTCCCATCAACTGACCTACAAATGGCTTTCTACTCCTAGCCAGTTCTCAGTGGGGCTCTGGGTACTTGGGTCACTTGGAGTATGCAGGGAGTCACTGCATATCATCATGGATATCTAGTTGGTTCATTTCTTGGAATTGATCTAGAAATTCATATGTTTATGGTGTAGATAATGTCTTCTAAGAGCATTCCTTCAACAAAAGTGGATCATTCAGGTAAACGTTTATTATACTTTCTTGAATGCATGAATTTTTGTAAGGTAATAAGAGAATATTTGCATGAATGAAACTAAGACTCTGCTGCACCAGCAAAATCGCTTGTTCTTTACAATACTTGGCTAGCACAATGACATTCCTGACCTGAGCTGGAATTTCTGAAATTTCAAATGGTGGTTTGCTGTGCTGGCTCTTGTCTGCATGGGGGTGTCTGCAAGCCGCTCCTTCTAGGAAATGTACCATGCTCTGGAGTTAATAAGTCTCATATCAAGTAAAACAACAACAAAGAACAGAAGCAGTACCTGAGAGGTTTGTGTTAGAAAGGTGTAAAGTGAGGTTCTTTACTTTTCACTGCTCTTATGACTTACTGGATATGCCATGGTACATTCATAGAAGTCATAAGAGAGAAATTGTTGATTTCAAGCCTGCTTTTTGAGGATTTTTATCTGCTTAAAATTTCAGCATAGGTCAAATAATAGTTCATTTCCCTAGCCCCTGGTTTTCAAACTTGCAGTTATAATCAAAATCTATATTGCCCATTCTGTAATAATCTAACCAAAGGACTGAGAATAGCATATATATTGATATACAACCCTTGCTCAGAATTTTACTTTATTAGACTGTAAAGACCCATAAAATGAATCACATATTGGGAATGAAGCTTGTCAAAATCTCTAAAAGGTATATGTCCCTGGAAGTTATCAATGAAGCAGAATGAATATATCCTTGGAGTTTCTTTGAGGATGTATAGTTTTCTAAAAGTATCAAGCAAAAATTGTTTATTATTGAGATATCAGTCAATAGAAAAATCCCGAACAGAAAACCAATGGCTAGTGACTATGTTAACTGAAAGAAAGCAGACTCAGTCGACTTGCCCAGAGCTGAAAGGGGGAGGGGCTTGATACAGTGAATGCCCTGAGCTTTTTCCTCATCAATTCTGGGACATGGTCATTCTGCCTGCTTCAGTCTGCACACTCTTCCCATTCACCATCCATTCTCTCTTCCTTCCTTTAGTGTGGGATGGACACACCATTTCCTATTTCAGCCTTCTTTTTTTTTTTTTTTAGTGTTTGTTCCAACACAAGGTAACAGTTGAACAATTTGGGTTGTTTCCAAAGACGACAGATGTAATGATTATGGCTTTTATAATTATTGAAGGATTTTTAATGTTTTTGCATCTACGGGGTCTAACTTACTCAAAACAAAAAATGGCTAGAAGTAAGCATTTCCATTTTAGAGACATGATTCCTAGAAACATTTTTTCATGATAGAGTTTTTGCATCTTCCACAGTGACCAGAGAAGATAGAACTGTAGGAAACTAGTGCTTTATAGAAGGTTATATTCACTCCTTCATCAGTGTGAAATCTCTGTGGTTAATTTTATGTCAAGACAGCCATATGTATTTGTAGACAGTAAAGTTTAATTGAGTTTCAGAGCACTACCTGAGCCAATTTTAGAAATTTTTGGATCTAGGGAAATAATACTTAAATATATGATATTGGGAGATTTAGAACAAAAATGTATTCAGCAGTCCTTTATGACTTTCAATTGCTCTGATAGTGCTGTCAGCAATAACATAATTCTGAGACTGTAGCACAGTTAATAAGAATACATACTTAAAATACTTCTGATAGACATTTTTAATTTCTATAATTTAAATATAATTAATAAAAGATTATCTTTCTTATATTCCAATCACTTTACAAGGTATAAACCATTGGAAAATGTATTCAAAATAGCCTTTCGTGTTTATTTTCATTCATTTTTATTCTAAAGATCCTTTAAATTATATTTTATAAATTTTATTATGAAAAATGTCATATATAAAAAAGTAGAGATGATAGTATAATGAGTCCCTTTGTACCTACAAACTCATAGTCGCCTACCCATTTTCCCCTCCCTGTATTATTTTGAAAACATATCTTAGACATCATATCATTTCCTCCATAAATATTTCAGCATCTTTCAATTCATTTGTTATATAACCTGTCACTTCTTCTTTTGAGCCTTTGCCACATTTTTTTCTTTGGAGCAATTTTCTGTTTATTCCATTAATCAGCTCTTGAAAAATACCACTGCAGGAACATCTCTCTCTCTCTCTCTCTCTCTCTCTCTCTCTCTCTCTCTCTCTCTCTCTCTCTCTCTCTCTCTCTCTCTCTCCCCTCTCTCTGCCTCTCTCTGTCTCTCTGTCTCTGTCTCTCTCTCTCTCTCTCTCTGTTCCCTTCTCTCCAGGAATCTTTCTTAAAACAAACCCCAACACAAATTACTAGAAGGCAAGTTAACATTGATTTATCCATAGGAATGCACTTTGCAGATCAAAAACATGACATTTCAGTGTTGCCTATTACCTAGTCTAAGAGAGAACCAGAGCTTCATTTCCTCTGTGTACTGTTTTAATGTGCAAAACACAGTGTCCAGTCCCGTGGCCCTTAGGCATGTCCCCAGCTCTTCTTGCAGCCTAATTTCTTGTATTATTTCTTACAGACAATGCTTCCATGGGCAAGTCCTCATCAAAACTGACCCATGCTGATGGAGAACAAACATCAATCATCCCTGTCCATCAGGTCATTGACAAGGTGAAGGGTTATTGCAATGCTCATTCAGATAACTTCTATAAAAATATTATCATGTCAGACACCTTCAGCCACAGCACAAAGTTTTAATGTCTTTAATAGAAGAAAGTGGAATCAGTCTGCAGAAATATGATCTGCAAGCAGTTAAAACTGTGACTAGCAGGTGTAAATATGCCATTACCTAGGCAACTGCATATATATGAGGAATGTATTTGTTAAAAAGGCTTTTGTGCAATTCAAATTTTGTCTTTTCAGTGTATTTTCCATGGGGAAGTTTCTATCATCACTATGACTTCAGTACTGACAGCAACATGACTCAGTAACTACAGGAAATATGAATTTTTCATTATCTATAATTGGATTAGACTAATCAGAGCTCAGGGGAAGACATTAAAATTAGAGGACGAGGAAGAGGCTGAGCTAGGGACAAACCCTAAGTTAGAGCTTATTCATCCCCCACCTAATAGTTAGGTTGGATACGGCCGTTGGCTTCATCGAAATCGTCCTCAGCAATTAAGAGCATACCGCTGTTTCTAACTCTTGGTTGCCCACAAATCCCATCTCAGTGCTAGTTTCTGTGAATACAGTAGTACATGTCCTCTTTTTTAATGAAATTTCAACCATAGATCCAAAAGAAAATCTCACCTAAAGATTAGATAGGAATTTTTTCTTATACCAATGTTTAACCTTCAGGAATGTAACATACTTAAGAAAGAAAGAATCCCCTAAATTTTGACCTAGTTAATTTGAGGCCATGCAAATTTATACTATTTCATTTATCCTATTCAAGGTACAAGGCTTAAGCATCATCATTAATTATCATTAATCCCATACATTTGAACCAAGTTTAGTGTGGACTTCTGGGCAGTTGTAGAAGAATGAATCTCTTTCACCTCTGCTTTTGCTCTGCTATGTATATTGAACTCACAGGCTCATGGGAGGAATGAAAATTTCCATTAGGCACACTGTGTGTAGTAGTCTCTCCCTTTTGGTGATACAACCATTGAGAGTCTCTGGTTTTGCCCTTCCTCTGTAGACTTTAAGGCATTTGCAACTGCACAAATGAAGAGCCTCTCACTTCCCCATTTTAAGAGTTTTGTTCCAAGGAATATAAACTGAGACAAATAGGTGACTTACCATAATCAAAATAATGTATAAACATGTGGGTCTACAATTGCTAGTCTTAAACTATTTGTACATAAGTCCTCTGATTATAAGAGCCAGAGGAGGTCTGGCAAGATAGATGGTGTGTTATTTATGAATTAGGTTTCTGCATACAAACCATACATAATATTAAGCAGCTTATCTAACTTTTAAATTGTCCTGAGTAATATGCTTGCTAGCGAACGTTTAGAAGACCACATTTTAATTGTTCTTAAATGATGGATTTGTATCCAGTTTCTTACCAGTCCATCTCAGTACATGCTGTATACCTTACATTTGCTCTGGGTTATCTGGAAAGTATCAGATTCTGGGAAGTGGCAGCCTTGAATGTTGGGAAGATGAAACATTCTGGATCCAGTCTGTTTAAAGGCAGATGCCGGAACTGAGCACCTGGGGGTCTTTCCCTCTGTACAGAAAGCAGGTAGCTCTCAGTCTGAGACACAGAAGAATGAACATTCAGGCTGTGCAGCCACCAAGGGGCCTCTCAGCTTTGCTCATCTTCCATCATGAAGCCATTTGCCAGACTTGAATGGATGATAAAAATAATGTGGTGGTGGATTTTATTACTGTTCCATTTTGCAGTGGCCTGGAACCCTGTCCAGGGTGGCAGGGGTCTGCCCAGCTGGGCTTTCACTGCAGGGGGGAGTATATAGTAGGGAAGGCTAGTAAATCTTAAAATCACGAGATTCACTACAGTAGAGCCACATTCTTTGCTGGAGGCATATATTAGCAGGCTGCTAATTCCGGCAGAGATTACATAGAAATGAAAATTAATCTTAAATAGTCACTGAACCTTCATATACTCTCCACAAGCCTTAGAAAGTCAGGATAGAATTTAATTAGCTTTCTACTGTGAAATTTCTACCTAAAGTGCTTATTGAGTTATCAGTGCTTAAGAGATAGCTACAAAATGACTTTGATTTCTACTCATAGTTATCCATATGTGGGAAAACCTTTTTTTTTTTTCTTTTTTAATATTTGACAACAATGTCAGCTCCACTTTAGAAATGTCCAATAACCAGGTAAGGAAAAAAATGAAGAAAGAACTGAATAGCAATATTTGCAAATGGATTCAAAGGCTGAGCCAAATTCTACCCTCAGTTCTAAGCATATAGTTCTCACCTTCATTTAACCCACTCAGAACAGAATTACAGCAATGTAGCTGTGGAGCCCAACTTTAGATCAGACTGACTTTGAGAATAATATCAGTTCAGACTCTTTTTTTCTTTTGTATCCTCTTTTTTTTTTTTTTAACTATTCTGTGTTAGTCTTAGTCTCAGGTCCTGAGATATTTCCCCTTCTAGTCACCATTACTGTACTGTAAAGCTTTTCATTGTTCATTGTTATCACAGACTCTTCTGTACATATTTATTTATTTGTTTATAAATGTCAGCTTGTTTTCTATCTTAGCTTTATATCACCTGACTTTGTTATTTTAATTAACTTTCTCTTGCAGAGGTTGTATATATATTTTTTTCTAAATACTTTGTGAAAGGTTTCTGTAGCAGTGTCTTTTAATATGACAAATAAAAGTGACTGTGAGTGTAAATTGGAATTAGTGAGAAGCTACTGATGGCTGATTTGTCATTGTACTTAAATGGAAATGTTTTTCAAATAAATACTTATGTTGTTTATGTTCCAAATTATTCAATTCTTTTATGAGTGAATGTTTTTATTTCTGACTCTTAAATAGGAAAAGATTATTTGACGGCTGGAAAATAACCTGCCTCAAATTAAGCTAGTGACAGGGGCCACTTTGCCAAAACACTGAGAATGAATATGTTACAAAGATCCAGGTTACTAGAAATTAATGCATTTTGAGGGTCTTAGATTTTAAAATGACTGATGTGATGCCAAGCTCTGTGGTGGATGGAAAGTAATGTAGTTTTCTTTGGGGGGAACCCTTCAGCATCCCCCCAAAGAGGGAACTGAATCAGTAATGTTATGAAGAAGTTAGATCCTGGGGTGTTTTCTCACATTTCTGGCTGCTATTTTCATTGTGGGAGGCTTAGAAAATGACAAAATTGAGAACAGAACCCCCGCACTTCCTTTTGGTGTGGTTATTTCGGAGAACTCTCGCAGGCGGACAGCCACGGCCCCATTTGGCTCGCAGCCCTGCTCCTGGCCGAGCTGGGAGCTGCGTTTGCTGGTCACTGCTCAATGGGGTCTTCTGAGCCAACGTTCACAACTCCTGGCCAAGCCATGTTAAGAAAACAGGCAAACAGTTGCTTCAGAGTCATCTACGAGCAGGTTCCTTCAGAAAGCTTGGAGTAGGAGGGAACCAGTTATTTGATTTGCAGGCTGTCCCATGTTTGTAGTATTTTGAAATTTGAAAGAACTGGGCTTATAAGTACAGTGTTTTAGAAGCACTTCTGTATTTGCAGTTGAATAACATTCTACTTTTCTCATATAAAAGCATTAAATATCTCTCCTCCTTTCCCCTTCTTCCCCTCCAACTTTCCTTTTTTTCTCATTTTTTTCCCTCTCTCTCCCTTCCCCTGTCCTCCCTCCCTCTTCATTTCAAGGAAGAATATTTAAAGTAACAGTTCTTTTTCTGATGCCCTAGAGGAAAATAAGAATATATGTAAAACATTGAAATATTTGCATTTATATTCTATAGCCTGTCAAAAAAAAAATGGGGGGAGATGACATGTTTTATTACCACAGGCAGCTTCTGCCTAAAGTAATTTCTATCTGAAAAAGGAAAAAGAAAATGAAATCTATAA
The DNA here is from genome assembly GCF_987537825.1 of Furipterus horrens. Lineage (NCBI taxonomy): Eukaryota > Metazoa > Chordata > Mammalia > Chiroptera > Furipteridae > Furipterus > Furipterus horrens. Next base: position 175,704,056 of record NW_028327176.1, read on the forward strand.
ACATGTTTGGGTGCCTCATACTTCTTTATGTCTTTTTTAATTTTCAGCACAATGAGGGTGGGGGTTGTTATACCAATCTCTCAATTGGGAAAAGTGGTGATGGGAGATGTTAAGGAACCTACCTGTGGCCACAGAGAAAGTAAGAGGAGGTTTCAGATCCAAGTCCATCAGACTTTGCATTCACTCTGTGTGAGAGAACTCTTCAAAGAACCTGAAGCCTAGAAAAGGAAGGTGATTCAAGGACAGGATCAACATCATAAGATTTTGAGAAAGGCTTCTAGAACTTCAGACAAAAGCTCTGAATGAGCAAAACATTAGTGAGGATTTGGTCTTTGAAGTTTTGATGGATGCTGATTGGCCTCTCCTGGGAGTATGGAAAGTCATTCCAGGCATGGGGGTCGGAACGTCCAGGGCAGTGAATGGAACATAATTGAGGTTTGCCTGATCGTGGGGTGTGTGGAAGAAGGCTGTGAAACTGTCAAGAAGCCAAAGCCAGGCCACAGGGTATGGGCTGAGTGTCTGGCTCATGAGTCTTACCTACCAGCAGGTATGAGGGAGCCACACAGGCTCTCAGCAGGGGGGGGGGGGCACTGAGTCGTAGGTGGAAGATGTGTGTAGAACGGTAATTAGAAGGCAGAGGCAGAGGGACTGGACTCAGGGAGAAGAGTGAGGGAGCCTCAGAAACGTGGCTGGAACAGTAGGGCAATTAGGGACACTGTGTCTGGGGATCACAGGTGTCAGAGGAGTGGGCTGCCACAAGGCTTTCAAAGCAGCAGCGAGCCCGCCTTGGGTAGGTGCTCATTCTCCATTCTTAGCAGTCAGTCCCATTGCTTCCAGATGCCTGGGGGTTAGAGAAGCTAAGAAACAAAGCAAGCCTTTCAGGATAAAGGAAGGAAGGGGGAGACGAGGGAGGAAGGGGGAGACGGAGGGAGGAAGGGAGAGAGGGAGGGAAGGAAAGAGAGAAGGAGGGAAGGAGGAGGGGGAAGGAAAGGAAGAAAAGGGGAAGGAGGAAGAAGGAAGAAGGGAGAAGTTGCTTATGTCAAGAAATGTGGTGAAAAAAGAAAAGCCTCACAGACAAGAGTATGGTGATTACCGGTGGGAAAGGGGGATGAGCAGAGGCAGAAGAGGGTAAGGGGGAAGAGAGACATGACTTGGGGTGGTGGACACACAATACAATGTACAGGTGATGTCTTATAGAACTGTACACCTGAAACCTGTCTAACTTGATCACTCAATGTTACCCCAATAAATTCAGTTTTAAAAAAGGTGGTGCAAGAGCTGGTGAGATAATTGTTCAAAGGAATATAAACATAAAGGAAAGGTGTCTTATGGGGTTTCGTTCTTTATTTGTTCTAGGAACGGAATACAATGTTTGAAAGTGAATGAAAAAGGAAGGCAGCAGGAGAGACCGGGTGGTCGCTGTGGCAGGGCCTGAAGGGGAGGCGGGCAGGAGAAGCGGGTTGGCCCCGGTGAAGAGAGTGGGCAGGGCTTCCCTCTGAGGCTGAAGAGCAGATTATTGGATTAGACAAGGAGGGATAAAGGTACAGATAGTGAAGAAAACTGAGTTTCCTGATCTTTAGTCGTTGTCGGCAGCGAGAGACGATGGTGTAGCTTCTTAAGAGTCTGTCTGCACCGCCGAGAATGGCTGTGCAGTCCGACTCGGGAGTGACACGGAATCTGTCTCCTCCCGTGTTCAATCGACATCTTGCGATGACGCTGGAGTGTCCTCTCCAGTGAAGCTGAAGCTACAGAGCCTGGGCAGGGTGTCTGCTGAGTGTTACAGGAAATGCAAATCCTTAGCTAAACTAAACAAATTAATACATGGTATTTGCCCTTAGAGTAGCTCTTACATGTATATTCCCTAGTTCTTCTCAATAAAACATTTTTACTTGGTGTGTTTTAAAAAACTACTTTATTTCAAGGTCATAATCAGAAGCTTAATATTCTAGAGTCTCAGAACTTACTGATCAGGGATTTATTTTAAACACTTGTGAAGAATTGGATGATAAATAATTTCAGACATATTTCAAAATCTTTTGAATTTTTAAATTACATAGTCTGGTTAACTTGACTTATTTTTAATCTGAATTAATTAAAATAATTTTTATAAAATCAAGATGTCAATGAGAATAAAGTATTTGGTATTCACATTAATATACTACTCTGGTATTTATTCTTACAGTGTCTGCTTACACAGTATGAGAAAATAACGAAATAAAACAAAGAGTTTACATAATCTAGGAGCAAAAGAAGGACTGCCGGAGTGCTGCAGTACCTCCCTGTTTCCTTGTTCTAAAGCTTAATCAATCACATACATTAAGAGGGGTTGCTGAATAAACACAGAACCCTCTCACAAGGATTTCACTGGCCAGAGGAACTAACAGACCTGACACATACAAAACTACTTTAACTCAATGGATAATTGGTTTATCTGCCAAATTAGAGCTAATGCATTATCTTCCATAACACTTAACAGCAATAAATGTAAAGTGCTTACAATGTCCAGAGCACTTAACCTTGACACTTTCTATTGCTTCTGTTTTATTTCTTTTACTTCACGTGTGTGTGACTTTTCTACTGAATAATGTTAATATTAAGGTCCGGTGCACTGGATTATGTTTATGTTCATTATTTGCATAGGCAAGAGCATGCTGCCAGCCATACAAGAGGTGTTTGGTTAATGCCTATGAAATTAAATAAAATTTGTATGTAGTTTGCCTGGTTCATTTACATTTTATGTTTTGGAAAAGTAGATCTCAAAGTACCTTGGATTTCAGTAGGTTTGCAAGAACATGGACTAGAGATACAAAGCAAAGTGGAGAAAACATATTAGCATCATGTAATTCAAAGTGCTATATGTCACTTTGTATGATTCAGGAACATGATGACTGGATTGGATTCTAAGAGTATGTTTAGTTTTGTAAGAAACCACCAGACTGTATTCCAAAGTGGTGATGCTATACTGTTTCCTCTTTGCTGTCTCTGTCTGAAGCCTACTCGCTTCCTCTCCAAGGCATTTATTTTCTGTTTCCTCATAGCTTTGTTCTACATGAAGTTACCATGGCGCCAGTTCCACGTGATCTTATACCTTCTGTTCTGAATACCATATAATTGTGGTTTCAACATCTCTTTGTCTAAATTCTTGAAAAAGAGTCCCTGATTGACTCAGCTTCATCCAAGCAACAACACCTTGTCCAAGAACACTTGGTCTAACTGTGGCTGCCCAGACTCACCCATCAGTAGAAGCTGGGGAAAAGGAGGAGGGGCAAACCCACCCATTCAAACCGGATTCTTAGAGTATGTTCAGTTAGAACAATTGGATTATTTTTTAAAGTGTGATTTATTAAAGAGAGTTAGCTCATTGCGTCAGCTTGGGTCACCAGAACAAAATTACAAACTCAATTTATTGGGAATAACCTGTGAAAGATAAAGGAGAGAGAGGGGAGGAGGAGGCAAGGTGAGCCGACAGGTGTCACACCTGTGAAAGGAGAGGCAGAAGGAGGAGGACTGGGTAAGAAGGGAGAGTATCTGGTAGGAAGAGCCTCCGAGCACAATGCAACTCTGAGGAAGTCTTGCCAGTCCCACCAGGAGCTCCAGTCCAAAGACCTGTCCTTGAGAAGCGCTGGGTTGGGGGCACACAGCCAGGCCCTGTTCCTCCCACTGTGCTCAGCGATTGGCTGGACTCCCTAGGGAGAGACTCCTCAGCTCTAAACCAGCAGCAGATCCAAGGAGCTATATCTGGAGACCATTAGCTGACTCCACTGGCTGAAGCAAGTTCTTTACTGAAAGCTCCCAGTGGCATACCCCATGGCCGTCCCTCCACATGCACAAACACCCAGGATGGCTAGAGAGACCGCCTTGCAGGCTGTGTGACAGGAGCAATACCGTCACCCTGCGGGATGGCTCCCGGCAATGCCCTGGTGCTCTGAGCACAGGCCTGGCAAACACCGAGCATGGGACACCAGGGAGCAGTAAGAGATTTACAAAGAGAGGAGATTTAAAAAATAAAAAGCAGGGCTTAGGGATTCACCATGACTTATCTATCCATACATTTTTCTACCTACTCTTACTGTGTCAAATCAAGAGATACTATAGAAACGCAGGCTGAATCTGAATCAAGCAGTTGAAAATTATTTCTTTCATCCCCATTTGATAAATGTCTCCATTTCTTTGCATGGCTGTTAGGTTGCTAGGAGAACTGTAGTAATCTGGCTAACAAAAATCTAGTATTTGTTAGACTTACTTTGTATGAATTCTGAAAAATATGCTTTTGTTCTGGTTAAGTTGTTGTAAGATCCCAACCAGCATATTAGCCTGGGTTCTATTACTGTCTGTCTTGCAGTTTCTGTATGTGAGAAAGCCATGCCATTGCTTTTAGTAAGGCTGGTAAACTCCGGTACTCTCAACTGGTGAGGATAAGAAGAACTAAAGAAAGAACTCATATGAAATTACTATTGCTTAAGGTTCAGGAAGGTGGATTGATCACCTTTTGCTAAAACTAACTATTTCTTTATTGTGAAGGAATCATTTAATGCAGACTAAAAGTCACCAGTTTAATTCTTAGGAAATATTTACTCTGCAAGCAATATTTACTCTGTGTGACTTCAGTGTGCACCTGTCTGCTGTGGGCCTCAGTTTACTTACCTGGTAAATAAAGGAGACTGATTAAGTGCTAAAGTATTTTTAGCACTAGAATTTTATAGTTCCATATACTCCTTTAAATATAAAAATTCTAGCAGTTTTCATTTAAACACAGAATTCAAAAACCTAAGAACTTATGTCCTGTAAGACATTCGATCATGTTCAATCTGAATTTTTCAAGAGAATACATGTATTTTATGTCTTTTTCTTTCCAAAATTAATGCCTTTTCTATACACATTTTGATATTTTCAGAGCAGTAATTAACTCTTTTAGGATAAAATTAGTAGGAAGGTCGTCTCACAAATACAAAAGAGAAGATGGCCCAGCAGTGTTCTTTATGAACATCAGAGCGAAAACGCCAGCTTTCTGTTAGTAAGTCTGTGGAATTAATGATCTGCCCATCATGGGTACAGAAAGCTTACTTCCCCTCCCCAGCTGTGTTACGCTGCTGCGCACGGCTCACATGGGAAAAGAAGATCACAGATCAGCAGGAAATCCAAAGACAGCAAGCAAAGCAGGTTTGACAGTTGCCAAGAAGGGTCCTCAGATGTGCAAGAGGCTCTCTTGCTGGGCGCTGAGAAAGGCAAAGCAGACAGGTTCCATTCAATAAGCGCACGTGGATGTGCCCTACAGCACAGAGGAGAGCCTTTTTCCCTCCACCCCCAGATGGCTAGGCCACGTTTACATTCCAGTTAGAGAAAGCCCGGGCGTAAAGTTATGGAGGGCAGTTCTTAGCACGGGACTCATGGCCAAAGCGTCAAGATGCACTTTAACGAGAGAATATTTCACATGATTCCCCTTCGAGGGCCTTGAGAATATCCTAAGTGGTATTAAACACGAACTTACAGATGTGCCAGTGGAAAACATCTGTGGCAATGCAAATAGTGGAGCAGAGCAAGAAGGACGCAGGTCAGTACAGCCACTAGATCAGTATCTGCATGCTTCCAGTTCACATTTTAGCCTGAAGCTAAGAAAAAACTTATTTCTTCAAAATGTCTGGTAGCTAACTATATATGTCAACGTGCACACACAGACACATGGACTGTTCTCTGAATAAAGTACTCAGAGCTGTAAAAAGAATGTTTTCTTTTCAGGAATAATTCCAAGCAAGTACTCCAAACACAAGCATTAGAAAATGTTTTACTAGACCTTTGCCACAGTTGTAGGAAAATCAGTTTGTAGTTACAAAGTGTTGGCTTTTTCCCCCACCCCTTATCCACAAAAGCTATAAGGGATTGCTAACATAGTTGTGGCTTTCATTCTTCCAAATAATTCCCAGTTCATTTGGATCCTTTTTCCTTCAAAGGATCTTTATAAAAACAAAACAAAAAAATTGTTTCCGGTCACTCAATAAAAGCCCTTGAAATTTCAGCATCTTCTCCCTAATCCCTCAGTTAATTTTTTCCCATATCTCACTTATCATATATGTGGGATGAAAGTGGCCGTGAGAAGCCCAGAGTCACAGCGAGGAAGCAGACATTCCGTACGTAGCCTGTCCTTGTTTGCCGTCGCCTCTCTTTTATGTCCCCCAGTCTAACCAGTGTGAGCGACCCCTGGGCCTTTGAGCACTTCCTGAAAGAATTACGATGTGCAAAGCATTGCTCTCCTCATAGTCACGACAAAACAGCAGGCAAGCGCACCGCAGCCGAAGCCCTCCCTCTTTCTAAACCCCTGTTAGAGCAAACCTCCTCCGTTAGGTCCAGTGTGCGGTGGGCAGGGATCCAGAATATAATGTTTCCTGCATGATAATAGTGTTATTTCCTAAAATTCATGAAAATGAGCTGTTAAGTTTTGTGAAACATTGCTTGTCATAAAAATTGCTCCACATAGTTCAGGTCAATGAAAATGGTTTCCCAGACGACCTGGAAGGCAAATTGAGTCTCTATGTGTTTCCTTTACAGTGAAGAAAGCAACTCTCAAGTTTAGCTGAGATTGTAACAGTGGGAAATTACAACAGTGGGGAATTGTAACCCGGACAACCCTTCTTTTGACGTTGTTTCTGTAAGTCCGGGCTCTGACTAATAAGTAGCTTGTAGATGAGCAGCATGTTTGTATAAGAATCTCAGGAACTAACTTCAAAAGATACAGACCCAGACCTTCAGGCATCCCAGCTCCAGGAGATTTGCTGACCTTCAACAGTGGAGCCAGGATGATGTGAAGTCAGGATAACGTGAAGCCAGGATGACTAAACCAGGATGACACACACCAGACCATCACTTGCCTTATCAAAATGGACTGTGCTCGTCTGCACGTAGAGAACTTTGCAACCCCCTCCCTTGAATCTCTTTGTTCTGTTTCCTTCTCCCTGCTTATAAAAACCTCTGCCTGCACTGAGAGGTGGAGATGGGCTTTGAGACATGGGACCCTCATCTGCTAGGAGATGGGCTTGGTGACATGAGTCCCCCATCTTCCCATGGAGATGGGCTTTGTGATGTGAGTCCCCCATCTTCCAGGTTGCCAGCACCTGAAAATGAACCACTTTCCTCTACACTGGCACCTTCCTCTCAAGTATTGGTTTTCGTAGCGACAGGCAGCTAGACCTGCTTTTGGTTGCAAGGTGATCGCCTTCTCTCTTGAACCCTGAACCTCAAACTAGGAGACAACCAGGGTGTGGTTGGCATCTTCTTAAAAAGATGACCTGGACACTTAGTTGGCAGGCTAGTTTTAATGTGATATGGGGGCAGTAAAGCCCATTCATTTAATGGCTGCATTGAATATATATATAGATGTATGTGTGTGTGTGTGTGTGTGTGTATACATATATGTTATATACTATATATCTAACATTATTGATTACTCGGGATTCTCCAGAGAAACAAACCAACAGGATGCATATATAGAGATTTATGTCAAAGAATTGGCCAATGGGAGTGTGAGAGATTGGCAAATCCAAAATCTGATGGGATCAGCCGACAAGCTTGAGATCAGGGAAGCAGTTGAATTGTAAATTTAACCATCACTATGCTATTAACACAGAGGGACTATGTGGGAGATGCTTTTTGCAAGATGGAGTGATGTCAGCCACCCATATATCAGTTCCTCTTCTTGGCCCTATGTAAGGGCAGGACATTTTCAGAAGGCAAATAATTGAGCACTTTTCAGAGTTTCAAAGGGGTAATGCTAGCTAATGTCTTTGGAAAGTATCTCTAACATGGCTAACATAATGGGAATGGAAGGAGGTCCTATGGCTCTACCACCAGCTGCCAACTTCTCCGGACCCTATTTCTTCTTTATTTATCTTTCCCTTCATTGGACCTACATGATACTCACCAAGCATCCAGAAAAATGATATAAAAATGTCACTAGTTTCAAATAAGAAGTTAAGCATATTGATGTTTCTTTCTGTCCCCTAAGTGTGTTTTCCTTAAATCAGAAAAGAAGCTTATGATATTGTATAAACAGTAAATAATCTGCTATTAAGAAATATATTTTTCAGTCACAACCATCACTTACTGGGAAATACATAGCTTAATCTTTCCAAGCCTCAGTTTTCCCATCTCTGAAGTGGGGGTGATTCTGGTAATATTAACTCATCGCTTGTGTGGATCAATGGACATAAACTACGTGATGGTCTTTTGTAAATGATAAAGCATTATATGGTCTTGATGAGTATAACCTGTTTTTCATTAAGTCAAATTCTCTAGGTTATAGAATCCTGGGCCCCATTCATGGTCCTGGCTGTCTGACCCTGTCTGTGGAAACTGTGATTACTAAAGAAGGCATCTGTTGTGTCTGCACGAGGTTACTAACTTATCACACAGGAATTTGACCTTAAACTCAGTAGGGGAGGCTTCTACCTCATGAGTCTGTGGCCCCAGCCAACCTACTGTCTCCTTTTTTGGAGATGCTGGTGTATTTTGGAATATGCTGAATTTCATATTGGTGAATCCTTCTGCCTTAGGAAATGCTTTCCACTTCCAGTCCAGCCAGTCATCCCTGCATTTGTTGCAACACTCTCAGAAGATTATTAGATGTACCTTCTGTCATGCCTGGATAAACTAAAAGCAGAAAAGTGAGGTAATGTTAGGGTTTGTCACTCCCAGTGAAAACTGGTGTCTGTACCAATGTTGTGCCTTGAAAGTCCAGGTTCTCAAAACCAGTGTAAACTTATAATCTCTGCAACATTCTGCAGGTCAGATCAGGATGTAAATGGTAGACAAGTCAAACTACTTGCCTCCTTAAATTTAAATGGGGAAATTGGTAGAAATAATTTTTAAGATTTTTTTTTTTTTTTTGGTGTCCTATTTTAGCAAAAAGCCTCTCTAATCTTCAAATATATGAGTAGTTTTTTGGTTTTCTTTTTTTGTAAGGATAAATAAAATGATGCAGGGTCAACAGTGGGGCTAAGTAATACTCAATTGTGAGGGAAATGTTTCTATGACTCAAATCCACCTCTTTAGATCAATAGTGAGAGCAGAAAATGAAAAGGTCACTTCTAGATTGTGAGTGATCAGGAAAAATGTCAAGTATGATGTTCTTGGAAATGAGTCTTGAAATGAGACCTTGAAGCACTGAGTCGATCAAACAGTAAAAAGTTCATGAGCAGGGAACAAATAAATTAAACATTTAGTTTGTTGAAGGCCTTCAATAGATTTGGTATCACTGACTGATAGGGTTTAAGAGAAGAACATTAAGCTAAAGAATTAGTTAAGGTCTAACTCTATACCCTATGCAGCAACTAATGAAATACTCACACATGGTGGGTGTTCAATAAATGTGTGTTAAACTTACTAATCTTTATTAATCTATGACTCTCACATATATTTAAAATATCTATAAAATATGGCACTTGGAAACTTGTCCTACCAGTAATAAACACTTTCTATGAAAAGGTAAATCATATGTTTTTAGTTGACTTCTTTTGTCTCATTATACATTACCTGGTTCTACAAGCCAGTATTTTACATGAAGGGTTGAAAATTAGTGGTGTGAGCAAAGGAATCAACGTATTATATAGAATCACAAACTATCTTTTGGGTAAAAGGGATTCTCTAGGACACTGGTTAAAATCGTGTTCCAAGTAGGGGCTCTAAGGAGTCTGATACTCTCCTGAATCTATTTACAAATATTTTTTGTGTGATCATTTTTCAAAAGACAGGTTTTTAGATTTTATCTGATTCCCACACGGTTAGATAACCACCTCCCCCTGCCCCTCAATTAAGGAAGAACAAACACATCCAACCAACCTCTTCAGCTTGAGCCAGGCTCGTTAACATCCCAGTACCTTTTATTTAGAATCCTGTCCTGGAATGCTCCAGGGGAGAATTTGAAGGCAATGGGAGATATTTTTCAAAGAATATTTTAGGCTCTGCAGGATGTAAAGATAAGTTGCAACTACTCAACTCTGCCATTGTAGCATGAAAGCAGCATTAGGAAGTAGTAGTAAATGAGCATGAATGTGTTTCAATAAAACTTTACTTACTAAAACAGATGGCTGGTCAGATTTGGCTGTCAAGTTGTGGTTTGCTGACCTATTCATTTTTTAAATAATTTAGACACACACATGCTTATTTGGATTGTTACTGGTGATGCAATAAATCTAAATCATTTTCTACATTTGACATCTTAAAAATAGTGAGTCTTCCAGGCCATGAACAACATATGTCTCTCCATTTATTGCATCTTCTTTAATTTCTTTCAGCCATGTCTCCTTGTTTCCAATACACAGGTTTTTTACATACTTTTTCAGATTTATTGTTAAGTATTTCATATTGTTGATACCATTATAAAATAAACATTTAAATGTTCAGCTTTTTGTTGTTAATTGCCAGAATATAGAAACACAATGATTCCTGTACCCTGCAATGTTTCTAAAGTCACTTATGAGTTCTAGTAGCTATTTTATAAATTCTATTAAAATATATATATATATGTAGATATATATATATATACACACACACTAAAGATTTATGGAAAAATGAAAGACCAATAGTAACTAAGGCACTCTTAAAGATCTATGCTGAAAAACTTACATTGCCATGTATCAAAATTTATTATAAAACTACAGTAATTAAGATAATGTGATATTCACACAGATTTACCAAATACATGTATAAAAAAGAGAGTCCACAAACAGACCCAAATATTCATTATGGTGTCTTGATTTATGACAAAGCTAAGAGCTCATGAAGTATAAGTAGTTTTCAACATAAGTAGTATATTCACCTGCACACCCATATGGAAAAAAAAATAGAATTTTATTTTTACTGAATGAAAAAGAAAAATTAAACTTAGGTTACTGGTAAATCTGAATGTGAAAGGTGAAACAATACAGTTTCTATATGATAACATGCAAGACAATCCTTCTGGCCTTGAGGTAGGTCCATATTCCTTAGGTAAACCACAGAAAAATATTATTAATTTTGTTATTTTGTTTTAAATTGAAAACTTACATTCCTCAAAACACCACTTAAGGGGTTGAAAATGCACATTATAAAAAATTGAAATACATATATTCTGAAAATCACTTACATCCAGAATATTTTATAAATTCCTACATTAAAAAAAAAAAATCAGGTTACCTAACAGAGAAGTGGCCAAAAGACTTGAATTGGAACTTCACAAAATGAAAATTAAAATCACACTGAAATGCACCACATACTTCATAATGGCTAAAATTAACAGACTGTCAAAAAAAAAAAAAACAAAAAAAAAAACCTAGCACTCATACATTCTTGGTGAGAACGTAAATGTATATAATAATTTGAAAATCAGTATATCTGTTTGTTAGTACTTCCCAAAGCTGAACAAACACATAGCCTATGCCCAGCCAACCCACTGTTAAATATATAAATTAGAGAAATACAGATATGAGTATGACAAAAAAAATATGTGCAAGACTGTGTATAACAGCACTGTGTGTAATAACCTCAGACTGAAAACAAGGTTCCTAAACAGTGCACGAGATAAGTAAACTGGGAAATAAACACAAAAAGAAATATTGTTCACTCAGGAAAATGAAGAAACTGCAGCTCCAAAGCTCAAAAATGTAATGCCGAGTGAAAGAAGCTAGAAGAAGGAAAAGTATACAGTGTGTTGATTTCATTGACGTGAGGTTTAAAGACAGGGAAAACCAAGATCCAGGTGACCTGGGAGAGGGTGATGACCGAGGGAGGAGTTCAGTGTGGGCTCGCTGGGGTGCCCGGAATTCTCTCTTTCCCGATGGACCGTGATAACATGGGACGTTCACATTTTCAGAATTCATCAACTGCAGCCATGATTGGTGAGCTTCTCTCCGTGTATAGTATTAAAAAAATAAAATAATGTGATAGCAGCGAGAGAAGCAGCTGCAACAGCTCTCTTTGGGGTTCTCTAAAACAGCATCTGCAATTTCATAATGAAAATCAATGGTACAGCTGATTTGAAAGACATCTATACTTTATGGGGTGGAGCAAAAGGAGGTTTACACTTGTTTGTATGGAAAATAATATAATAATAAATAATAATACAAGAATAAATTCTGTGTTTTGCATATTCACAACAATAAGCCTCCTTTTGCCCCACCCCATACAGGAGTAGTTTCTGAATCATGCCTATCCCATAAACGAAAGCATACGTGCAATCGGGGATAATTTCACTATGTGAGTAGCTTAAAGCAGTACAAGCTTATTCTCTGAGGACTCTGGCAGCCAGAAGTCCCAAATCATTTTCACTGCGCTAAAGTCAAGGTGTCAGTGTGAGGCTCGGGAAGAAAATCTGTTTCCTCGCCTTTTCCAGCGTCCAGAGCTGAGCTCATGGCATTTCTTGCCTCAGAGCCCTTCCTCATGTTTAAAGCCAAGTCTCTGCGTTCTTCTCTGCGTGGTAACTCCCGCTGCCTCCCTCCTAGAAAGACACTTGCGCTTATGTTTGAGCCACAAATTTCAGGATACTCTCTCCATCTCAATATTCTTAATTTAGTCACCTCTGCAGAGTTCATTTTGTCATTCAAGACAACATTGACAGGTTCCAGGAACAAGGGCCTGGAGATGTTTAGGAGGCATCATTTCTCTTGCCACGATGAGTCAGTCCAAGAGTACAATATCCAATCGTATTCAGGAAGCATGTCACACAGAGCAACTGATATTCTTTTCCTGAAGCTGATATTGTGTGTGTATGTGAGAGAGAGAGAGAGAGAGAGAGAGAGAGAGAGAGAGAGAGAGAGAGAGAGAACATTATTCTTCCTCATTCTCAACTCAGGAACTAAATGACATTTTCCATTAAATATTAATGACCCCATTTCAATTCGCCTGACTTCTGGAGCTCTCTAGGTTAGGCTGTTACCCCCCGCCGCCCACAGTTCGCCCACATGACTTACGTAACCAATGGTGTTTCGCCCACGCGCTTGTGTTTCTCCCCATCCTGTCCACTGCTGCGCACATCCGATCTCTAAGCAGCCGCTGTCTGTGCGGAACGCAGGGTGGTTCACAGTGGCTGTTCCCAGGGTTTGAATCTTGTCTCTGCTAATCACCTGTGGGATGACATTTATCAAGTTAGTGACCTCTAAATCTCAAGGTGGCCAACTATATAATACTACCTATCTCACAAAGCTGTTATAACAATTAAATTTTATGCATAAAACAACTGTCATACAGTGACTTTGTTATAATGTGATGTCTTTCTGACTGGGTATATAGAATTATAATAGTGAAGTTAATTTTCAGAAATTCATATTGAAGCTGTTATTAACATGATTCATTTTAATTTAATCTAATTGTCTCAAATGCCTACTCTGTACTAGGACCTGGGCATTCTCAGGGATGCATTGCAGAATAGAATCAACTTCTCCCTTTAATAAGCCCATTTAGTGGAGAAAGCAGGTGTGTTAAGCAGGTGATTACCACTACAAAATCAAGGAAATTTGAATATGAAATTTGATTGTATGACATGATTACATAAAACATTCTCATTCATTCAAGATTTATACAGTATTTTCTATTGTTGCTGTAACAAATTGCCACAAATTTAGTAACTTGAAACAACACAAATTTGTTCTTTTAAATTTCCAGAGGTCAGTAGTCTCCAATGAGTTTCACGGGGCTCAAATCCACGTGTCAACATGGCTGGTTCCTTCTGGAGTCTTCAGGGGAGAATCTGTTCTTTGTCTCTTCCAGCTTCTGGAGGATACAGACATTCCTTGACTTGTAGCCTTGTCACTCCAATCTGTCTCTGTTGTCACCTTGTCTTCCCTGAATTTGGTCTTCCTTCTCCCTTTTATGAGGGTCCTTGTGATTACATTGGGTCAAACTGAATAATCCAGGATAGCCCCCCCCATCTGAAGATACTTAATTTAATTACATCTGCAAGTTCCATTTGTTACATAAATTCTCATATTTATAACACTTTGTCCTAGAGAGGAGAGGGAAGGGGGAAGAGATTTTGACCAGGAAAGCTGAAATGGTCATCGGAAATAATAGATTTCAAGGCTCTAATGACCTTAGAGTTCCTTGAAAACAATCCGTATTTCACAGGACAAAATTGGAGCCACAGAATCCTACATGGCAGCAACCTACCCCGGCTATTTGTTTCTAGTACAAAACAAATTTTGCTCGCAGGGGTTTATTTTTAAATGGTGGAAAGGACTTAGACATGCTGACAAAGGTTTTATTTCAAAAGAATCAAGACTGATAGCAAATGAGACTTGGGTTTTTTCTAGGGATTCAGAAATTTCACAATTAATTTTAAATTTTCTAAGTCAGGGTCTTCACCCTATCAATGGAGCCCAACCTTTTTCCCTTCATTCTAGTTAAGACTCTAAAAGTCCACGGGAGGGAGCCCTTGACCGTAGTTTGGTTTTTGTTGTGAGTTTTTTTTAATCCTTTCCAGGTGCGGTCTTTTTCCCCAATTTTGCTTAGATTTCTCAGTATAAGGGAAGCTACATGTTTTGTCATTTTGTACAGAAAATTAAAAGGTTTATGTTCTAAAGATATCATAGTTTTAATTTTATTATAAAATACAAAAACAATTTCCCCACGATATTTTCTCTAAACACTGTTAAAGCTATATAAAACAAAGAAATGGAAAAATCCCTCAAGATTCGTTTTCATGGATGCAATTGTAATTATTCCTATTGCCAGAAGATGGCACTACACCATTAATAATAGTTGAATGTACCATTAGAATAAAGTGAGTTATTCAATTCTTTAGAGGTTGATAAATCTATTTACAAAACAAGTGTTTATGGATCCCCTGCCATGTGTAAGGTTCTTATTCAGACTCTGCATCATATTGTTTAACAAAACAGACACAAACTCTGCTCTGATGGAGAGTATACCTAATGAAGTAACATGTGCAAGCAAGATGAAAATTTTTCTCACCCTTGCTCGCCTCGTTGAAATTCACATTAGTAAGAGCAAATGTTACAGTGAAAAGAAGAAAAGCAAATGACGATGAAAATTCTTTTATAGGTGAGGAGACTTAAGAAAGGTAAATGATTAGACTAAATGATAATTAGATAGTAATAGTTCGATACAAATCATTGACCCAACATTTTATCTGACATTGTGTCACGTGGATTCTCAAGGCATATTCAGGGCTTATGAATTCTAGTTCTTATCCTATCACCAACTCTTTAGGGTTCTTAAACAAAACATTTCATCTCTCTGGACCTTAACTTACTTTTCCCTAAAAATTAAGGCATTGGGCTTAATTACTTTACTTAATTAGATAATGTTTTTATCAATGGAGTCTTTTTAAAAAAATATTCTCCAAAAGTTCAATATGTAAAATATGAAAAGTGCTTGAGTGGAAGGAGACCCATTTCCCTTGCGCCCTCCCTCATCTTTTTCCCCTTGAATCTTCAGCGTCCTCAGAGCACAATTTGAAAACTATCAGTAATTTTGCAAAATACCTTTCATCTCTAAATATTCCTAGCTCTTAAATGCAATAAATAGGGAGATAGCAATGATGTCAAAAAGTTCTTGCTGCTTGGTTTAAAAAACAGCAACAACAACACTCAATCCTGAAGATTATGACAAACTGGTGCAATCGGTCATTAAAACAAAGAGAAACTGACATTCAAAGCATTTTTGATATTTCAACCCAATTTCTCCTGAGTAATAATAACATTATCTTCACGCTTTACAGACTGTTCAGCTTCTCTCCGCCAGGTTTCAGCTGTGACCGTGTGCTGGCACAGGCGGTCAGAGGGGACAGTGTGGCCTGCAGAGAGCGCTGGCTTCCCCGCATTTCGGCATCAAACACACAGACGTTTGGCTGTAAGAAAGGCCAAAAGCCCAGCGTGGTATGGCTTACTGCTGAATCATGGTGGCTGGGGCCAAAGAGTCCTGGAAACTACTCCACCACAATGCCGTAGGCCGTGGCGGGAAGGGCAACTTAAGGTCAAGGGACTGTGGGACAGTGTTTAATTAAGACAGACCTGAGCATTCGTCTTCCTGAGTTTACATTCCAGCTCCATCCCCTTGGACAAGTGCCTATGATTCCTAAGTTTTAATTATAGAGAATAATAGTTACTCCTTCACAGGAAGACCTCAGAAGGCAATACGAGCACTATAGGAACAGCAAGTGAACGTTTCAATTGTCTCTCCCAGGACTCAGGCAAATGCCTCCAAGCTGGGGTCCTCATTCTTGTCACCATCGAAGCTGTCCTCCACACAACAGACTGAGTGGCCTTTAAATTATATGTCAGGTCACATTTCTTACATTTTTAAAACACTCCTTGCACATGAAAGAACATCTAAATTCCTCACACTGGCCTACGGGCCCTGCAGGATCTTCCTGTCTCCTCTCAACCTTAATTTGCCACTTGCTGACCACACTTCATCCACACTGGCCTTGGGACAGTTCTGGGAACAGCCCAAGCCTTTTCCACTCGTTAGAACTCTTATGTTTACTGCACCTTTTCCCAGAAAACACTGGCATTTCCTCAAGTCTCAGCTGAAGTATTTCTCCTTACAGAGGTCTTCTCTGACCACTTTATTTAAAGTATTCAGAGTAAAGTGTGCTCTATTCCCTAGATCACAGATTGGAAAAATTTGACCCATGAGCCCACCATCTGCTTTTTTATATAAAGTTTTATTGCAACATAGTCACACTCATTCATTTATGTATTATCTACATCTGTATTGATGTTACAATGGCCAAGTTGGATAGTTGTAAAGCTTAAACTGTTTACTATCTGACCCTTTCCATAAAATGTTTATTCACCCTTGGTCCCGTGGGTTATCATTGTCCCCACTTTGTTAAACTACTCACCTCACTCACTTGTTCACTGTCTGTGCCTCTGCCTCTCTCCTTGGGGCTAAAGGCCTCTTCTGTCTTAGTCTCTGTTATATCTCTGGGGCACTGCCTACTACAATTTACAAATCTGTTGATATTGATAATTACATTGCTTGAAGAAACAATACTTATTGGGGGAAAAAAAATGATAGAATCTGGAATCTCCATAACTCACCATGTCCAGGGTATAATCCAAAAAGACCAAGAAAATAGAATATATGCTCGGGAGAGAAGAAGGAGATGTTGCATACTGCCCTCTTTGTGTGGCACGAGGGAAAAGCACAAATTTTATGACACAGATGGGCTTGATGTCATGTCTCCAATGGCTCATAAATCCGTGAGTGAACTGTATCGTGAAGGAAAGCGAAAACTGGGAAAGCAGTGCGATTCTTAGTGAGGTTGCAATGCCCTTCCTTGGCTTAGAAAACATCTCAGAACTGTTACTTCATGGAAAAGGTAAACTTCATAGAGGGGTTTAAATCACCAACTCATTTCCTGGGCAGCAGCTCTGGCTTCAACCCAAAGCCTTTGCTTTTGCTGAGCTGTGTGGAGTCTGCTCCTGCATGTGCTCTTCAGGGGTCAGAGACGTGGGGCATCGGGGCTGGCAGATGCTTTCTCTGGCTCCTCTCCTTCAAGAATATCTTCACTCCTTGCAGCATTCATGCTTTCCCAGGTTCTCATTTCTGGTACTCCACGTCAGAAAGACCCGAGGGTTTTCTACACGATCCACAGTCACCACTGCACTTAGTGTGAGTTTCACTCAGCCCAGGATGAAAGTTGGGGACAGGAATTTACTCGTAGAATTCTTCATACCCTTCTTTCGAGCCAGCATGCATGCCCCTCCTTTCTCTCTGCTGCTGTTTATTGTCCAGCACCTTCCAGATGTTGCTTTTTTATATTATGTCTTAGTTTTATAGTTGTTTCCTAAAGGGGGGGGGTCATCCTATGGAGTCTTATTCCATTATACCCAGAAGCCAATCTTAGTGATGCCAGAAAAGAGAAAAGGAAAAGAAAGTCAGGGAGAGAGAGGGTGAGCTCCCAATATCATCCCTGGTTCTTGGGTGCCATTAAGTGTACCTGAACAGGGCAGTTCCTAAGATTACATAGTGCCAGCTAATGCTTACAGACTGGTACCTGGAAGCCCTGTCATGACCTGGCTGCCTGGGAGGAAATGCAGCTGTTCACCTTAACAGCCTTGAGCCATTGGGGGTCATGAAGATCTAGTCTGAGGGTCAAACTCCAGTTCCATTTCTCTTGTCCTCACACCACCCTGAAAAAACAACCTCTCCTCCCAAGGCATAACACAATGACCTCACCACACAATGACAATGATGCCACTGGTCATTAAAACATGACACCATGAAGGGTGTGTGAAGAATGAATGCTGCCGCAACACTGGACAAGTAATGAACAGATCTGTGCAAGATCCTGGCATGACTCAGACACTAACTTTGTGCATATCTGTTCAGCATTAAAACTCTGGAAAAGTACCAAGTACCACAAAGTTCACAATTTCCTTTTCTAGGGACAATTTCTTTATTAAACTGCACCAATGACAAGTGAAATAAAGCCTTTTATCAAGTAGCTATTTGACTTTTTTGTTCCTGAAAGAGTTACTTACACAAAGGCACGTAAAGAGGTCTCTTTCTCCATGCCTGTCTCCTGCGCCTGTAGATTTACACCCCATACCTGGCTCTCCTAAATATATTACAATGCCACAGGTCCCCATTAACAAAGCCATGTGTGAGGGTTGGAGTAAGTGCAGGAGAAGGGATCTGACACAGTTTAATGACTTGGTGGGGGGAATAACTCAAAAGAACTTGGGTCCAAAGGGACCTTCACCATGTATGGCTGAGAAATGCCTGGATTCACTCAGTGCTGAGCACTCCATGATTCACCATTCTGTGGCACTGGTTCCGAGATGTTTTATAGACTGTGGGGTGGGGTAGGGTGGGGCGGGGGGCATGACATCATATCTGGAAGGACACAGTGCTTTCTGTTTCCACTTTCCTTCAAACTACATTTCACTCAGCCATTCATCAGCCATGTGGAGCCATGACTTCAGGAGCATGCACATGGCTCACAGATAGACAAAGAATCCAGTGCATTAGAGCTTTTTAGATTCAGTGAAGCCAAATGCTTCAGGGAAAGAACCACTTGGTCTTGAATTAAATAGTCCTATCTACAAGCACTCCATTTCAAAGACTACATCTACCCTAAACCTGACCATCTTCCGAGTTTCTAGGACATGTTACATGAGGAAAGAGCATGGATTTGGCCTCCATGTGCATCTTACTTCTGATCTCAGCTCTAAGACAAAGCCATTGTGTGACCCCGAGCAAGTTCTTGAAGAGTCTTAGTCACCCAGTCTATAAGATGGAGTTAACAACAACTACTTGCTAGAATATTTTATTAGGATGAGAAGCAGTGCATACAAAGTATCTTGCACATAGGAGGTGCCTAACGAGCTTAGCCTGTTGTAACTATTACTACATGAGATGGTGGCTTACCCTTTGACAATTTCTTTTTAACATACTCTAATCCAATTAATAAAAAGAGTTGAGAGGACATGAGATGGAAGGGAAGGAAAGAGGGAAAGATGAAAGGAAGGGAGGAAGGAAGGAAAGAAAGAAAGAAGGAAGGAAAGGAAGGAGGGAGGGAGGGAGGGAGGGAAAGGCAAATATTTAAGGACATTATGGGGCCTGGGGTCTGTTCCCAGTGGAAATTTAGACATAGGCCCTCAAGCTGTCAATTTCCCTATCTGCAAAATGAGGATATCTTTTGTGTAGGGGTGAGGTTTGGGGGCATCAGTACCTGGGTGTCTGCTTGAAGAAAAGAGTATGTTGTCCCTCTGGGCTAAATGGTCAGCAGAGGATCTGAGACAGAATATAGGTCAAAAGGACTTAAGTGGTTTGATGATGAATTTCTCCATTTTCTTTTTTTTAAAAAAAATTACTTTTATAAAATTGTATTACTTTTAGATAAAACCATATGCTTATTTTTAAAGCATCAATAATTGCTCAAATTGTATTTATGGTCTCAATTTAGACTACAGTTGAGTAAACTGATTTGTTTTTAAGGAAGAGATTCAGAGGCTTCCACCTCCCTGCCCCCAAACATGAGAACTCAAGAGTCTGGTCCATGGCTGGAGGTGGTAGCACCTACGCTCATGGCTATCCTCTTTTTCCAAATCAAAGCACTATGCTATCTTCTCTTATTTATGCCTGGGAGGAATTGTTGAAACCATCAAGATAAAGAAAACTGCTTTAATTCCTGAACAGGTCAACCCCCAGGGTCTCCCATAAGCATTCTGGGATCCCACAGAGATAGCCGAGGGCTGCCTTGGGGACAGGCCAGATGCCTTCCAGTGCAAAATGACCAGTAAGTGGCCTTAAGCACTAGGTAACCCATTCAGTCCAAAAATTGACCAATATTCTATGTGTGGATCATATTGCAGAATGACTCATATAGGTGTCTTTGGTTTTGATAATACACCTGACATTGATCCTATCCTTTTGGGGGAGACAAAGCCTCTGGCTAGCCAGCATCTCCTTATTCTTTCTGCACGTGAAGATCTTCTACCCTAAGGGTCACGATGGGTGGAAGGGACTCCCATTTAGAAGATGAAAAGGTCTGTGTGCTCTACTGGGTCCTTTTGCTGGCTAGACCCACCTCTTCAAAACTCTGAATTTGGAGACAGTGATACAAAGAAGTAGGCCGAGGGAGAATGCATGCCTTCCTGGAACAGCAGCAGCACCAGGCACTTGAAGGGTGGGCAGAGACAGAAGGCCCCGGCTGTACATGGTGACATCACCAGGAGGGTTCTGGGCAGTGACTTTGGAGCCTTCTGCCAGTCTCCCCACATACCTGCTTGCTCCCGAGCCTCTGTCTCCATCAACTTCATGAGCTACGTTAACCAGAGTCATTTTCTGGCACTTGCATCTAATAACCCAACTAGTTCACACTTCCAGCTCCTGGTTTGACTAGTTTATTCCCAAATCCCTTCCATCGGTTATCTTGACTTCACCCACACCTCATCCAGAGCAGTATCCATTATGCCAGTCAACACATGCAATGACTGACCTTTCACAGCTGAGTGATTCCTTCCATCCTCAGGGATCTGACTTAGAAAACTTATCAGTTCTTCCAACACAAATGAGCAGTGGTAATAATAACAGCTGAACTTTATTGCCAGCGTACCATCTGCTAGATACTTTCAAGCATCATATCAGATAATGTTGAAGAAAAATAAATATGGGTAGCTTCCTATGGTAATATCAATTTTAGTGATTAGGAAATGTGCCCAGAATGATTACATAACTGTCCAGTGGGCATAAGCCTGTGTGTGGCAGAGATGGGGGTTGCATCCCAGTCCAACTCCAGCTCGTGAATTCAAACTGCTTCACTCCCATGTCTCTGGGGAAGCCACCAACTCTGTTCTACTTCAGCCCAGGAAACTGGGTCAGGCTACAAAACAATCACTATAGAAACAGTTCATCTAAATTTCAAAAGGCAAATAGGTAAAAGTTACCTGAATCTGAGAGAGTTGTTGAACCATAATTCTACTGTGACTAAGATATTTTTCTTTTCTTAGAGAGGGGAGGAAAGATTAGAATAATTAACATTCCTTTGTAGTTTTAAAATTCAAGAAATGAAGAATTTAGAGAGAAAAAGTTTCCTGCTGTAGGTGCCAGGTCCTCTTTTAATATTTCCACTGGGCAATATGACTTTGCCAGACACACTAATATCTGTACATTAAAAATTCAAAGCAATTTTAATCAGCACTTTTTTTTTTAGTAACGAAAGCAGGCATTACGGGTCAAGCAAGTTCATCTAAAAGACTGTTTTTTATCTAAATGACTTGAACAGTAAAAAATATGTATACATTTTTTCCTCTTCTCAGGGGACCCTGATAAAAGCATGAAACTTTCAGAGTAAAAATTCTTTACTACTAGGAAGGCACTGATGAACTCCTAGTTCTTCCTGCCTGGTCATTTAATTAGAGAACCCAGTAGTTGGCAAGAGAAATCAAAGTCAGGATCAGAAGTGGTACTGTCTGAGTCTCAGTCACAGATGTTCTTCTCTATAACGATAATTTTCAAATGTTCTTATCTTTTCTTTTTCAGCATATCACCATTACTTTTAGGGTCCCTGTATTTTTTGGTAACGGTGATCATTCAAAACATTGACGACATTTTACTCCAGGGCAGCCAAGCACCAGAAACCACAGTAAAGTGCATGACCTTTCCTGGCAGGAGGGAAATATACTAAGTCCAACTAATAACTGACAGCACATGGGGTTGGGAGATCTGTGTTTCTACCATAAACTCATATTAGGTGTTGGCTAAGTGACCGGGTTATATTGTCTAAAAGTTCCCAACAAAAAGTTGGGGACTGTATCTTTGCGTCCTATGACTGAAAAAATATTTTTGAAATTAGGTGAACATATATGTGTTCAAATGCATTTTATAAAAAATTTATAAACTTGTTTAATATCTTTCCTTATGTTTTTCTTTCCATTTTATTCCATAAACTTCTTCCTTGAAAACATTTACTATGTCACTCATGGTTGCTTTACTAGAAAATGATGAGATATCAGCTGTGGCAGGAGAATGAGTTTTATCACATATTCTGCAAGGAGAACATTACCACCAACAAATGGTCTCACCATCCTTCACAGGGCAAACTGACCTATATTCCATTAGAAGCCCAGAGGAACTAATGAAACATATCACTGATCTCCGGCCCTCATGCTCTCTGCTTGTTGCTTTTTTTTTTTTTATCATCACTGCATCCGGTTCTGTTTTTAATAAGCCTCTTCTCTACTAACCATCTCCTACTTTTCCACTATGCCTTTCCAGAATAGAATCACAGGGGCCTCAAAGTGGCTTCCAGGACACATATCAATACAACCACCAGGGAGCTCGAGAGAGGCCCAGGGGAGTCCCTGCACATTTGTTTATTCCATCATTCACCAGACCTCACTGTGGGGAACAAGAAGTAAAGAGATAAGGTGACCCTACCTTCTAGTTAGGGTCCACATCACATCACAAACCCCCTAACTTTGGGGAGAACAGAAGGATTCAAGGTAAGAGGGCGTTAAGATCACTAGAAAGCAGCAACTGTCCCATGAGAGGAACTCTTTCTTACGCTAGCAGCTTTAGTGTGGAACATTAACAGAGGGACCCACTGGAATCAAATAATCCACATTGTGCCACTTACAATGTAACAAGTTCCCTAATTTCTTGGAACCTTGATTTTGTTATCATTTCTTATAAGATTGCTCATATTACGCAAAATCCTAAAATAAGGAGTAAGCACTCATGGACTGTTAGGTCTTTCTCCAAAAATAGTTTTGGAAATTAGGTCTTCTAAAATTAATATGCCTGTTCCAACGAATGAGTATTTTTATAACAAGCATAAATTGTACACACACAAACACATATATTTACCACTCATGAAGTTGTTATGTAAAATATTAAAAAAAAATTTTATGGTTTCCCTGGGGGTGGGGCTAGGATGTGGAATGGAATGCAAACGTAGAAAATAAAGATTTTAAAAAATGATCATTATTTTAGAGCAGTTTTAGGTTTACAACAAAATTGAGGCGTAATAAAGATTTTGTCTTCCAATATTTTTGAAAGGCAAATATAAGTACAGGCTGGTGTTTCATAGAATAAGATCTTCATGCTAAAAGATATCAGTGACTCTTCTCTGCCCTCAATAAAATTAGTACTGTTTGTATCATGAAGAAATAAATATTATGAGTCCCAAATGACCAATTAATAGTATGCACAATACAACTACTGAACAAATACAGATCAAAGAAAGAGCATCTGGCTTTCTGGCAATCCGTGGCTGCACAGTAAATGTAGTGGGAAATTATTCAGGGAACTGCAGAGAAACTAAGCTGCATTGTTCTTTGTTAAGCAAGGCACATGCAAGGTCATGTTATCATGCAAAAAAAGCATTGGAATACAACCATCAACTCTTCCTAATACAAAATCCAATTCTATTCAGTCGCGAGGTGAAGCACCTACTCTAGGCACATTGACTGGGATTTGTGGCACTGGAACACTGGAATGATGCGTGGGCTTTGGGGTCAGGCAGAGAGAGTTTGCAATCCAGCTCCACCACTAGCCAGTTTTGTTTACTGGTTTTGGGTTCTTTTGTTGCTGTTGTTTTACCTTGGAAAGTTTGACAGCTCTCTTGAAACACAGCTAGGAGGGTGATGTTTATAGACAGGTAGATGGGTGGACATTCACTGGGACACAGTGGTAAAGAGATAACAATGATTTTTTTTTTTAAATGATTGGTTGAATAATAACTGGCAATTTGCTAAATACATTTTATGTGACATTTTTCATTTTGACAGGCTAAAGAGATTTGACTTTTCTGTCTACCTGATGAATGATTAAAGATGATCCAACCATAAGAAAGCTATAGTTGAGAGCTTTTAACTATAAATAGCTTTTAAATATCTTTTAACCATTAGCAATGAAGTGAGGACTTTTCCTGAAATGGTAGATGGCATATAGCATGTCTTCATGTCATTTGGCTGTACTTGGTTCTGATTGTCATTATAGGAAGCAATAAAATTTTAGCAAGAATCAGAGATGAAGAAGCAATGAAACTTTCAGTAATATGTGGGAGTATCTGAGAAATTAGCCTAAATACAATTCACTGTGAAGAAATTGTGTGGATGTATGAATGCACCAGCTAGCCTACCTACCCAGGAATGAGTGGGATGTCCTGCTCTTTTTGGAAGTTTCTGTTGAGAAAATAGTTCTTTTCATTTCACTTATTAATTTTTAAGAAAAATAAGTTTAGTTACGAAATAAGCTTTTCAATAGTCACTTTTTGCTTTTTAAAATAGTCTTTAACAAGCACACACATAATTTGAGATACAATTGACATGTAATCAATTGCACATATTTAAATGTACAATTTTTAACTTTCGTACAATTTTGTACAAAATAAGTCCAATTTTAAAGTTTTGACATGTATAAACAACCGTGAAATCATCTGCACAAAGAAGACAGTGAACATATTGCTGACCCCCTGTCCAAAGCTTGCTATTATCCTTTATAGGTTATTCCATCCAGAACCTTACTCCACCCCAAGCAACCACTGATTTACTTGGGTTAGCGTGCCAGTTTTAGAATTTATATAAGCAACATCTTACAGTATGTATATTTTTAGGTCTGACTTTTTTCACTCAGCATAATTATTTTGTGATTCAAATGTCACTCTGAGTGTCAATAGTATTCTATTGTATGAATAAAACCATGATCCATAGATGGACATTTGAGTTATTTCCAGGTTTGGGCTATTATAAATGGAACCGCAATGAACATTTATGTATAACTCTGTATGAACAAATGTTTCCCTTTTTTGTGGGTAAATATGAGGGGAATGTCTGGATCCTATAGAAGGTGTATATTTATCTTCTAACAAAACTAAAGAACTTTTGCAATAAGTCATGCCATTTTATTTTCCTACCAGCAGTGAATTCTTCCATATCCTTGCCAATGCTAAATATGGTATTTTTAATTTTAGCCATTCTACTAGGTATATAATTATGTTTGTAATTTGCATGCCCCTAATGACTAAAGGTGCTGAGTGTCTTTCCATATACTTATTTGCCATCCTTATGTCTTCTTTGGAGAAATGTCTGGTCAAATATTTTTATCATTTTAAAAAATTGGGCTGTATTTTCCTTATTATGGAGTTTTGAGCATTTTATATAAACAGAACACAATTTCTTTAGTATATATCTTACAAATATTTTTACTAGTCTGTTTTTTCAGTCTCTTAATAGTATTTTGAAGAGCTAAAGGGTTTGATTTTGATAGAGTCCAGTTATCATTGTTTTCTTTTATGTTCAATGTTCCAAGTATGAAATGGAAGAAATCTTTGCCTAATCTAAGGTCACAATAATTGTCACCTATTTTCTTCAGAAAGTTCTATCATCTCAGGTTTTACATCTATTTCTATGATTCACTTTGACCTGATTTTTGCGGGTGTCCAATTATTTCACTACCATTTGTTGAAAAGACTATCCTTTCTCACTAAATTTACTCTGTACCTTTGTCAGGTATCAATCGTCCATATATGTGTCATCTATTTTTGGATTCTCTATTCTGTTCCCCTTATTTATATCTATTTTTATGTTGATACTAAACTGTCTTGATTAATATTACTTTATAATAGGTCTTGAAAGAGGTAGTGTGAATTGTCGAAATTTGTTCTTATCTATTCTTGATCCTTTACATTTGCATGTGAATTTTAGATTCATATTTCAATCTTTACAAAACAGCCTGCTGGAATTTTAATTGGGTTTGTTTGAAATCTGTATGTCAATTTTGAAAGAATTAACATCTTAACATCATTGAGTCTTCTAGCCCATTAACACAGTATATTTCTGTTAAATTTTATCAATTTCCTAACAATGCTTTTCTAAGCTACCACACCCACTTTAACCCAGTATCCAATTCTGGAACTCTTTCTCAGCCTTTCTTTTTTTTTTTTTTTTTTATGACATTGACATTTTTAAGGATTGCACATCAATTGTTGTTGCAGAATTTGGGTTTATGCTTTCTTTTCTTATGATTAAATTCAGGTTACATATTATTGGCAGAAATAGGGCATTACATTTAGTGACATGGCATATATACAATGCCCCACATTAGCTGGCTGATTATCCCTGCTGCATCTGACCTCTTGCTCACTCTGCTACTCTAGATCCTTCCTCCTGCAGAGCTTTGGTACTTGGCTCTTCTCTGTGTGGCTACTCCTAGGGCTGGCTCTTTCAAGTTGCTTGGATATCCTCTCAGATCAGTATATACTGACCAAAATGTCAAAGACCCACCTTCCCCAACTTCCATGCCCAACAGTTACTTTCTCATCCCCAATCTCATCTAGGGCACTTCTCATGTTTGAAATGATTATGTGTATGTGTGTTTACTTCTCCATTTCCTGTCTCCTCACACAAGAAGCAGTTTGGGGCAGTTAAAACTTGTCTGTTTTATTAGGTTTTGAATTTTCAGTATCTGCAATAAAGGGAAAAAAAAGAGTTGTGATTTCCTGTTACTCGTTCTTTTGCACTTCATTGTCATTTTAATTTCAGATATGAACTGAGGATGGGCAATGCATTACTGAAGCAAGATTTAGATTTAGAGGCCCAAAGTTCAAAGCACCAAGCTAGACATCAAAGCTGTCGATGTGACCAAAGTTGTATTTCCATGCAATTCTTGTGCTTCTAAATGTTCCTGAGTAAGATATGTAGTCTAAACATACTTTTCATTATTCTGTGCCATAGCAAATGGACACATGGCCTTGGAAATAAGACAGTAATTTTTTAGCCAATGCCAATTCCATTACAAACTAATAGTTTTGAATAGCAGGTACTTTTTAAAGTCCTATTACTTCACTCAGTCATTGGATTTGCTATAGATTAATTAATTAAAAAAAATAAAGTATTTCCCAATGATAAGTGTAAACATTTATTTACTTTAAGACCAAAACATTTTGTCCCTCCAACCTTCGAATCCCTTTGTGGGCCTGAAACATCCTTGATAATTTTGTTAGAGCTTTTGGTATTAACTACAGAATAGTAACTAGAGAACATTACAAAACTTCCCAGTTGGAATTATTCTGGAAATGTACACTTAATGTGACAGAGTCATTCTCAGCTGCTAGGAAATAGGAGGTTTAAAAATATATCGGAATAATACAACTATAGAAAATTTCCAAACACTATGTTCAAATGTTCATTTCAATAAAGGAAAAAAAAAATGAAGAAAGACTTATTTAAAGTATCCATTCCCAAAAGATGCATGTTGATTAATATTATTCCTTATTTTTCCACTTATTGTTGCCTTCATCCATTTATTTCCTAAATCACTGCATAAACTCATGCACACCCTGAGGTGCTTCTGCACTCTTCTGGCCATGTCTCATTTGTAATTGTTTATTACAAATTGCTACCTTTGAAAGAAAACTGAGTTGAAGCATTGTCTAAAATTTTTTAACTCTAGCACAGCAATCTAGCACAGCAATTCTTATTCACACATTAAAATGAAAAGATGTGAAAAATCTCTTTAAGTTGGTTAGATGAGGCTATCTACTCTTAAACTTGTGAACGTATTTCTAAGATTTTTTTTTTTTTTTTGCTTCCATAGACAAAGGATAAAGGCAACTTAAAATTTATTTTATTATTCAACCAGTCACTCAAGAACATGCATTGAGTGTCTCCTATATTAAAAGACATAAGTCTTTCCCTTGTAAATGCAGAACCCAGAGGAGTTCAGGCTTGCACACAGCATGGCAATGACTGTAACAGAACTACGCATGCCTTACTCTGGGAAGTCAGAGAAACAAGCAGAGCTGACGGAAGTTGGGAGGTCGGGGGCCATCACAGAAGATGTAGCACTGGAGCTGAGCTGCAAAGAAGATGCGTCTCTATGTTCATGAGAAGGGAATGTGAGTGAAGAGTAGCCCTGGATGACAGGCCATGTGAAAACCAAACCGTGAGAAAGCTCGTCAGCGGTACGGCCAGTCATGTTGACATTAGAAAACTAATAGACTGAAAGACATGAGACAAGTCGGTTCCTCTCCAAACAGTTATTTAATGCCCTCTAATTGGAAACCCTGGGCTAAGTGCTGGATGTGGGGAGAATACATAGTTCCTGTCATCCAGTTTGCACTCTAATTGGGAAAAGAAGACAAAGAACATTAAATCTAAGTGCAATGATATAAGGTAATAATAAACTCTAAAAGGGTTAGGAAAATAAGAACGTGATTAATTAGAACAGCTGGTTTTCAGTCTCTGGCTTACTTGTCCCGACCAGTAAAAATGGTTCGAGCATGCATGCCTCCACATTTTATTTATTTAGAAATATATACTGTTGCTCAATCCATTAAAATTGGCAACATTAATTTTTTTTTAGATAAAAGCAAATAGAAATAGAAATTATAATATTTTTCCCACACCTCAATGGATTACCTTGAGCAGCTTGGGGTGCACACACCTGGTTGGAAGACCACAACTTTGAGCATTTGAAAAGAATTTCAGAGAGAATATTTTTCTATTGCACAGTGTGGCCTAGATTTGGCCCACATATGAATGATGTTTTTAAAGAAAGAGCGAAATGGGAACAGGATGTGTTCTAGAAACTGCAGGAAGAAAACACTTAACCAGATATTTGAATAAAAAGCCATACATCAAGGTTTGTAAATCCATGTTATAGCGGGGTTTCTCAAGCGCAGTCTATGCAACACTTGCATCCGAATGCCTGGGGCCTCCTCTGCTAAATACTGACCCCTGGGTTCCACTCAAGACTCACCAAATCTGAATGTCCCGAAATGGGCATAGGGAATCTGTAAAAGGATTATTCTTTTCATCACTAAAGTTTAAAAACAAGTAATCCAAAAATGGAGACTTCAAGCAGTCTAAACTAAATTTTAGACAGGAAATCGTAAAGACAAAGAAATTACAGGAATGTAAAAACAATCTGTTTGAGAATCCATAGGTCACAAACAATATAGAATATGTACAAAAATAATGTCCTCATTGTTTAGTTGTGTCGAGTAGAGGAAAATCTGCTATTATGATCCCCATTCAAAATAAAAATGCTTTCTTGAAGAGTGGTAAGCTCATTTAAAGTTATAATTTTTTTTTCCTCAATAAACTACATGACATATTTATTATTTAGAAAAGTGGTTTTGAGTTTTGGGGGAAACTTGCTTTACACACTGGTGAGTAAAGGCAGACAGTCATGCCGGATGAACAGTTCTTTGGAATGATCATTAGTTAAGCCTTAACCTTTGGTTTATAGCTCTCCCCATATTTTGGAAGTTCTGGTACAACTAGCCCATTCCTCTCTATGGCTAATCATATGTGAGATAACTAAACTAGAACCAAAATTTCTGATTGGCTTGTTTCATCAGTACATTTAGTTATATACTGTAATGTCCACTCAAGAGTACAAACTAATCTATTGCCTTAAAAACAGAAAGAAACCAAATATTGGTTTATGGTGCTATTCGTGATACAGTTCCAATTTGCACACAAATGTTGCCTGGTTGAATTGGAACATAGAGCTTGTTTGTATCTAAATAACTCCATATTTAGATGGAGTTTCGTTGGGTTTAGAAAAATGGAGGAGAGTTTTTTTGTAATCACATTTCTATTTCTTCCCACTGGAAGTAATAATCTTCTAAATTCTCATAACATTTTATCTATATGCCACTTGTAACGCAAGTTATTTTCTTACTTGTACTAATATACATATTCCCCTGCATATACTCCAGTGCTGATCTATGCTTTCCAGAGGCAGTGTTTGGGTTTACTCATTTTTGTAGACCCCATCACACATAATAATGACTTAAAAATAAATCTCAGAAATATTTATTTAACATGAAATGAGCTCTCAGCACCCAATCAAGAGTCAGAGAAAATCAATTTTATACCTGCAGATATGGTGACAGGTTTTTGGTCCTGTTTTGAACCCTCCAAGTTCTTACCTTAAGCCTGTAACTCTGCACCAGCCAAGGCAAGGACTTGAGTCCAGTACCTTCTCATTCTTAGTCACCCATTTATTACTTAATTACTAATAACAATATTTCATATTTACTAATGTTCATTGATAAAGTTGAAGAAACTGATACTTACAGAATTAAATGTTTCTCAGAGTCACAGGTCAGTAAGTTAGTACAGCCAGTCTTCCAAATCAGGTCTGTTTGACACCAGAGCCTAAGACCATGACCATATATCTCATTGTTGACACTGGTCCAGTTCTCCATTCTAGTCTCTATCTAGTTCCTAAATTTATATAACAAAAGCAAAACATATTTACAATATTTAGCACCAAATCATTACGCTAGGTGAGAAAGTGTATTCTTTGTCAATGAACCTGCACCTAACATTGGTTTATTCATAAAGAGTGGAGAACATTGGCAACATGAGATAAACATGTAATGGCATCCAAATGTTACACCCCCAAGTCAGAGTAACCAGGCATTTCCCGGGAAGCTGTATTTAAATGTTTCAACGTTCTCCAACATAACTATAGGTACTGTTTGATGAGTATCAGTTCATTTATCAGGCATTATACAATACTATCTACTTTCAGAGACAGTGAAATTCCAAGGAGATCATGGCTAAATTTGCCAATTTAAATAACATAAAGAAAAGACTGGAGAAGGAGGGACAGGATTAAGAAATCCTCCACAAGACACAGTTAGGAAGCAACTCTCGAATCCTTCACCTCCAAAGCCTCATTTCCTTAAATAAACTACATTTCCTTCTGCATGTGCTCTCTGCTACCTTCAATCCAAAGTTCTCCCTTTGGATAGAGGAAAGGGGTGCCATATTGAACATTTATTATACATGAAGTCCCATAACTCTTCTGTGCTCTGTTCTTAATTTTTTATACTGAAGAACCTCTGTAAACCTTTTAGTTTGTATCTATTTTGCTTTGACTAAAATTAATATTTTCTCAATTATCTGGGCACCTAACATCTGATTAATTTAGTAATTTTGTTCTCCAATTTTTTCTTTCTGATGCTTATTCCCATATGTTTATAATTTGGTGCTCCCCCATAAATGTGCACATCCTTCCCATTCTCTTGTCCTATTTCTAAAAAAATTTTTTTTTTCTGCTGAGTTTTTCCTTTTTGCATTTCTTTACTCTAGCATCAGTACCAATGAAAATGTGCGGAATGAGACAAACTGACAGCCTGCTTCCTGTCACCTGGTCTCTAGAGAAGCCCACACAGTTGCTTAATCAAAGTCCACCCTAGGCTGAAGGAACACTGGCCATAGAAAATGGTAACAATTCAAACCCCTGCCAGCTACACAGCTAGAATGAGTTGTTATTTTCCCAAAAGGATTAAAATTATGCTTACCATGCCTCTCACAGGGAAAATTTTTACTGAATTCTCTCTTCTCTGATTGTAACCAAAAAGAAATAGGGAAAAAATTCGCTTGCTATTTTAGTGCTGGTGGAGGCTATATTTAGGGAAGAAGCTTGTGTTCTGTTGGAAGCTAATTTTGGAGAAGATTACAGTGGAAATTAGGAATAACTAAGATGGAGAGCACTAAGTACATAAAACTGAAAATGTTACTTTTACCTATAACCAGCCAAACTGGGAAAGACTAACACTTGCTATGCAATGCTTCTTCGGTGCCCTTTTGGAGATGCTATAGATTCTGTATTAAAGGCACGAGGCATTTACCAGTTTCAATCCTCCCTTCCCCCAACTGAGAAACCAAAGCCAACTCTTTAAACACCATGCTTGTATTGGAGGAAATGAAATAGTCTGAGATGATAAACGAATAATAATTCACCACCTGAAGAAACAGCCACACTGCCATCCAGCATTTCTTAGGATCGGCAGGACCCTCAATGATCACGAATATTTATTCCTGACATACACAGACCGCCTGTAAATTTCTTGGTCTGGAATGGAAAATAAAAAATATTTGCCACACCATTGCGCTCCTCCAAGATGAATGCTAATACTGTAAGGGCAGTATTTTCCTTCAGAAGAGATTTCATACTGGAGTTAACTGCTTTTCACCTGTGAGAGGTGGAGGAAAATGTTCTCTATTAAGGATGTCAGTAATGGAGAGCTATGGATCATGGAAGTGTAATGCAGACAGTAGAAGGTAATGAAATACATAGTAAATCTCTCTTCTCAATTAAAAATCACATTAAAAAATCAAAATTAATATTTTCATTGCAAAAACACTAGAAAATTTAGATAAGCAAAAATATAAAATAAACTGCACACACCTATGACTCCAACATGTAGAAAATTATGTAATGGATACTTTTACTCTGATAAGCATTTTTCCAGGAATTTTTCAATACATAAATCTAAATATTTTTCAAATACAAAAATTAAACATGATTTATAAACTGTTCATTTTATTTAAATACATATCATAAATAGGTTTTGTGTCATTAATTAAGCCTTTTTTACTCATTTAGTTCAATGGATATATCAAATTTAATAAACATTTTAATCTATTTTCTTCTTGTAGATTATTTTGTTTCCAGTTTTTAATTATTTTTATTAACAGTACTGTGATGAACAAGTATATAACTCAATATTTCTGACTTAAGAAATGTTTTCCTTAGTGGAACTGTTCATAGCAAATATTCAAAATATCAAAATTTGAAAGGCTTCTCTTCATAACATGAAGTTTTTTGTTTTGAAATGGACATTTCTATAAATAGCACTTGCAAGCCCTTGACCTCAGGGAGGTAAAGGATGAGAGGAAGTGAAAGGAAGGAGTTGAAGAAGAGTGTAGTTTCTTGTAGAAGCCATTAGTGAATTGCAATGCCATTAACAGAGATGTGAAGCCTAGAAGAGGAGCCCCTTTGGCGGTGTTGAGGAGGATGGCGTCTGCTGTAAGTGCTGTGTAATGTTTGAATGGAGATGTCTGGTGGGCAGCTGAAAATACAGGTCTGGAGCTCAGAAGAGAAGTCTGATCTGAACACAGCCATCCATATTTTGGCAGACATCAATACAAATGACAAGTGAACATGTGTGGGAATAACTTCATAGGCAGAACGAGCAATCAGAGAGGACTGCCAAGGATCAACTCTGAAATACACCACATTTTAGGGATGGGTACAGGGCACAGAACCTGTATAGGGCAGTGCCATCAAAGCCGAGGAAAGAAGGTCACTGTGTCAGATTCTGCATGAACTTTTACTTAAGTGTATTCGTCAGGGAAGGGAACAGAGAACACTGCAGGTTTTTTAAGCTAAAAAAGGGCTTAATTCACTGAATTAGTTGCTTATAGAATTGTTAGAAGGTTTGAAGTAATAAGTTCTAGGCTGGGCTTTCTGGTCGATGCAGAACTAGTCATGTCTCTTCACTCTGGGACTCCGGCAACTGATGGCAACTCCACCGTCTGCAGTGTGTCCGGGTTGTCTTGGCAAGAAGGGAGCAAGGCCATAACAAGCACTGTTTCCTAAAGCTCCTGTTCAGAAGTGGTATATGTTACCTCTACTCATGTTTTATTGGACAAAGCAAGTCAAATGGTGACATCTACCTTCAGGCAGCAGAGGAAGGCTGTCCTACCAGGTTTCTGTCCTCAGAAAGAGAAAACAGTAATCATGCTGAGCAGACCTAACAACTCCATCAGGCAAGTTACTCTTTATAAAAGAAAGGAGAGGGGGACTTCGATAGAAGCACAGAGAGAAACACAGGAAAAAAGTCCATATGACAATGGAGACAGAGATTGGAATGATGCAGCTATGAACCAAGGAACACCAAAGATTGTCAGCCACCCCAGAAGTGAGGCCATGGAGGGATAGACACGGATGCTATGTGGGTGGAAGGAGTCACTCGCTTCCTGTTATCAAGCGTGTGGTGTTATCTAGTCAACAGCTATCTTGTGCATGTGTTGTCTTTATCTTTCTTACCAGATTAGAAATTCCGTTAGGTCATAAAAAAAGTTATGGAGACATTTTTCTTCTACACAGGACCTATTCCAAGACTTTGTAATAATGCAATAAATACTTTTTGAATGATGATATAAAAAAATAAATTAATAAGCGTATATTCATTGGAAAATATTTTTACATATTCTAATATATATGGTCTGATGATAGATTATGAGTCTCGTTACGAGTTACATTTTATTTTTTATTTGGAGAGCAGTGGTGAAATTTGTTTTATAATTCTATAGCTAGGTCTCCTGTTTTAATATTTTATTTTTGTGCCTCCTTTCTAGCTTGATGTGAGACCCAGAGAAAGAGATTTGCTCATTCTATGTACCACAGAGGACTTAGTATATCCTTAGCTCTCATTCAGTGTTGACATAAATAAGAGCTTCATGAAGAAGATTGCATAAGACGCGAGTGAACAGAAAGGCAGAAATTGGCAACTGTCTAATGCAGTGGTTCTCAACCTTCCTAATGCCGTGACCCTTTAATACAGTTCCTCATGTTGTGCTGACCCCCACCCATAAAATTATTTTCGTTGCTACTTCATAACTGTAATTTTGCTACTGTTATGAATCGTAATGTAAATATCTGATATGCAGGATGTATTTTCATTTTTACAAATTGAACATAATTAAAGCATAGTGATTAATCACAAAAACAATATGTAATTATATATGTGTTTTCTGGTGGTCTTAGGCAACCCCTGTGAAAGGGTCGTTCGACCCCCAAAGGGGTCACGATCCACAGGTTGAGAACCGCTGGTGTAATGGGTACACCCACTTCTTCCCCAGACTCATGACTCCAGAAGGTAACTCCTTTCTCAACATCTTCAACTATATCATTTCTGGATAAAAGTACAAGGTGAACAGATCACAAAAAATTATTTTTCTAAAGAATTCATCAGGAATTTAAATCGCTTTTCACTGCAGCAGCTATTATTAAAATCATAAAACAACATTTATTTGTTAAAAGCCTCCAAGGTCAGCAGCAGCCACATTGGTAGAAATAGTATGTAGAGCTCTACCTTTTCCTCGTCCCCAGTAGTGAGAGGACTCCAGTGTGAGGGGAGCTCTCTGGCGCCAAGTCACTGCGCCTCCCCGCTTCCGCCTGTAACAAACCAGGGAAATATCAGAAAAAGAGCAGGATCCAGTTACCAAACACCCTGTTTCCATTAACAGTTCTGGCTGGATCAGCTGCTTTCTGATTCTAATTATAATTAAGTCTTCCCCCGCAAACTTTATAGGTCAGCAGAAGTGAGAGAAATAAAGAAAGCATATTTAGTTGGCAAGAGGGAAACTTTTAGTTGGCCAGAAAATATGTGATGAATGAAGTAAGCTTTTTAAGTTTATGGTTTCTTTGTCAATATGAACCTTATAAATTAAAATTGGAAATATTTTCTGCCACGCTTGCAAGATCTCACCAATAACCAGGTTGCTTCATCTCCCTCCTTCCTACCTTGAATCCAATGAGGAAGGGAGCTGGCAAGCTTTACAGCTTAGTTAAGACCAGTCATGTTATTAGTCAAGTAATGGAGCTCTAGCTACAGGAAGTTTAAAGTGCTAGCTTCAGGTTTACTTTCTAAATGTGCGAAAGGAAGAGGAATGTTTTTCAAGGGAGAGAGTTAAAGAAGAACAAAGAAAACCTTTAGAATCTTCAAAGCTGGTGTTCGTTGGCATCACAGACAACTAAGTGTTAGCACAAAAGCCCCCAAAGATATGAAAATGGATTAAATATCATCCTCACGTCTACAGCCTGCAGTTTGAATGGCATATACCACTGACTCAGGCTTAGAAATAGGTGTTCTCTGAGGGTAATTATAAAAATATCTTCTAAAGTTCTAAAATTTGCATTCTAATTTAATCACAAAACTATTTTTTTTCTCCAGATGTCTCCTTAGGCTACAATGTCATTAGCCTGTCTGAGTAGAGTATAAATATAATATAGATTAAAGCCTTGGCTTCTTGTTTTTGTAAAAAGGGTGCAGAAAATGATAAGCTTTTTGCATTTGGAACATTTGAACATTAAGCACTAGAGCTATCAAAACATGAAACTCAAAACATCATAAGAAATTATTAGACCTAGACTAGGGTCATAAACTGAAATGCCTACAGCTCTCAAGTGTTGTAGGGTCACTGTAAGGTACAGGGGTGTGGTGAGGACTATAGCAAAGTGGCTCAATTTCTGTTTCAAAGTCATGAGTTTTAAAAGTTGTTATGTCACCCCTCTCTCCAAAATCCTTCAATGGTTTCCTAACTCACTGAGAATAAAAACTTAGGAAGCCCTATATCATCAGTTGACATATAGGTAACTCCCTGACCTACTCCAAGTCTTTTCTTAAGCCTTATTTACTTAGTGGGCCCTTCTGTGACAATCCTTTTTAAAATTGTTGTCCCTCTTCCTCTGGCACTTCCAATCATATTCTACCTCCCCACTCCCAAGCTGGTTCTTTTTCCATAACAGTTTTCATTTCATAACAAACAATATATTTTACATATACATTATTTTCATTGGGTATTATCTCTCTCTCTTCATTAAAATATAAACTCTATAAGGGCAGGGATCTTTGTATGTGTGTCCTTTGATGTACTGTAAGAGTCTCAAACAGTCCTAATACATTATAGGCACTCAAAAGTGTTTGGCCCTGGCTGGTTTAGCTCAGTGGATTGAGCGTCGGCCTGCGAGCTAAGTGTCGCTGGTTCGATCTTCCAGTCAGGGTACATCAGAGAAGGAAAACTCTGACTCTAAAAAACCTCCGCTGCCTTGCGGCATACCTCTTCAGGGGAAAGGCTAAGGGAGTAAACCCCGACAGAAAATCCGGAGCCGGAGTCCCTAAGGCGGTTTGACGTTGTAGTCAACACCGGCAACTCCTGCGGCGCACCTGAAGCCAAGCTGTATTGACTCCGTCTTTCCCTTGGACCCTTCAGCTGCGAAGAGAGGGGGGGTCTGCTGCATGGGCAACAGCAGACCCTCCATATCACCCTGCCCAGGCTCTGTAGCTTCAGCGTCATCGCAAGATGTCGATTCAACACGGGAGGAGACAGATACCGTGTCACTCCCGAGTCGGACTGCACAACCATTCTCGGCGGTGCAGATAGACTCTTGGGAAGCTACACCATCGTCTCTCGAGACGGACGGCTGCCGACGACGACTCAAAAGTGTTTGTTGAATAAATGAATGCCTTCTTTATGTTAATGGGGCCATGCAGCCAATGGGATACTATATGACTGTTCACAATATTGCGTATTCCTAACTGCGAAATTTTTTACTCATACCCATGTGACTTGTTTTGCCCAGTGAAATCTGAGCAGAAGAAATATGTGTGATATTTGGTGAGAAGCTTGAAGTACCAGCATATGGTTTGGCTTGTCTTTTCCCTACCTCTGCACGGTGGAAGCATGTGGTGAGACGGGGCCTTCATCATCCTGGGTTCCTGAGTGTCTATGATAAGGGGAACCCCCTGGTCATTTGTGATGCAGTTTACTTGACAAGTGAACTTTGGTATTATGCCTATTCTGATGGATATGGAATCAACACCTGGGATCTTCATACTCAAGTTCAATATTACTGGATGACTGGAAGGCAATGTACTTTCCTAACATTTCTGCGTATCATGCTCTCAGAGTTAAGGCTCACACACTATCCATGAGTCACACAGGCCTTTAGAATCAAGGGTGCTTGGAATGTAGTAGAGAAAAGGCATTAGGTGTTTTCATGGTCTCTTGGAACATCAGGGAGACATCATGATGTCAGAGAACTGCAATGACAGTGGAGTTCTCAAGGAAACATGCACTCCTCAGACAGGAAAAAGGTAAATCAGATGTGGTAGAGAAGCAATCAGAGTGTGAATTAAACCCACATGGGCTGGGGTCAAGGTGTCATCAACTCAATTCGGAGCTCTTTGCATTGACACTTCTGGTCTGTTTGCAGAGTATTGTTCACTTGTTAGTGTTTCACACCAAACATATACAGAATGGACACTGACCCCTTTGAGAAACAGAAATGGCCATCCTGTCATTGTTCTGCAGGCACTGGAGATGTTCTTAAAGACTGCAAGGAGTTCAAGTCAACAAAGTTAGAATCAGGGAGACTAGTTGGGCCCTGGATGGCTGGAGCTCCAGACTAACTACTTCCAGCTCTAAGTGACTTATCCAATTAGTACAATGATTGCTGCAAATATTTTAATTTTTAAATGCATTCTGTGGGTTGAAAAATTCAGAAATCACTACACACAGTGTTATGAGTATAGAAGATCATAAGGTGCTGTGGAAGCCACAGAGCCATTGGCGCATCTATGCTTCCTGATCTCAGTAAAACATCAAAATTCAAAATTTCTGTCTGAATCTAGCCATTGCCAGTACAACCATAGGTTCCTTCTTAAGCACTCATAGCCAAAATGCTATGGGAATTCTTGTCAAAATGGTTGCTTAGTTACTTTAATTTAAAAATTTATTAATAATGGAATATGACAGGAATTCTAGGAAAATAGTATTCCAGAAATTTAATTGGACTTTGGACTTATTTATGTTATAGAGGAAGTTTTCCAAGATGGGGGGCAATGGGGGCTGAAAAGCTTGTATTCAGAAATTTTCTACTTAGAAGTCTACAAAATTGTCAGCCACCCTCTATTCCTGTGCATAGCGGCCAGATGAACACTATGCCAACCAGCAGTTCAAGGAAGACTATGAGCCTTGTGTTTGCAGCTGTGGTTCCATCCGCTTCGTCCCACCATGGCCATCCTCCCCCATCACCACTTCCCCAGAGGTTGAGAGAATGAATGCCTGTGGCCAGACACATGGGAACAAATGTGAGAAAAGGAAGTTCCCTTCTTCTCCCACCTCAAGCCTAACCTGAGCTGATGGTCTTCCCTACCCCAGAAGGGGCAAAACCCCAGGTGGTCCCAGGCTGCTGCCACACTTATTCTGACCAGGCAGCTCTGACTGCTCAGTGTGGGTGAGCACAGAGGTTCCCAGAGCAGCACCTGGTTAAGATGCTGCCCCAAACTCTCCTCCCATTGATGAGACCTGTGAGATTGTATTGGTTAACTGGAAACACCACTCTGATACAAAGACCTCAGAGCACATGTTTATGTCTCAAGTTCAACAACAGGCCTGGGAAAGGTTGGATGGCAATTCACTTACCTGTGACATGTATAGAGATGTGAGCAAAGGGCATATCTGCATTTTAAGAAAAATATATTGTGGTTCCCAGAGACTGTGAACACTGAGAGGTAAGTGACCTCCCTAAAACAAGGTCACATTGAGGTGGGGTCTTATGACATGTCACTTCTCACTCAATCTTGGTCACACCATAAGGTAACGTCCCTGAATGGTCCCTTAAACATCCTCATGGGTCCCTTCTATATGCCTCACTTTCGGCATTGGAAACAAAGCCCATTGTCTGAGGTGCAGAAAAGGGCTGCAATGCGTTCACCTCTTGCAAGAAGTGGGGCTCACTGAGGCCGAAAGGATGGCCACGTGCTTTTAGGCTTCAGCCAGGTAAGAACACCAGGGTTCATGCCACGTGTATGCACACCTGCTAAAACAGAACAAAACAGAACAACACTGCAAACTCGTGTTGTGAAGACATCTGTCTGCGACTATCTACTCTAGAGTTCAGCCAGCTACCTGGAGAGGCACAGGGCGGGGGGACTCTCACCTTACTCCTTTCCTTGGAGTCATAGCTGGTCTGTGGCACGTTTTTCTCATGCACGCAGAGTAGTAGCTAGTGCTGAATTTCTTACACTTCCAGGAATACTATTCAACCCCATATTTTTGTTATTTTTCTTTTAAAAGGTCATATTTATTCAAGTGTTTTTTATTAAAGACACTTTGTTGAAATCTTTTCTGTGTTTTATGGGGCTCTGCACAGATTCCCTCAGAGCATATTTAGAGTGGGTCTGTCTCTCTGATTTCCTTAAGAAAGGATCTCTGCAGGGGACTGTAGAGGACTCTGTGGGAACTGTCACTCATTCCACTCTTCCTGTTGAGGGTCCTCTGTGAAGCACAGTGCTAAGAGGGTGCTAAGAGAGCCCTCCCTACACACGGGCATGTGCACACACGTGCGCACCTACCCCCACACCCACCAACACACACACGCACATACACAATGCACACACACAGGGTGTTTTAAGGATAATGCAGCCCTTCAGTAAGTAATCCCACTTCTGAATTCAAAGCATATGGTTAAGTACTGATTTTTTTTTTTTTAATAGCCAGTGTGTGTGCTTTCTGCACACGAAACTGGTTTGACTTAACTTGGCTTTTTCCAGCTAAAAAATTTCTCAGTTGCTGCCATCAATGGAAAACAGATTAAGAGACAAATTTCAGATGAACGCGTGAAGCCTTTTCTTGAGAGTAGGAAAACAGAAGGGGCGCACTGTGCTGGGGCTGGGTTTCGCGAGGCTGTCATCAGACCGACCTTACCGCTCTGCGTTCCCAGCTGAAAATGAGCCGGGCTGCGAAAACGAGCCCACGCCATGAACAGTGCAGGGTCACATCGTGTCCTGGAACACCACCGTATTTTCTGCGCACAAATTACCTGTGTGTCTTTAGATTAATTGCCCCTTCCCCCCACCCCAAATTCTACATCATTATTGAATTGCCATTTCATACACTTAACCTGAAATTTCCACCCCGTCAGTATCACTCACGCAACCCACGGCTTCAGAAGACTGGAATCATTTCACTGTAACTTTTTTTTTTTTTAATACTAGGCCAAGGATGAATGTGGTTGCATTGATTTTTCACAAATGAACCTCAATCCCCTGATTTAAAATGAGAAAAACACTGTTCGCAATCATTTTCAATCTGAGGTATGTTTAATTGGTTTTAAAGAAATGCTGCCAACTCATTTGCAAAAAAGTTTTGAGCTCTCCCTTGTTTCCTATACCCTAAAGAAGTTCATTGACCATGAAGTAAACTCCTCTTCTTTGCTGATTTTATCCACTTCACCCTGGTGGTAGTTTCTCCGTAAAAGGAAAAGCCACTGGCCTCCTGTTGGTTTTCCCTCTGAGTGCCCTATCAGCCTTGGCCCAGGGTCCTTCCAGTACAAGCCATTATTCAAATGGTCACAGCCCAGACTCTACATTTGGACAGAGAGATTCACTCTTTGGACTGTGAGGGCATTATTAACAGAAGCTCTACTCCCAAAAGCCTTTTAATTTAGAGAATAATGCTCGAAGATTTGCCCATCTGCTATAACCAGTGTCGGTCCACAAAAAGATGCTTCACCTTAACCTCACAGTCATCACCCGCACTGGGCACTTCCTGTGTGTCTCTCAGATCTGCTCCCCACACCTGCTTTTGGTGCCCTAGGAAAGGGATCCCCAGGTCTGCATCAGAGACTCTCTGTCACCTGCCTTCTGCTTGGCTCAGCCATGGGAGGCACTGGCGGGGGACCAGAGTGAGAAAGGAAAGCAAGGTCAGGGTCGGTGTGTTCCCTTGGTCCCAGCACTGCAGAGTCATCTCTAGCATTGCTGGAACGTTTTTTCCTTTCCTGTTTGTTTACTGATGACTGCAGATCTCCTTTACAACTAACATCTGTGTCTTCTTTAGGTTCTGTTAAC
Organism: Furipterus horrens; assembly: GCF_987537825.1. NCBI lineage: Eukaryota > Metazoa > Chordata > Mammalia > Chiroptera > Furipteridae > Furipterus > Furipterus horrens. The sequence continues at coordinate 175,745,943 of NW_028327176.1, forward strand.
TTTTCTGTTCTTTTTTTTTTTTTTTTTTTTTGGTTTTTCAATTACAGTTGTCCCCTTTTCCCCTAATTTCTCTCCCCAACCCAACCCACCCCCTCTCCCGCAATCATATCCCTCCCCGTTGTCCATGTTCATGAGTCTTTTATACAGGTGGGTAGTGATATCATGCCAGCAGGCTGAGTAACTTCTTTTCTCCTTTGTCTTACCGATTCCTTTACAAAACTGACTTTACTAGCCTCTCTGAGTGAACTTTGTTTCTAAGACAAGTACTGATTTGTTGCCGTAACCAAAAGCTCATTCCTATAGCTTCACAGAATATAGAACGAAGGATGCACTTCTCACTAAAACCTAAGTCCATTAGTGACCTACACATACAGGAGTTGATAGGAATCCGCACATGCGTAAGGTTAAAAAAAAAAAAAAATGAGGCCAACTCTGTCTATGTTGTTTCATGTAACCTACATGAGGAATCCCCAGGTTAGCTGCTGAACTCCCTTTAATGCTATTTCCAAACATTTTTTTTTAGTCCTAGGCACTGGGAATAAGTCTTGTTTATTTTTGTGTCTGTACTAGCATTCCTTCTAAGATGATTAAAGGTCAATTATTAATTTAATAGATACACATCATTGAATTTGAAGTTACCAGTCTGAACGAGTATAGCTAATCTGACATATCTGAAGGGAATGTTAAACACCTCAGGTTTCTGCTTTGGAAGGGGATAGAACAATGACAGACTAGTTCATATGAAGATTGCCCAATGTCATCTACAGATGGAAGCAAGGGACTCAGAACTGATACTGATGTTTTAGAACTAGATCTTCTGGGTTTACTTCCCACTCTTAATAGCTACGCTACTTCGAGCAAATTAGTTTTAGAGAGAAGAGATTAGAAGGTGGTTTCTATGATACAATGTTGTTGTCTGGTATTCTGCTAGAAACTGGCTTCCCTTCCTTTAAATATTAGGGTCTTAATTCTTGGGTTCTCAACCCTATAGCATAGCTACTAACACATTTGATTCATGTAATTTAAATTAGTAATAAGTTTTTGTTTATTTTTCTAGAATAGATAGGCTAAATCCTGAGTTTTAAAATTATTTCTTCAGTTGCTTCCAAATTGCAAGTCCCAAACCCATGTAAGCATAAAGCCAAACATAAATTCATAAATTCAGCATTTATTTTTATTTTTTTAATATTTAATTAATTAATTTATTTATTTTTAGAGAGAGGGAAAGGGATGGAGAGAAGGAGAGAAACACTAACACATGGTTGCCTCTCACACACACCTCAATTGGGGACCTGGCCTGCAACCCAGGGATGTGCCCTTACTGGGAATTGAACCAGTAATCCTTTGGTTCATAGGCCTGCCCTCCATCCACTGAGCCACACCAGTCAGGGCACTTATTTTAAACATACATAAACTTCAGTCTCCTCATACTGATACTTAATCTAACATCTCTTCACCAGATCAAGAGTCCTTCAGTCTTCAGATTGCCATCATTCTCCTCTCCTTACACAAGTACATTGACAAGGACTTCAGAAGGCTAAACCTACACCTTCCTTGCCACTCATTCCCCTCACTGTTTTAAAAATACCGATCCCCAAACTTCTCATCCTTGATTTCCTCTACACTTTCACATTCCACTCTGGAAATATTCTGAAACCTCAATGTTCTTGGTGATGGCCCATCTCAGGTCATTGGTTCTCTTCATTAACGACAGCTGAATCTCATTGGGAACCCTGAGGAGGGACTCTGGCAGACTCTCACTGCTTATTGCTTCTCTCCATGAAGCATGTCATAAATCAAGACGGTCATTCCGTGGTCATCAACTTGCCTCCTGAGCACTTCTACTTGATTTTCCTGATATTGGTGCTAATTCAGTGTGACCAAGACCAATCCATTACTCACAATACAATTTCTCTCCCCAATTTCCTCAATTCTCAATGTCCTGATTAGCCAAGGTGTTGCCTTTCTCATATCCTTATCTTTCATTCATATATTGATTCAATTACTGGTCCTTACATTTTTATAATCAATAAAAAGTTCTTGAGAATACCTATCATATTATTGTTGACAAAAACTATGATGTAAGAAAACTGTAAAAATTTTAAGAGGCATTGAACAAAAATATCATTTTGAAAACTATTTTTCAAGAATAAAATTCAAAAGTCTTTTAAAAATAAATTCCAGCTGGCATTATAATAATATTCATTAATATGCATGCAACATCTCAATAAAATAATTTTAAATCAAGTATGTGTTAAGGTTTTATATCTCCCTCCATAATCTGAAGAATTTTATTGCTGACAATGTTTTTTTCTTAAGCATTGTGCAACCTCATTTTACTTCTTTCAGCTCATTTATGAGGCTAGTTCACTGTAGTGTAAGCCTTCACAAATTTGTGTGTGTGTATGTGTGTGTTTTGTAATGCAGGTGTCTGACTTAAGCTTTTATTGCCAAATTATTCACTTGAAAGAGGCATCCACTTTAAGGATTGCAATGCATTGACATCCACACCACTTTGTTTTAGAGATCTTGGTTCATTTTAATAACTGACCAGTTAGGCGTCTTGTGTTTTCTCTTCTACTTTAAATACCCACTCTTATGTTTTCAATTCACCAATCAAGAGTGAGATCACAAACTACTTGGCCCCTCCTCTCGAACCCAATGAAAGCCCACACCTGTGTTATCTCTCTCTCTCTCTCTCTCTCTCTCTCTCTCTCTCTCTCTCTCTCTCTCTCTCTCTCTCTCTCTGTTTCTGGACCTGTGGTCTCAGTGTGTGGCCCCAGGTGTGCTGTGTAATTTCCAGGTCTTCTAAATAATAAATCTTTATTTTTTTTAAAGTCTTCTGATCATTATTGCCGAAGAGCATCTTGCAATTATAACAGCAACCACCAGGGCTGCTCCAGCCACAATACTGGTTATTGTTAGGCTGAGACAGACACAAAATACTCAGTGTATGATCCCTACCCATGGGGAAATATAGGGATAGAAAACGTCATTAGGACAAATAAGGGTTCAGCACAAGCCTCTCTGACTTTATTGAGGTTCGCAGATAAATGTTTTTATCAACATCGGGAAAAGACCCTCTGTGAGCAAAAGCATTATGACTTGTTCAAAGTTCAGAGGATGGCTAGCATTTTTAGCAATGAAATATTTTTTTAATTAAGGTATGTACATTGTTTTTCAGACATAATACTATCGCACACTGAAAAGACTAAAATATAGTGAAAATATAACCTTTATATGCACCAGGAAACCAAAATATTTGTGTGACTCATTTTATCGTGTTGGTCTGGAACCGAACCTACAATATCTCCAAGGTATGCCTATTATCATTGGTCTGTGATACAATGAAGCTAAATGGGAATTCTAGCCTGCCTTACCCCAACTCCTTCTGCCTGGAATGCTTAAAAATGGCAGGGGATAAAGTTAAGTACCATTCCTTTGTACCTATGTAAACTGCCCACTTATGACCCCCTTTTATAACTTATTCAAAATCATATGCATACTCTAAGTTTAAACCAATAAGGAAAAGTTATAGGAGGAAAAAAATTCCCAATCTTTTTTTAAAGAAAAAAAAATCGCTGGATCATCATTTTCTGCCATGTATTTGTCAGCCAATCTCCTAAACGCCCTCTCCTCCTCCCCCAAATCATATCCCTGCTTTTTTTTATGCCAATATTTGACTGTTCCCCTTCCTTACAAGCCCTCCACTCTTTTCTTCTCCCAAATGCTTCTAGTCCTCAATGACCACCTACCTGTTCATGACACTTACTGCCTCCCTTCTTCTCACACTTCCCTTTACTTCTTGGTTTCTTATTGACGGTATCGTGCGATTTAACACCTAGCTTAGCACTCCTATTTTGTTCCAGAATTAATGCTAGTCTTGTTTCCTCAAGTTGACTGCAATCAGGAACAGTGAGAAAAGTTATTTGTTTATATATATCTGCATGTGAGATTAAATGTTTTAACATATGTTGTGCATAAAAATAACTCTGGTTCTTTTTCAAAGGAGGCTAAGCGATGAGCTCACTCACCTAGCATCAAACCTGTAGATGCAAAGACAGAAGTATCCAAAGCTGGTCAGCATAGGTATGGAGTACGTAAAACTATCTTCGAATTTGGAGAGTATTTGGAGAGGGTAGGGTCACCCACAAGAGCAAGAGGATGCTGCTCCAGGAAGGGAAATCAGAGCTGTAGAGCAGCAGTTTTGATGTAGGAAGAATGTGTTTTAGGTTCTCCCAGGAAGAGACAACTGACTGCTTTGAAACTCAAAAAGGAAGCAAAACAGGGGGATAGAAGGTATTTGAATTGTATAAACAATATTAATTTATAATGTACACAAGGACTCCAATCATTTAGAACAGAAGCTATTTTAAAACATGGTGTAATAGTTCGAAGCAGAAATGGAATTAGGTCCCAATGAAGGGATTACATATCTTACAAAGAGACAGTAAATGACAGGTCTACTTTGAGCTGCATGTGTGAGTGTTGGGTTGAGGGATCCCAACAGTGGGAAACAAGAGCAGCTGAATGCAGGGAGGCAGAGAGGGTACTGAGACAGTATAATGCTAATGGGAGGTGGCAGACAGGCAGGCGGGGAGGCAGCTTGAGGAAGGTTTAGCAGCAAGTACCAGGTACCTATTTATGGAAGTGAAGTTAAAAGGTAAGATATAGTTTCTAAAGCAGAGGGCTGTTTCCAGGGAAATTCAGGGACAGTAATCAAGGCAAGTATCTATTTACTCTTTTTTGGACCACAGGGTCAACCTCAATGCGTTAACTTTAGGACTGATGGCCAATCCCTTGATAAGGGCCCTTCTCATTCTCACACAAGGAGGAGGGGAAACCAGCAGGTGGAAGGACAGTAAACTTGTAGAGAAGCTAGAAGGCTGCAGAGACCATTACTAGGACCACTTATTTTAATTTGCCTTCAGCTATTATTATCACTTGTTGCATTTAAGGTTGACTAAATAAATTATTTCATGTCTGACCTTTTTTTCTTGCTATATGTCACCTTGACTTGGCATTTCCCTCTTTCTTGCTTGACACCAAAGCATCTGTCTTCCCTTCTGTGCTCTGTTCTCCTTTCTAGATGATAACACCCTTTACCCTGGAGGTCACAGATGGGGACAGGGCAGCAGTCAGAAGAAAAACTATGGTGTCCTGACAAGACTGGGTTCAGCCTGCCATGTCTGGCAGAGTCCCAGGGGCCCCTTCTGTATGCTGTTTCTGGAAGGAGCCCCTCATCACAACCAGGCTGAGCACGTGGCAGGTGCTCAGAAAGCACTTGGGAGGGCTGTATTGTGCCACAGAAATGCTAAAAGGTGATCTCATTTGCAAAGTTTACTTGCAGAAGCTCTGTTCACTGAATAAAAGATTTTGCCTTGGTTGCAGGAATTTAAATGTTCCCATTTTCTTTCAGAGGTACATATTTTGCTTTAATTCAACATGCATTATTCATTTTACTTTAATTCTGTGGTGCCAACCCCAGAATTTCACAGCCCTGTAATACTGCTATATCCCAAGGGTCTTCTAAGATAAGAGCGGGTCTGAAGCTTCAAATAACATAAAAGCTCAGATGTCTCCATTTGCTGCTAGCTACTTGGGGATACTTCACAGACTTCCACAAACTTATCCCCCCACTGGCAGAGGAGATAAGTCTGCTGGCATAGCTCTGAGCAGGGAGTATGTTCTATCCCTGAAAATACACGTTTCAATATTTAATAAAAACATAAATTTGAAGAACATCTAGCAGCCTTTGAGAGAGCAGCTGAATAGAAGCAAAAACAATCTTCATTGGAGGAGATTAAGAGAGTTAAAGAAATGGCGATGCTATTATGCAACTTCACAGGAAACAAACACTCCGGGCAAAAGGAGAGGAGAAGCAACGCCTGGAGTGCTTGCGCCGTGAAAGAAAACGAACGCAGCACAGAATATTCTGGAGGTTCAAATCCAAGTGCAATCCAAGCTGTGACAGCTCCAAACACCGCCTGCAGCCTCGCTGGTACAGCAGCCGGGCCCCTGGGGAAGGCAGATGGCTCAGGATACAAGGCTTACGTAACCACCACCTGAGCCGCGCCGGACCGCCCGGAGCAAAGGAACAGGATGCCTCTGAGAAAAGAGAAATTGTGCTCTCTTGAAAACCCACAGGAACTGCTCTCCCTGGCAACCAGGGGACCGCAGGGGGCATCAGAATCTTCCAACACACAGGCAACCAGCTGCACACCCTTGGCAGAGCCGCCCGGTAACCACGGCCAGGCGGTTGTGTGTCATTAACTCAAGCCACCCCACCCCAGGGTGGCTCCCAGGTCCCCAGGCTGTTGGCAGGCAAGGCAGGAGAGGCCTTCCGAAGGGTTAGAGAAGTGAGCATTCAGGGCCTGGGGGCTGGGAAGGTTAGTCACCCTTCTTCGCACAGGCAGTCCCAGACTTGCACATTTCCAATTTGTAAAGAAATGATCCAAAGTGACACTGAGGGTCACTCTTGCCCAGGCTAAAGGCAGAACTGGTGTTTCTGTTCCCAAGAAAGTCAGAATGAAATACCAGAGCATTGAGACAAACTGGGGATCCTCAAAGCTAGGCAAAATCTGGGAAAATCAAGGACAGTTTAGAGGATTAACCTCAATCGCCACTCCACAGAGCAAGCCTCTCACAGATAAGTCATTTACTTTTGTGGGATTCATTTAGATCATCAAGTCCGAATGCAGGCTTCAGATTTTGCACAGTAAGAAAATTTGTGTTGAAATTGGAGTTAAAAGGAATATTTTAAAAAGTCGAGCACTTTAGGAAATAAGATAGACCTAGAACGAGACAAAATAATGTTCTAAGATGAATGGGAGACTCTCGAATATTTTTTTTCCCAAAATTCTGCCAAAGGCCACCCCCACAGAGATGGGAAAAGACAGACCCTTTCTCTTCAGTTCTGCATTATGAGACCCCCTGCACCCCAAATCCAGATTTCAAGCTTGTCATATAAGTCTTACGGTGTGGCTACATTCTCATTTACACAGAATTTTATAACTTGTGTGGGAACCTACCTATCACATATAAAAATCTTCTGAGAAACCCTTTCCAAGCTCTCCAATACTGAATTAATAAAATGAACTTTTGGAAAGTGATGTTTGTAAATAGGGGGAAGCCTACCTAGTCTATGACATATCAGCCTATCATTTGTAATGGATATATAGAACATACAATAGAACAGAAATAATTCCCCAAAATGTGTATGACACATCATCTGTCATTTGATAGTTTATTGGGTACTTGCAAGATGCTGTATATTCGGAAGTACATAAGACCTGGTCCCAAGTCTTAAGGAGTTTGTACTACTAAGAGGCAATCCCCATATTATGCAGGGAAAACGTGATGGAGGAGAGAACAAGATGCTTCTTTGAGAAAGGGTACCCTGGGGAAGAAAAACAAAAAACTTTTCAGAGTAATTGGCTCCAGACTTTCTGCTTAAAAAGACAAGCACATTAGATTTCTCCTGAGAAAGGTCCTTGCGTTATACTCTATATAGGGTGTGGTTTCCTTCCCTTGTTTTATGACCATTTAAAGCAATTGTTAAGTACTGATATAGTTTGAAAACGCCCAGACAACACCATCTAAGCTGCCTTCCCCAAGTCTTCCTCTGAGGCCACCATGTCTAGTGGGTCATATGACATGCTACTTGGATTTGACTGGAGTTTATATCACTGGAGATAACTAAGTAAAACTATTCCTACCACATTCCTGGGTACTCTGAAAACAGTGGGTCCATAGTTTTGAGACATTGGTAGTAAGAAAACCTTGACACTATGACCTCTTTTGTGACAGATTCTTCCTTTCCTTCCAGTTTCTGTGTGGTTTTAAGTTAGAGTCCACTATGCTGCTGGAAACAATCAATAAACAATCAATATCATCTTGTTGAATGTTTAAGTGTATTCCATAACTTTGGGGACATTTCAGATACTATAAAGACATAGCAGTTTGTCAGTAGGTACACATGTGGTTCATCAGCATAAGTCCCGTGGATTAACCCTTCTGAACAAGCAGGTAGTACCGCAGTGCCGTGCCACGAATGTGCCATGCGCATGCTGAAGACTGCTTTCCTCGGCCTCATGGCAGCCACGTGGGATGCGGAGTAGCCAGAATTCCTGGACCAGTGACCTCAAGCCAAGAGCATATTTATCCATTTATCCAAAAGCCATAAAATATCACTATTTTCTAATTTTTGCATGATTGGAGAAAGATTGGGAAACCTCCGTTTTTAATTAAAGCTTGTTCATGGGCCTCATATTGTGCCGGACTTAGGACAAGATGCAGGCTGATTCCTACTGCCCACAACAGCTCTCAGAAACAGAGTTGAGCGTTGTGACCATTCAGTCCTACCGTGTGCAAACAGGGCTGATAAATTGCGTTTGGTGAGGATGATTATGGTGAAGACAAACATAACTGTGTATGATGATGATGGTAGAGTGTAGGCTTCACACTCCTCACTCACTCATCTGAGGCGGGAAAGTGGAATAAGCTGTGGTTCACTTTGTACTCTTCCATTTGCCTCAACTCTTACTCCTAACTTGTTCTTTTTTCACAAAAGCAATTAAAAAGTTCCTGCCATAAGTAGACACCTTTGCTGTGTTCTGACTTGTGAGCAATTAAATACAAATTTATAAAAATATACAGTGACCAATAGAAAGGTAGTGTTCCTATAAATCTGAACCCAAAGCAATGTCAAAGCTCTGGTTTAATGAACTAATGGGAACATCAGTTGTCAAAACCCTCCCAGTTAAAGGGAAAGAAATGTGTTGGTATGTTCAGTATAGACACATGTTACTGACAGCGATGATGGCTCGGCCACAGCATTTCGGGTCCCTGTTGTGACAGAGAATAGAAGTCTCACTTAGCAACTGAGCCTGAAACAGGACACCATTGTCACCTCCTTCCCTCCACTGGAACTTTGAACAACAGGCATCCTCTTGCTACAGAGTCGAGAGGTGTGAGGGACAAAGGGAGGGTGGACACATGGAAGACATCTCATCTCAACCCCTTTTACCCACTTGTGTCCTTCAATTCAGACTGAGGAGTTGCTCCAGTTAATGAGCTCAGAACCGGAATTCTCGTCAATGTGGTTGACAGCCAGTTGTGCCTCTGAAATGAGAGGGCACTGACTCGAGACAAGGGGTCATCACCATCTTGGAGTTTTCCTGGGGTGGAGCCTAGATGGTCTGGGTTGTGAGGTGACAGCTGACACTTCAAAGCAATTTCTCTGGAAGTGCTCATGAATATTGGTTCTGAGTGACACTGGTGAACATTTTGAAACAGGATGAAAAGAAACTTATTATGTGGAGTGGCCACAGAGCTACAGAAAACAAATCAGAGGTTTAATAACAGTGACTTGTTTCACATTGATCCTGTTGGAAATGCTTATAGAACGTCTGTACATATCTTAAATTATATACTCTACTTATATACTCTACATACATAACATATAAGTATATGTGATACATGTGCATGTGTAATCTACATGTTATTCTATGTGCATATATCATGCATGTATATGTATCATTCACATATATATGAGGTCATGGGGTTATTTCATCTCCAAGAAGAATAGTCATGGGGAAAAGCAACATACTTTTTTACATACATAGATGTGCATGAGTGAGTGCGTATGTGTATGTGGGCATTATAGTAAACTTATTTATAGGTGGTTCATTCATTCATAAAACATGAGAAGGAACTTTTTTCCTCCTGGAAAAAGAAAAGAAACCTTTAAACTAACTAAAAATGCAAAAGAGAAAAAAAATCAATTGTCTCAATACTTCAAAGAAATGCTAAAATAAAAATTTACTAAAACTGGAGAAAAATTATATTAGTGAATTATGAATGTTAGTTACCTGATTCTTAAAGGCAAAGATTGATTTTAAATTAATTTGCATGGGGTACAAGGTTCATTCAGACCACTTTTACATGTGATAGTCTTGAAAACAAGCAGAGAACTAAGTTACATCAACTGAATGCCAAAAGTAGAGAAACTCAACAGTTCTCAATTCTTCTCACCCAATTTACAGTACCCATAGGGAGGAAGCCACACTTAGAGAACAGAGTGTAGGCTGAGGAATCAGACAGAATGGACAGAAATGATGTCTTCATCATTAACTAGCTGGATGTTTTCTAAGGATCTTGACCCACACCTGATTGATGTTACTCACAGGTTATTATCTCACAGAATTATTGTAAAAATTTAATGAGGTAACATAAATTTCATACATATGTATATATAAAGTACTCCATAAATGTTCATTTTCCCCCAGAAATGATATAATATATTGATCTTTGTCCAAGTGCTCAACACAGTGTATGGGAAATTCTCAGGACAGTATTAAGCAGTAAACTAGATATTTTTCCAATTCCAGTGAATTATAACATTATGTAATACTTGCTTCACTCATGTTCATCTCCTTATCTCATTTTTAGAAGAGTCAGCTGAAACTCTGAAGGTCTATGCATATTGTCAAAAGCTAGGTCATTGTAATCACAAAACTTTCCTCCCATATAGCAAGCTTTCCTGACTCACTGTTGAAGGGAAAGTTCATGGCTGCAATTTTAGCAACAGCTGCAGGAAGTGTCTGCTGTCTTAGGCTGGAGTATCGTAACCTGGATGTAAAAATCCTACCCTAGGCTTTGCCCAGGTTAAGTATTCCTTTGGCATCCATCCTACAGATATTTATTGAACACTTTCTATACACCAGACACGGTCATAAACACTGAAAAATGAGAAGCTCCCCTGAAGATACTTAGATAAATGTATACCAGTAGCTTGGGACTTAAGTCTATAATTTTCTTATATTTATTGCCGTCCTCCAAGAGCATAATGGTGGCTTTTCTGATAACCATGGGATCTTCCATGATCAAATACAGCCACACACCATGGGACACTAAGGTTCCCTTGAGCCTCTATGGATGGCATGGAATAGTAAACTGGCTTATTTCAGATATTACTCTGAAAACCATAACTCAGATTCTTAAAAAAGAAATCTCTTTTTTGTAGTCAAAACCCTTTTCTGTAGTCAAGTAAGTTCCACATGATAATTACATGGGTAGTGGGCTTAATGCAAGTGGTTAGCTTAGCATATGTTTCTCCTTCCTATAGGTGCAGCCATCTGATAGATGGAGAACATAAGAAACAAACGGACATCTAACAGCAAGGCAACATTGCATGGCACCTTATTTTTGATCATCAAGCTGCAACCTGAATATGTGGTAGAGAATTCATAAGCAACTCCAAGAGGTGCTCCTCATAGCAGGAGGCATCAGCAAAAGTGCAACTCAGAGTATCTTCCCTTCAGAGTAAGATTCAAGGGACACTTCCAACACCCCTAAAATTCAAAGCTGCTGTTAAGTTAATATAGGAATTAGAATGCTAGGGTTAGAATTTATAGTCACTTGAAGCTACCTTGGGAAGCATTTTCTAGGCTGAAGGTCTATTGGCCAAAAGAAACAACCTCAAACCCCCTTTTCTCTCTCCATGGAAATGGCACCAGTATCCTAACATTTCTGGATTTCTTATGGTTCCCTCAAACCACACTACCTCAAAGAAGCCCTTTTTTTCTCCTACTGGTGGCTATTCATTTTTGTTCTACTGGGCTTTGTGAGAGACACGTCTGTCTCACAGCCCATCATTTCCACTAGCCCAGGAGTGAGTGTTGGAAGCAAGCAGGTCATTTCGGTGAGCAGGATTTTTTCATCTTAGACTAAGAGGCATTCCTCATCCATTATCTCATGGCCCATTTTCCTTTATGGATTCTTCAAGCCTTAGCCCCTTTGTTCCCAATTCTATTCCTGAAAGCTCTCTGACATGGTACATAATTTCTTCCATTTGTTGAATTAGTGTGTATCACATAAACCCACATATGCAACTGTGGGAAATGAACAGGAAAATGATGTCACAAAGCGAAGGAAGTAAGGCTGCAAACCACAAGTCAATACAGAAGCATCAGCTAACCATTTAGGACCACTCATTAGTTTTGTCCCCTGGTGGAATAGATAAGATATGGAAAAGAGAGAGCATTCTCTTCCTGTGCCTGAATCAAATTACCTAGATGGGCATTTCTTTTGAGAGAGGAAAATAAAACATCTATTTTACATGAGTAACAAGCCTGGGTGGCATGGCTCAGTGTGTTGGGCACCGTCCTGCAAAGTGAAGAGTCACTGGTTCAGTTCCCAGTCGGGGCACCTGCCTGGGTTGTGGGTCAGGTCTCCAGGTTGGGGTTTCTCTCTCACATCGATGTTTCTCTCTCTCTCTCTCGCTCTCGCTCTCCCTTCCCCTCTCTCTAAATAAATAAATAAAATCTTAACCTAAATAAATAAATAAATAAATAACAGCCTTTTTTTCCTGTTTCATTTTCTCTCTGTGACTCTTTATGTAACCAGAAATAATGATTACCTTGAGGCCCTGGTGTAGTCAATGCAAATGACAACAGAGCTCTCTCTGATACATTGGGACTATTTAGAAAGGTCTCTGATACAGAAATGTGTGCTGTGAGGATTCTGCATTCAGTTCTCTGGAGCTGAATGAGAGAGTCCCAGGCAGTGTCTTCTCTACACACAGATACGCACACCCCCCCATCAGTCACCAGAGGTGTAGTCAGGAACCTCCCAAGGTCTTCTGAGCAGTTTCGCACCTAGAACACCAACTCAAAAGAATCTTTTCGGACAAAGAGGAAATCAATAGAGCAACACTTTTCCATGTACAAACGTATATCATTCTCACGACATGACTATAGTCGCCCTGAAATTAATTTTTAAGTACAACTGTTGAAAACATTTTAGTAATAATTTAAAAAGCTGTTGTATTTGGTGGTAGCAAGCATAGAACATGTTGACAAAGAAAGGGCTGCTTGTTCTCAAATTGGCAGTTTGCATCACAAAGTAATCACACAGAGATGATCCTCAGGAGACTTGGAGACCAGCCTAAAGGACAGATCCAATGCTGAGGGATAGAGTAGAGGAGCAACCAGGGACAGCCAGAGAAATCCCTAGGGTTTGGGGAACAGCAGCTTCCTGAGGCTAGAGGGGGCAGTTCACTCTCTTTATGAAGAAAAAGCTTGTCTCACCTGCAAGGCCCTCTCGCTCTCTTGTCCAATATTTTCCATCAATTCTCTCCATCGTCTTCCCTTTGATACTGTTCCCTGATCTGATCTGAGGGCAAACCTCAGCGAAAATCTCCCTGAGTTCATAGCTTTACCTCCAGTTCCCCACATCCTCCAACTAGACTAGGCTCCCAAGGTTTTCTGGACTTAGGGACACTCCTCAAAATCAGAACAACAATTGCAAAAAAAGCCCTAAAGTTGTGTGCTCTATACCAGAAGATCAATACTTGGTTCTTAATGGGGCTTTGAAAGGAAGATGGGGCTGGATTAAGAATGCATGCCTTAGGGGTAGGCTCCCTGCTGAACTGTGGCTTGTGGCTTTATCTTATAACAGATGGAGTACTCAGGAAGCTTGTAGCCAGATAAAACTGGGCGGGATCCTTGTTCTTTTATTTTTCAGTTATGCAGCCTTGGGTAACTTACAACAACTCTGAGCTTTGATTTCTTCGCAAGTTGAGGATAAGAGAATTTATCCTCTTGGATTATTGTACAGGTTTAATTAAGTAGTAACTGGGAAGTTCTTTCATGGTGCTTTCCATGTAATGGGTACTCAACAGATGATAATAACCACTTGAAAAATAGCAGTTTTGTTGTTTCTCAACATGCCGGTTGGAAAATTCCAATGATGACATTTTGTTATTTTAATTCCTATAGGTGTAGAATTATAATAATAGTTAACATTTGCATACTGTTTTCTATGTGCCAGGTGCTAGTCAGCACTTTACATATCTTAAGTTATTTAACCTTTACTAGGTATAGCTATTTTTACTCTCATATAAATAAATGAGATCAAAGGGAGATCAAATGGTCCCATAATTAGTACAGAATAGAGACCAGGTACCAACTAGGTCATTTGACTCTAGAGTCCACACTTTTAGCAACTTCATTTTACTGCCTCTCAGCATACTCAATGGTTTAAAATAAAAAGCTATCTACTACTTTCAAATGTCCTTATTATAGCTACCCATAGATGACTCTAATTCTGATCCTTGGATTTATAAACTTATTCCAGCTCCAGCCTTCTTAGTTCATCTTCTACACAAATACGACATCTGTCTAGAACAGCGGTTCTCAACCTGTGGGTTGTGACCCCTTTGGGGGTCAAATGACCCTTTCACAGGGGTTGCCTAAGACCATCGGAAAACACATATATAATTACATATTGTTTTTGTGATTAATCACTATGCTTTAGTTATGGTTGGGGATCACCACAACATGAAGAACTGTATTAAAGGGTCGCGGCACTAGGAAGGTTGAGAACCACTGGTCTAGAATGTATCCAGCCATTTACTGAAAAAGATATAAGAAACATTGTACAAAGGACAATGACACCTCAGTCCCCTTCAGAGTAGGCACCTTAGGGCATCACACAGTTCTCCCAGTCATGATCAGCTGCCCTATCGTATTTTTCTGAATCTCATCAATGATCTTAAATCTCATCCCTTCCAAAGATTTTAGTGTTGGGGAAAAGCCTGAAATCTCAGGGCACCAAATCTGGGCTGTAGGGAGGCTGAGTCACCTGGGTGTTCTGATATTTTGCCAAAAAACTGCACAAGATGTGACACATGAGCGAGTGTATTGTTGTGATGAAGCTGCCAATCACCGATTACCCACAGCTATGACTTTCTAGATCATCTGAATAGTTTCTGCGGAGGAATGTTCACATTAACACAAAATTGGATGCGGATTCATTGCTCCACTCATTCAGTCATTTTGAATGCGACAGCCACACACTATAGACATGCTCACTCACACACACGCACATTCCAGTCCACTCTCTTTGGTCACTACGTTGTATCAATGTCACGCAAACCATTTTCATTATATTAAAAATGGCTGGACTTTTTCTGGACAGTCCTCATATACAAATATTGGAGTTTGCCTTCTTAGGTGTAACTGGGAGTCTATTCTTGCTGACTTCAAACTGTAGAACCAAACTGAAATGGAGTCACAAACAAAATGGAGACAGTCCACACAGGCGTGTAAAGAAAACTTAACATAACCTTCTAAGAATTTACAGTTCTCAGATGTTAGCAGAGGACACCAGCCAATCCCCAAACATCAAATTTATTCACATCCTTTCTAGACTTCCTTGTTCCCCAATACAACTACTCAGATCCAAAAAAGAGAGAAGACCAGTAGGCAACCAATGAGTTGAAAAAGCCAAATAATTTCTGTGTTTTCCCCATAAAAATCCCTTAGTCTGTGAGCCCCTTGGAACTCATTCCTCTCATGACCTTGTGTTTCCCAGCTTGTAGGTGGAAAACCCTGCAATAAACTGATGTTGCTGCTTTGCTTCATTCAGTGTGCAGAGTTCGGTTTTTGATAAACATCATAGTAAAGCTCCCTTTTAAAAAATCCTACCCAGGTGTATGACCCCTTTTCTGGTAGTGATAGAAATTCTAACCCTAGGTGTTCTCCCTCTCTCAGACTCTTTCTCTTTGTCTTCTGTCTATTCTTTGTGATCATCTTGTCTATATGAATAGGTTTAGACGTTACAAAAGGAGAAATCTTGGGAACAAAACAGTTCCTTAGAACACTCAGAAAACAATCAATTCTTAAACTTGAAAAAGAATCTCTCCAGGGCAAGGTAACTGCTGTGTAGGACATTGTTGGGGCCCAGAGAACCCTGCCCCAAGGTATTCCAAAATGGCACTTTGATTATTTTGAACTGAAATCACTGAGAAGTAGCAAGAGCGGGAAGAGCTCTCTGACTGTCCTTCATCCCCCTGAAAGCAGGAAATAAATCTCCAAAGCACATATAAACATTATAATGCCCTGAACAATTTCCTACCCAAGCCCAAATTTTGTTTGGATTCTTCACTAGTGAATACCCAAACCTGCTTCGATTCCTTTCTAATGAGCACTAACTTTCTTTGTTCTGTTCATTTGTCACACATTCCTTGTTTCTTTGTCTAAAAAGTATAAAAATGTGTCTGGTTTCATCATCTCTTTGAGCCTCATTTTATGGTCTGAGCATCATCTCGTGTGCACGTTTTGAATTGGTTTTTATTGTCCTGTTAATCTGGTCTTCTGTTAATTTTATTATTTTGTAACTAGTCCAGCCATGAGAACTAAAAAAGGGTGGAGTGAGGGAATTATACTCAACAAAACAAAAGCATCCACACTAGCTTTTGCCTGGGTCTCCCTGGAAATGATCCCAGCTACCATCCCTGCCAGGAGACAGAATGTCCTCGGCTGGGCACCAAATGTCTGCCCAGTGTCCATGGAGGACTCTTGTAGATTGAAATCTTCAATTAGACCTATGTCTAAGATACTGTCTGGTTGGAAGTTACTTTTCTTTCTACTTGCATTAGTTCCTGTGGTAAGTTTGTATTGTGTCAATTTAGGTAACCTAGCACTACATTTCCCAGAATTCCTGTATCAGATAGTTCTGGATTAGCATGAACCCATGAGATACTTTGCATGAGATCTGGTAGGCAGAACTGAAGCAACAACCATAATGTTTTTATGCATAGAAGGTTGTTGCACATCATGAAGCACTGTTGATGCTGAGACATTTGTCACTTATCTGCTGGGTCACCTGCTTAACTTGGAGCACAGTAAGACCCACAGCCCATTTAGTCTGGCCATTCTTCTCTTTCAGCTCTTGCGACTCCGGGGAGAAGGGCATTGCTAGCTCCATGACAAGAGGTGCCAGCTCCTCCTTGATCACCCCATAATCAAAGTTGGTGTCCTAGATGGGGTGAGAGGCCAACCGAGGAAGAGGGGAGAACTAAAAGCATGGACATGGAGCTACAGCTTAAATGACACCAGGGACCTGTGCTCCCTAGAAGTCCATCTGGGCTTTTACTGTAGATGATCTGTGAGAGGATAAATGGTAATGGAAAAAATATAATTAGAAAAAAAGAAATAAGTGAACAAAGGTAGAGATATGCTCAAAAGGATATATAGAACCACTTCATATCCATTAGGAAAACTATAAATACCATGTGATTTCACTTACATGTGGAATCTAATGAACCAACTGAACTAACAAGCAACATAGAGACAGACTCATAGATAAAGAGCTGACAGCTTTGAGAGGGGGGTTGGGGTGGATGGATCGAGAGAAAAAGAACATGGACAACAATGTGGTGATTACAGTGGCGGAAAGGTGGTGTGTGGAGGTGGGAGAGGGTGTAAGGAGGGGAAATGGTAATGGAAAAAAATACAATTAAGAAATAAACCCAGAAGAAAAAAAAAAAGAAACAAGGAAAAGGCTAAATGTTCTGTAACAGGGACCCTTACTGAAACATCTATGCCATGTAGGAGTCATGAATATATAATCTCAGTGCTTGATGCAATGATGAGTCTCAGCCCTGAACAGGGTCGGCCTATCAGAGTCCTTTTACATGGGTGGGCAGGGCTGTAGGGAACGGACAGAGATTCAGCCAAAAGGAAAAAGATGTTTCTCTTTTTATAGAGTCCAGCTATATTTGCCATGTAGGCCTGCATGTCTTCCTTTGTAACTCTGTAGTGAGAATTACAGGAGACTGAGTCAACAAATTTAACATAGAACTGAGAGATAAAAAGAGAGAAAAGTCCTGTTGACATCATCTAAGCAATCACATTTTTATTCTATTTTAGGTGACACCTTTGTATTTTGAAGACTCATAAACAAAAGATTCTCACTTTTTGCTTTAATTAGTTTAAGTTGTTGGATTTTTGTTCACTGTAGCCCAGAGTTCTGATGAATGTATATTATTTTCAAGAAGCTTAAATGCAAACAGAGGGTTGGGCAAAAGTGGGTTTGAGCTACAGAGTGAGTAACACAGAACAAAATTTATTCCTATAATATTATTTATCAGCTATTGTATTATTTTCCATAGGAACAACTGTAAACCTACCTTTCCCAGACCCTGTATATCCCTTAAGATGCCTCCTAAGAGTTCATTGGTACAGTGAGTTTATCAGGGTAATCGCCTAACTGGACTGCATAAGGCTGCGTGCCTGTTGGAGGCTGCAGGTCCTAACTCCCTTCAAACCAAGCAGCTCAACTTCTACTGTTCCATGTCCCAGGCTTCTGTATGCAATGCTATTTGGAAAGAGGATTCCATTATTGGAAGCGTTTGAAAATCACTAGCTGGTCAGATTTAACAGAAGACAGTGAGACCAAAAGGCAATGGGATGCCGAACAGCCTGTTTTCCAAGGGAAATTCTGCCCAAGCCCTGCCTGGAAGAGATAGCAGTACTGGCTTGGACCATCAGAGGGCAGTCTGGAGACACAGGAGACGGGCCGGTTACAACAAGGTGGGCTGGCCGGCAATGAGAAACGGGCTGGCTCAGATGGCCTGTCTCAGTACTTTTTTTTTTCCCCTTAATTTTATTATTATTTATTAGTCCTCCCTCCCTATGGTGATTGTCTGAATTCAACTGTAGTGAAAACAGATACCAGAGTATTTTCCACTGCCTTTGCTGTTAGTCATGTTTCTTGGCATACATTTGCCAATTCGACTCATGCTGTTTGTGTTTGTTTGTTTTCTGTTTTACTGAACTCTTCATTCTGACAGAAAGGCAATCAGCTCTATACTTTTATGTTGTTCTTTCCAAATTATTCACCAGATTTCATGTGGTTGCCTAAGCCCATTTCCTGTCATGACCCATATTGAATAATTAACCACCCTGGATTCCTCTATTAATGGGGACCACAAAATCGATCTCTCAGCTGCTCTCACTGAAGCTCCAAATACTCTTGCTGAAGCCAAGGTTTTAAGATTTCCTATAAATCCAGGCAACTCCGTCTCTGGATGTTCTTCACAGCCCTGGAAACGTGAATTTCGCTGGACCTGTTTCTGCATAAGTGAATAAAAGTCTGTGATGAGAACACTAATCTCCCAGTCACCTGGCTCCTCCTGTGTCACAAGGTCTGCTAGCAGAACGTTCTTGGTCTAACTACTGACAGGAGTGTGACGCTTTCCCTTGGCTCCCAGAGTCTCCCATTAGTCATTTCCTCATTGAGGCCACTTGCTAAAATTCTCCGTAGCTTCAAAGTGGAATCTATTCTTGCTGCTTAATAAGCCATCTTATGATCTGGTTTTCTTTTCAAGAGCTTTTTATGTTCTCTCTTCTCAAAATCATTTCCACTTTGCCAAATGATACCGTTTTGAATAACAGTAAGAGCATTCAAAAAGTAAATTATGATTCTAAAACTGGCTTCATCCAAATAAGAGCACATGAAAAAAAAATTTTATGGGCCTAATTCAAAGAAATCGAACCAAAGAGGAGAGCAGAAATCAACTGAACTGCAAAAGTGCATTTCTCAGAGAGGACTGCCTGCTTCAGAATCACATATACTACTAGTTAGAAATGCAAAGTTCTGAGCCCAACGTCTAACTTTTTAAATCAGAAGTGCTGGGAGCAGAGCCTAGACATCTCTATTTTAACACCCTCCCCAGGGGTAGTGATGCAGGCTGACAACGCTGGAGAATTTGTCCTAACAGCTGGGCCCATGCCTGCTGCGCTTTCTTTGTATGGTCTTTTCTCCACCTGGATAAGTTCCCTCACTTATAGGAGGACGAACACAAAACTTTGAGTCCTTGTTATCCTATACAGTTCCATGACCACAGACTCTACCCAAGGTGTTGAGGAATCCTATGTCAAAGGCCACAAAGGGTCCTATGATGCAGCAGCTCTATCATTAAAGACCATGCCAGAACCTCACCTCCTGATCACAGGGCACTGGTGTCATGAGAAACACCACGTAGATGGAGGCATAATTTAGCACAGCACTGTGTGTATACAGGGGAGACTAAAGAGCACCTCTCTTATCTCTTATATTTTCCTACCAAATTACCATCTCCCGTAAATTTCTGTGTTACCCAACATCATGTGCAGTCTCTTACCACATCTCTATTGTTTACTTAGACACCCACTTTGAATTTATGTATCTCTCACGATGTACAGTAGAGGTACTCCTGAAGAATAGTATGATAAGGTGTTTTTTGTTGTTTTTTTATTTTGTTATTGTTTTGTCAATCAAATTGTCTTCCATGAGCTCAAAATTTTATAGGATCTTGGGAAAACACATATTTCAACAATTATCCATTCTAACTTCTCACGTCACAAATAAGAAGACTAGGTTCTTCCTCACTTGAGACGTATATAATTCTAGGCATCTTTGATCTTCAATTACAAATTTTGTTTTAGAGACTGAGTCTCTTTTCAGGACTATGTGGGTTTAGTTCCTTATTTAGCTATCCTTTGATCTTAAGCTATCTTACATTCTTACATGAACTACATCCTTGAGGAAGTCTTCTAAAAGCTCAAATTAGAGATGTGCTTAATTCCTGTCTTGCCCCCACTTCTAGCATCCCCATAGTAACATAGAAACCTTGCCCATTTTAAGACCTTATTAGGCTTTTAATTTTCCAAAGATAATTTGCCCACAAACACAATGGCCACTTTTCTCTCCTAAAAGTTAATGATTTGATTCCTTTTGGTGAAAGGGCTCAATATTTCAATGTACATCTATTTCTTATGGTACCCATAATCAAAACTCAATAATTCCACAGTTCTCTTTCTCCTGGGCCTATGAAGTGGAAAAAGTGAGGGAAATAGGCTTACTGGTGAGGCAGGAGACGAGAAGTGGGATTGGATGTCTAACGACTTAAGCAGTCAACCTCTGGGGCAGCTGCTGATATTAGGGTCCAGACCTAAGGAACTCGTCAACTGCAACTCTATCTACTTCACACAATTCCTTACACAATACTTACTCCCAGTTTATCTCCATGCTATGGGCCTGAGGAGGAAGAAGTAAATAGGCAGTAACATCCTCAGATGGCTTGTTGTCAGGTGAGAAGGCGAGACACATGAGCACTAATGCAATGAAAGGGTTGACTGACACTACAGGGTTTTGGGGAAAAAAAGAACTTTGAAGCAAAGAAAGAACACCTTTTCTCAGGAAGAGATCAGATTTTTCTTCAAAAAAATGAATAATGTAAGGAAGGGGGTTTGAGATTTTTAGATGATACCTGTCTCAGAGTAGGCTGTAATGATTGATAAGGTTAAATATCAGGGAGAACGAAAAGGTTGTAGCAATTACCACTGTTTATCCAGGAGGAGGGGGCAGCTCAGGCAAAGGAGGATAATGAACGCTGAAGTAGTTGAAAAGATAAGAGAAAATGGATTTTTGAGTCAATGGAGGGGTTCTGTCATGCATAAAATGGTCTAGATTTTTTTTAAGGATAATAGCATGTGTTATATTCTTCTACTTCTCAGGACATTGCATCAGATACTTTATACAGTAGTCTCTGTCTGCCATTAAGCTACAATCTTGAAACAATGAATAATGGTTTTTAAAAAATAGATTCTGCCATTCGGAGACTATGGTAAGTCATTAGGCGAAGCCGGTTACCCTATAGTGCAATACAGTAATTTTTACATGAGTGTCTGAGTGAAAGGGTTTCTTGTAACCAAATGACCGAAGAAACTCTAGAGTAGTTTTAATTTTGGCAATGTATGGAGACGTTTTTGCTGTCCTGACTGAGCAGGGTGGAGAGGAGTGCTATTGGTATCTAGTGGGTGGAGGCCAGGATGCTGGTAAACATCCCGCAATGGACAGGTCAGTCCCCACCAAAAAGATGGATCCAGTCTGAGATGTTGATAGTGCATAGGCTTAGAATCCCTGCTCTAGAGTTTAACCTAAGTACCAAGGAACTGGGACATTTGATCTGTCAAATATGCATGTTTATAAATGAAACAAAGGTTGTCACTAGTAGAAAACTTGTGTGCAACATAGAACAGGAGCTGCATTATGAATTTTATCAAGAATGTCCTCAGAGCTAACTTGGCCATTGGAGTATAAGTGACTTATCTCATGAGCAATGTTGTCCATCTCTCAGCCGAAGCACTCTTGATGAGATCATCTGAATCCCTTTTAAAAATGATCTCTGTCTTCACCAAAGAAACATTCTGATTATGATCCTGCTTCTTTCATATCTTAGCATCAGTGAGAAAATGTTGAGTGTCTGACTTCTGCTTTCTGGAGAAGTCCTTCATCTTCATTTTAAGCTAACAACATTTTAATCTCCTTTTGATTCATGAAAGGCTTCATGACTTCTTTAATAAGAGTACTACCACTTTGTTTTCACTCTCTATTTTTTTTTTACTTGAGAGTCTGCTTCTGACTCATCAATGGGTGTGAAATAGAGCTGTGGAGGAAAAGAGATAACAGACTCTGATCAAACAAGCATCCATTTTCCTGAAATTCACAGGAAATGCATAATGAGTTATCACCTTACATTTTTTCCGCAACCTGCATTTACCCAGAAGAACCAAAAGGCAAATCAGCTCCCGAAGAACTCCTTCCTTATAGGCTACACATAAATTGTGACCCTTTGGGCCAACTGAATCCGCTTGTATGCATTTTTATTTATCTAAATTAAGATTTGCCATCCAGTATCTATTTAAAGTTAAAAACTTTATGATTAATATCTAAATTGCTGATGAGATATTTTTCTGATCCTGATCATTCTTGAGCAAGTGGCATGATGTGAAATGCTGGGACAGCAGGATTTGTTTTCCAGAGGCCTGTACTCACAGAACAGGAGAGGGAGGCAGAAAGGAAAGGCATGAAAGAGTCTGAGCAGCTGAATGATAAGCAAACAAAGCTTTGTTTTCTTCTTCACTCTGCACGAGGGAATCAAGAGCATTTCAGGTTACTTCCCACACCTGAGATGTTGTCACTAAGCCATTTCCCTCTTTCCTTCTTCCTGAAGTGGTTTTAGACAGTGATCTTGCTGTTCTGAAATTCACATCCCCTTCTTTTCCCAAACCACATTCATTCATGATTTTCTCAGCTCATTCTCCCTAGAAACACCTCCTCTCATGGAGAGTTTGCATATGTGAGTACAGAGCCTTACACAACAGATAGGAAACAAATTAAACTGGGAGGAAAAACCTTTCTCCAAGGAAATTATGAGACGTTTGAAATGCAGCCTATTTTGCCAAGCTTTCTGATCCTGAAGGCCAGCCGAAGTAAATGACATTGTGACAAATGTTATCAATCCTGTTGAGTTTTCTTTAAACTAAGTATGTTGACGGAACCTGACAACCTTTACTTGCATCACTGGGATGTTTACCTGAAATTTACCTCACATTCCAATTACTGAAGCACATAACAAGTTTTAACTGGTTTATAGCAATTCACCTGAATTTTGAAGAGTAGGAAACCTGGTATTTAACTTTATGGTTTGTTAGGATTTAAATTTCTATTGCTATTGCAGCTGTCTTAGTATTGTTAATCCCCAAGCAAAGAAGGATGTAAAAAAAAAAAAAAGAAAAAAAAAAGCATGCTCGTTTTGAAAGTGTTAGAGAAATTGTCTTTGAATGCTGACTTCTTGAATTCTATAGGAAATTATGTCATTCAGTTCAAACTACTTTGCACAGAGCTGCTAGTCAAAGGCACATGGTTTTATGTTCTCGGAGCTCACCAGGTTGGCGTTAGGAGAGATGGACAAAGTCACTAATGAATGACAGCAAGGAGGAAGTTTTAAAGAATTTTAGAGCTGGATGAATTCTTGAGGAATTACCTAACTCATTCCCTTTACTTTAAATAGTTCCATAGATAAACGATCCCTGATGAATGCCTTTTTATTGTGTTTTCAAATATTTTTGAAGCTCTGCCTTTCTGGTTAGATAAAACTGATAAACAGTCAACCTGCAGATGGGCACTAAATGGAACTAAATATATCCATTTTCATATCTGCAAGCTAATCCTAGGTTTCACTACACCTCTTCACTTTCAAGAATATGTAAGCAAATCTTTAGAAAAATGACACTGAATTATAAGAGAATATAAACATAGTTTCAGCAATTCAGAGAAAAATGTCTTTGGAAAATAATTTTAAGAAAGAAAAGTTATAGATGCTATTTTCTTAATGTCGTTAAAAGAAGCAAGACTACACAGAAACTATAGGAGAAGAATAAGAAATTACAGAAGAAATCCATTAAGAAAAAGACAGATAAAACAAGAAAACACTCTGAAATTTAAAAATGCAAATATCTAATGCAGAACCGAATTTAATACCTAAACTGGAGACATTAATAAATAGAATTGACAGTGTACAAAATAAATTGGTCTCATGAAATATTAACTTAAAAGTTTCCCAGAGTATCAAAAGGAAGTTTAAAATATTGAGGGTGAAGATGATTGATGATAAACATGGAGGCCCAGAGAAATAATAATGAAATAATAGATGTTCCAGAAAAAGACATGTGACTCACAGGAATAAACAGAAATCAAAGATTTAATAAAACACAGTAAATACCAAGAAAGGTCATAAAGGAGAACTATAAAACAAAAGAAAAGGAAAAAGCAAGTATATGAGTTAAGACAATAATAAAAATAAACAGAAAAAATTCCTTTCTAAAGGGCAAATCCCAGGAAAAACATAAAGTTACCCAGGATACTAGGCTTCTAATATATATAAACCAAAATAACAAAGAAATATTAAATATAAAAAATAAAGAGTATTAGGCAAGTATTAAATGTAAAAGAGACCAGGGTTATAATTAGAACGAGAAAGAGAACATTATCACAAATTGGTAAAAGTTATAATCAATAACACAACTGAAGGAATCGGAAACATTTACATGCTCCACATGTCAGAGAGCATGATCTCTTTTTATTTTGTTTTGTTTTAATATGTTTGGAATTAATGGGGGAATATGAGGAAGAGTACCTGAAATGGGGAGAAAGCAAAATACAAGATAGTTAACAAGATTAAGTGCTTCCTTGAGGGTGATTGCTCTCTCCTTCCAGGGGTCTGGAAGAGAGGATTATTTCTGGCATTTCAAAAGGGGTGTTAACCTAAATGCACTAGAACAATGGGCAGGGCATGCAGTAAGTGCTCTGCTAAGGAAATTTGGGCCTGAGGTGTCACTGCTCACCATGATCTGCCGGGTTAGGAATTTATGATCAGATCACCTTGTAGGGTAACTTTTGGTCACTGAACTTGGACATGCCCTCCCTTTTTTTGTCCACAGCATCAAAATACAGAGAGCAAAAATTGTACACAGTTAAAGAATAATGAACAAAACCCAGACACAATTCATCCAGTAGCATACTGAGAAAATAATAACCATCTATTGACTTCTGTACTTTAAAACTTTTTCTAACAAATAAGCACTCTTATGTCCTCGGATGTCCTAAGTCTTCAGTCATTTGTGGTGCCTGGATTGCTGGAAACTTCAAGTTGGCCGCCCCCAGCCTCAAGCAGCTCTTTCTGGGACTCCTTGGAGATGAGCGTGAACAGAGCACAGTCTGAAGGCATGGGCCACAGTCCCTGACACCAACAAATGCAGGAGTGACGTCTCTTCTCTGTACCACAATGCACCACGCATGGTCAAAGAAACAGTCCACCACCTGGGCATCTGACTCAGCGGTCACCTGAAGAGTGATCTGCTGCTGCCTTTCCTAGACAATGGACTATGCAGCTGCTAAGGATGTCATGTACTGATGTGCAAGAAGCAAGCCGTGCAGCTGAGAGTGTGGCTGAAAGTCAAGGAAGATGCACAGGAACATACCCAGGCAGCAGCCTCTAATCTCCGGTGTCATATATTTTGGATACTCTCATGCCTCTTTGTGGTTGATGTATCTTTCAAGCCAGCAGCGCTCAGCAGGATGACTATTCCAGCCATGCCTGCACAGACCACAAATTAGAGCTTCATTGTTATTTTTTAAATATTGGTATAAAGGTGTTAATTATATAAACACATTTACTTTATCACAATTTATCTCAGGGATGCGTTTGTCAGGTAAATAAAAGGGAAGTATAATTTTAACTTGTAAAATTTGCGGTGACTATATTTAAAATTTTAATTTGCTGCTATCTATTTGTGTAAACCAGGTTTAGTAAATGCTAATGATAAATTGTTTGAAGAAATTATCCTTAAAAAGTCATTACTAGGAATTATGTATATATTTAACTAGAGAATTTGGGAATATGTTAAGTTTAAAGTATTATACCAAATCAGCATTTATTTCATTTTACAATCTTGGTTTTCTGTTTTACCTATCAAAATTATATAATATAAAGAAAAATGTAATTTTTCACCAAATATGTATATAATTGCTTCCATATTCCCTCAAGTTTACCCCAATATGTCATAAAGATATTTCTCTTTCCAGTGTATCATTGTGTGTAAAACCTGGGAAGTAATACCCTGAAGAATAACCTTTTAAAACATGTTTCTTCATGACAACTGTCAATATCTAAAATTATGTATGTTAATAGCTTAGTTATTGATTATTGCACATCCACCTCCATGAGAACAGACCTGTCATTGCAGGGACCTTCCCAGTGGGGCCCATTACTGTAAGCAGAGAACCAGTAACAGTGCCACAAATATAGTAAGTGAAAAGCAATTTTTGATTTGTAGACTCAAATTCTTCTATGCAATTTCTTTCTCTTGTATTTTGATTATTGCTTCTATTTCATCATTTACCTTTCTTCCTTTAGAGAAAACAAAAATTTTAAATACATGTACTACTGTTCTCTTTTTTCTGATTATAATCTCTTCTCAGCGTTTTCAACGTAGTTGATCATGTGCAAATGTTTCATACTAATTCTCTACATTATATTACTGTCTTAGTCTATTCAGGCTGCTGCTAAAATGTAAATCTTTAACTTCGGGGAAACTTTTCCATGCCTAAGAAGGCCCTGTGAATAAATTTGTTGTAGAAATCTGGAACAGTGGCAGCATGCCTCTCTGGGCGACACCATTATAGAGATGAATGAAAATTATAAGATGCAAAGCTGAAAACAATAATTCCCTAGGGGCAAAAGTCCAAACCAGAGGTCATCATGAAATGGCACAAGTTCCCTCCCCAGAATTCACAGAAAGCTTAGGAGGGCATTCAAGGTCAACTTATCCAGATCTTACGAGACCTGAAAACCCCAAGTTGACGTGCACACTCCATGTCTGCCTTCTTTCCCTAAAACCACATTTTAAAAAGACATACCAATTTTCAGTAGCATTTCAGATGCTCTCATTCCTTTGCAGCTTCTTTGTTTTGTCAAGATCACCTTCTCATCAAAGAGCTATCTTAATACAAAATAGCTCTTTGAGTAAACAGGTAGGGAGAAAATAGAGGAAGAAGAAAGAACATGTTTGCAAGTACAAATCAGAACCGCAACAGGAAATAGAGCTTGGGTATCCTGGAGTAACCTTGCAGGACAGCAATTAATTGCAGGAAAATGTGAAAGTTAACAGACATTGAGTATGATCATATTAAGGACGTTCCGATTACTTTTAAAGCCATTGTTTGAATTTTATTTTCTGAAATGAATGTTCATTTGCTCTGTTTACAACAAAAACTTGTACAAAGCAATAAGTAGTTTAATTTCTTAATCTGTTTAGCCAAATAGAAATCACTCTGGTGTCTGACACCTCGTTTTTTCCGAAGTTTGGAAATGAGATGTAGTGAGAGGAGATTAGTTTCCAAGTTAGAGAGACTTCACAGCTCTAGAAGAGAGAGAATAAAAGCCAACCACCTGCAACCCAAAAAGGAAATGCTTCCAAACACCTAAATATTTTTTTTAAAGTTGTATTTTGCATGTTATTCTATTTTAAATAAAAACAGCTTGAAAACTCTGCAGTGTCTTGTATTACAGCTCTTTTTCTGATATTTCTTTCTGATTTCTCAGGATCAGATTTCTCTTTTCCATCTTCAGCTCTATTTAGCATGAGTCCGAGCAATTACTCCCCTTAAAAGTATCGGCATTCCAAGAATTTCAAGGGCCTCCAACAAAATGGGCAGAGGAATAGCCTAAGCTTCAGTAGAGCTCTTTATAATGAGCACTCAAGTAGCCATCCCACAGCCGAGGACGAGAACTATTACATATTGTCCTGTTGAAGACCACCCTTTGAAGCCATATGGAAACTCGATTTAATGACCAAAAAGGATTATGGACTGAGGTGAGGTGTCATAATGAGCTGCTACCTCTATAAATGAACCAGTTTTTAAACTGACAAGGATTGGTCAATTTTGTTAGCTGTCAAGTCAAATCATCTTTAAAGACAGGATTTATACGCCACATTTAACATCTCATATGTCACTGTCATGTATCAAATTCCTGTGACAGGACAGAACCTCACTGAAAACAAGATCTGATATAGACCACATGAAAAACCAACAGTTCTCTCTAAGATATTTATTTACGTTCACAGGTCTTTGGTTGCTCCCAAGATTTAATCTCTATCTCAGAAAGCAACATATTTGCATAGAAATAGATTTATCTTGGTTTCACAGATATTATATCAAGAGTTAGTTATATATACTACATATTATTTTAGATATATCATTAGTCTCCCCATTTCTTGCCAAGAACTCGGAGTTTGTTTTATAAAATTAAAAAAACAGAATTGAGCAATATCTTTTAAGATGATCAATAGTGTCCTCGGGTTTTGAAACCAGGACTGAGAGTTTCTGTTTCTGTCTAACCGATGTTATTTTCTGATTCTTTCTTATATTATAAAAGGATAGATTGAAGTTTAGAAATGACTGTGTCCTTATTCTCTCCTCCCTTCCTTCAAGTCTTTCTTCCCCCAAAAGTTTGATTTAAAGGATGGAAAAGATGGCCTATAATGTTTAGAACTTTTATGAATAACAAATACAGTAAGGAAGAAAGCAACATTAGGGTAAAATAAGAATAAGATGAGGCTAAATGAAAAACTTAGAGGTGCTTTTGTAAATCATGCAGGTGATTGCCAATAGAGAGAGATGATTCTATAAAAGGGAAAGGAAGGGAAATATACACACATCGGAGCTTACAATGTTCTCTCATTTAATTTTCAAAAAAAAATCACATTAATTTTTATGGATAAAGAAGTAGGTTCAGAGAGGGTAGGTTATTGTCCAAAGTGAAATTACAAAAATGAGTAAGGGAATCAGTATTGAATCCACTGCCATCTGACTCGAGCATCTATCTTTTTTTATTTAAAAGCATAGAGATGTGACATGTTTATGAATTCATGGGGGAACAGGAGGCAGAATTTAAGATAGAGCATGAAGAATACAAGGAGAGGAGACTCTGGTCAGAATGCGGCATCTCCAAAACTGAAGAAAGACATGGTTAGAAATTTCTGAGCACAGAGACTGAGAAAAAATAGAAAGTTGGATTTCAGGGTGCCGTGCCATGAGGAAAACTGCTATGGATTTATTTATTTATGTGTTTGTTTGAAATTTGAGGTCCATCTGGCCCTGGGTTCTTCAGCTCTGTGCTGCCTGCTTTGGAGGCGTCTATACCTCTACCTAGTACTCGAGTCTCTTCTACAAGGTCACACTCTATCTCTACAGACTTCTTTGCATCATCATTCAAATATCTTCATGTTTCTTTCAATAACATCTTGTCTTCTGCTTGATCTCTCCCTTCAGCTATGGCTCTGTTTCTTTCCTACTTCTTTTCTAGCAAATTTATTGAATTCATTGTTTTTACCTCCTCACTCCCCATTCATTCCTTAATCTATTTCTTGCCCCATCGAAATCCATTACTAACAACATGGCATTGCCGATGAAAATTTTCAGACCTACGCCTTGCTTTCCCTTTCAGCAGAATTTGACACTTTCATCATTCTTTGGTTTTGATGACATTACTCCTGGTTTTCTTCCTATCTCTGTTTGTCTTCGATATCCTTTGTAGAGTTGTCTACTTCTACCTTTCTTTCAGGTACTGGTGATCCTCTGAGTTCTGCCATCAACCCAATACCTTTCCTACTGTAATCACTGTCCCAAGATGCCCTTATCAATGCCCATGGCCTTAATTATCAGCCATATATTGATTACTCTTTGGTAACTTGTCTAGTAGTAAGTAGACTCTCCAGTCTACAATCTTATTTCCAACTATCTACTGAACATGTACACTTGGATATTTCATGGAGACTTAAAACCAAACATTTCTAAATATGAACATATTATATTATTCCTCAAACCAGATATTTCTAGAGATTTCCACATCAGCAAGTCACTCACTTATTTGTTGTGCAAGGTGAACACCTGGAACTCAACTCTTGACTTGTTCCTTCATTCACCAACTTATTTCAACTGTATCTAATCAATTGCCCAATTAATTTTACCTCCTAAATATTCAAATCTCTTTACCTCACTCCATTCTATCCTAACTAAGCCAATATCTTTTCCCATTCTCACAATAGCCATTAACCTTTACTGGCTTTTCCACTTCTAGCCTTGTAACCAACACCCATTCTGCACACTGTTTTTAGAGTCCATCGTGTCACTCTTTGTATTAAAATATTTTAATGAATTCCCAGTGTGTTTCACATGAACTTCCAACTCTAAAATAGCTCTTCCTCTCTCTCCTACTTCGTCATTGACACACTTTCCTCCCACTTTACATTGTAGCAACTGAACTTCCTGAAATGCTGTTCCTTGACCCACATCACCCTACTTTTTCATCTGGCTAACTGGTGTTCATTTTCCAGTTCTCGGCCTAAAATATTTTTAAGGGGCCTCCCTGGCTCTCAGGTTAGGTCAGGGTTTGCACTCCTAAGGTATACAGCATTTTTTAAGTAATAATATTCATCATGCATTATGTTAATTTATCAATGGATTATCTTCCCAACTGGACTGTGAGCTCTATGAGCACAGGCCCCATGGGAACATGATCACAACAGTATTTGCAAAGTGGTGTGTCTAACACAGAGTCATTGTCAATAAGTACTTGTTGAATAAAGTAACCCAAGAGAACCCAAGCTCAAAAGATAATCACATAAAACCAAAAAATAACCAGGAAGTCTAAGGTGATCAGACATAAAGTGGTACCCTTTAATCCCATTACTTTGACCTCATTGTTTCTTCTTTGTTCCACCAATGTCAAGGACAGTAAATACATGGTATGCAGTGTGATCAGGAGTTCATGGAATAAATTGATTAATAATAGAGTTTTAAATTCTTTTAAAAATCTAATAATGAAATGTCTGGAAGAAATTGCTCACCATCATCTCACTTACAAAGAAATACACACAAACTAATAGTCTGTTTTTCAATTCATGGTGAATATAATTTAATCCAAAAATAGGTTGACTGGAAATAACATAAAATAAAAATACAAACTGTTAGACTGGCCTATAAAGTTTGTTATTGTCAAAATATTTATAGAAAAATGAAACATCTTAACAAAAGTTATAGTGGTCACTTTGACCTAAGAAAACCAGACATGGAGAAATAATAAGCATAAATGTGAAAATTCTAAATGGAAGAAATTACAGCACATAAAACTTAATGTGAATTTCAAAAGGGGTCAAATCAAAGACATAGAAAAATTAATTGCTCCTACTGAAAATAATTTTAATAAGATAAAAATGAAAAAAGAGAATTCAAGATGGTTTGACTGGTCTTAAGAAAAAAATGAAAAAGAAACTAAGTTAGTTTAATTGATTTTTACCTAAAAAATAATATTTGGCTAAAGCTTTTCATTAAATGTGTATATGAACATCATTAAATATATATACAAATATCTATAATTAGCTCTCTATATGTGTGTGTGTATATATATATATGGGTATACATCATTAACTATACACATATGTATGTATACAGTTGATATATGCATACAGTTTATAATATACACATACACATATGAGGTCGGTCCAGAAAAAGTTCAGCCATTGTTAATATAATGTAATCTGGCAGCCAAGGAGAGTGGACTGGAATGCGCATGCATGAACAATGACAACTTCACTGTACTAGTCTGTGGGGTGGTAAATGCCATTTTGTGAGCACCAGTACTGTGTGGCTGTCACATTCAAAATGACTGAGCAAGTAAAGCAACAAATCTTCATCAAATCTTGCATGAAGCTTGAACATTTTTCTGCAGAAACTATTCAGATAATTCAGAGACTGCAGCTCTGGGCAACTGGTGATTGGCAGCTTCATCACAATACACCTGCTCATGCATCATATCTTGTGCAGAGTTTTGTGGCAAAACACCAAAAGCACTACCGTGACTCTGACCCCCTACAGCCCAGATTTGGTGCCCTGTGACTTCTGACTTGTCCCAAAACTAAAATCCCCTTTGAAAGGGAAGGGATTTCAGACCATCGATGAGATTCAGGAAAATACATTAGGGCAGCTGATGGCGTTTTGGAGAACTGTGTGAGGTTGCAAGGTGCCTACTTTGAAGGGGACTGAGGTGTCATTGTCCTATGTACAATGTTTCTTGTAGCTTGTATATTCTTCAATAAATGTCTCTATTTTTCATATTATATGACTGGATACCTTTTGGACAGACCTCATATTTCATTAAGATAAAATATTTTATACATATATAATACTTTTATATATTACACACACAAACACACACACATACTGCTTGACTAGTCTATAAATTTATGTATATAAATTATATATTTATAAATATTATAATAGATGTCTTTGAAACAGAGCAAAATCAGCTGGGTCAAACAGTTGGATTAAAAGTATTTGTAACCCGCCAGCCTGCTAAACCAAGCACGCCGTTGTCCGGAGACAGCCAACTGACCTGGAGTCTGCACAATCCTTCCCCATGTGGGAAGGCCACCCTCCCCTCCACACCCCCACTATTATTAGGGATTTCTGGACCCAAGGGTAGGTAGGACGACGACCATGTCCAGCTTGAAGCAGCTAGAGGAGCTTGAGACCTTCGCCCATTGTCTTTTACAAGATTACAAAGGGTCTTAATATCTGAGATGGAGGGATAGTTATTTTTTACGAACCATGGGTATGGACTTGGGGGGGGATGCTGGGGGAGGGAGATACTGGGTGGAGGGGAGTAAAGGGGAAAAAATTGGAACTACTGTAGCAACATAATCAATAAAATATACTTAAAAAATAAAAATAAAATAAATAAAAGTATTTGTAACCCAAGTACAGTATTCTCTCACTTATCACAGGTATTACATTCTAGGACCCCCCCCCCCCGCAATAGATGAAAATCTGCAAAGTAGAAACCTTACATTTATTTTAGTATTTATATATATTTTAAGGTTTTATAAACCCTTCCCACACACTTATAAACCGTTCCCAGTCCCTTATTAACCTTCCCCACCCCCTTATTAGCCTTTTCCACACTTTTATAAACACTACTTATGTTCTTAAACATATTCTACACTCTTAAACCTACGTAACTTTAACAACATATGTATACAGTACCACAAAATTCCGCAATATAGCGAAAAATCCACTATAACTAATTAAATATAATATTTTTTTAAATCCCGTGATATACTGAGGCCATGATAAGTGAATCAAGATATAGAGAGAGACTACTGTATTATCCCTTATGGTTAATCTCATAATCTCACAAACATGTCAAGTGAGAATCAGAAGATTGCTTGGTAAGCAGAGAATCAAAACAAAAAGAATTAATTCTGATTAACGTATTAGATAGAAATAGCCTAAGATAGTCTGATGTGTCTATCTGAACAGCCCAAATATTAGGCTCATGGTTGAAGCTTTCAAAGTTCTGTAGGGGTTTTTAATGCCAAATCTGGAATGCAAATTATCACCCCCTTACTCCTCAAAATAAACCCTTACCTCCCAATAGACTGGTTTTCTCATATACGCACAGATAATATCACATGCGCTTTCAGCTCTGCAGTTTTGCTCCCTCCCTGGGATCCTCCTCTCTCGTTCTCTTATCCATGTCCAAGCCATGCTTTCTGCTGCCTAAGATCTACATTGGTCAACACAGCTTTGCGTTTACCTTCAATAACCCCCCCTTGAATTCCTAGACATTTTTATAGTTTATAGAAATATTTCCTTGGCATCAACAAATTCTCCTGTTTTGAAGGAATAGCACTTTAAGAAAAAGATAGTATACTGTCCGTTTCTCCTAACTAAATAATTACTTCCTTGAGGAAAGGGAAAGATGATGTCTTTGTACTTCCCACACTGTCTTGCATATACTAGGCAGCTGATGCAAAATTTATTACCTTTTAGATTTTAAAGAAAATGGAAAGATCTTTAGAGAACATCTTATTATAGCAGCATTCTGATAGATGTATTTTCCATGAACACACAAGAGAAATGGCAATATCCTATTTGATAATTTAATTTTAAAAAGCCAAGTCTATGGGATGTGCAGAGAAATTATAAACAAATAGCCTTAGGCCATCAGAGTATTTTGTTTAGCACTTAAATATTGTTGTTATTTTAACTTAATTCATTGACAGTCTTTAAAAATCAGAAAAATTCATATTAAAATTTGAATTTAGACTTTCTCTTGAAAACTCAAAAGTGTTGGCAATAGTGGGTCCATATGGGTCAGCCTGGAGTTAATTGTTCAAAGCCAATCACGGCTGTCCCTTTGAAGGGCACACACCTGCATTCCGCCATACCCTCCCCTCAGCTCTCTTCACTGGTTTCACACCTGTAGCCAGACTCATTGAGGCATTTGGGGTTGCTGTCTTGACCCTACTGTGACAATGTTTACAGTTAGTTTCAGAATAACTTGCTTTCCTAGAAGCAAACCTCCTTCTCATCGGAAATGTGCCTTTGCTTTTCTGCCCTCATACAGATCAAATAAATTATGACTCAGATCCCATTCTACTGATGTCTGCAGCAATCCAAATAAAAGGTAGCATTCCAAGTATTGGGGGAGAGCAAACAAGCTACAATTTATGTGATGAAGTCATAGGATGGCTCAAGAACAAAGGGAATACATTATTAGTCAGACAGACAGAATGTAGGATCTGCAGGAACCAGCAGAAAGTTCACTGAAATTATTGCAGAGAGGAGCACATGCGTGCACAAAGAAACGTTCAGAGATTTAGACCCAGCAAGGAAAGAATTCCAGCCCTGCTCTGCGAACAACTGTTTCTCTTCTCACACTCAGGATACTTAATTTAGAATGCAGTAATAAGCCTCGATTGTCACATAATTTCTCAAAAACACTGCACAGCACAATCCACACCAAATGACACTGAGATTTCAGCAGTTTGTAAAAAGTTGATTTATCATGAGAATACATTACGGGTAGGATCCAGAAAGGCAGAAAGAAGAACTGACTGAGTTCAATCAAGGGGAAATAGAGAAAAAAAAATTAAGTATTTTTATATAGAAAAAAATAAGAGGATGTTAAGGGGCTTGGGTAAACATCACATCCAAGAGACAGAATGTTTGTTTCTTACTAAGGATACTGTAAATATTTTAACTAAGAATGTATCACTAAAAGGAGCAGAGTCTGTATACTCTAAACTCTGCCCCCAAACTATTGGACCGTGGGGTTTTTAACAAATTGTTCAGTGAAAAGGCACAGACTAAAAAAACTCGGGAGATCTAAATTTTCTTGTGTTACACGTGAAGAAACTACAATCCAGACAATGTACTAAGGTCATGCATTCATCAAATATTTGCTAAATATATTTCTGATGTGAAAAGATAACTATCCAAAATCATTGCCCCCAGATAACTAACATTCTAAAAGGACAAAAGGGTAGGATTCTCAAACAGTCTATATTCATAAAATAATTAATGATAATAATAATTATCAGTTACAAAGTGCTACAGTATGTCATATGTTATGATACATGATGTATTTCTGTCATTTTATTCACTCTCCTAAACTTTTTACATGTAAATATAATTGCTCAAACATGAAAGGTAGAGTGATTGAGGCTCAGGAATTAAACACACTTATTCATTCAACAAATAATTCTAATCGAAAGTACTTGAAATATAACAGTGATCACAAAAAAAGAAAAGAGAAGAAAAGAAAGAAAAAAAGACAGTGTATACATACCACCCATACATGTATATATGATATATATATGTCTGGCAGAAATAAGTGAAATGAAGAAAAATAAAATAAGGCAAAAGAATAAGAAAGGGAAGACAGTTCTTTTTTTTTTTTTTTTTTTACAAGGTGATACTTAAGAGAAGGTTTCAAGTAAGTGAGAAGAGCCATGGAGATATCAGGGGATGAATATTTGAGGTAAATGGAACAAAAAATGTAAAAGCTCTGAATCAAGAGTAGATGTAAGAAATATTAGTTACCCATTCCTATGTTTTAGGGATTAAAATATAAATCAGACATGAATCCTTCCCGCAAGAAACTTAAAATTTATTAGAAGGATAAAACATGTGCTTAATATAAAAATGGTAGAGCAAATAAAAGATAAAAATAAAATGAAAGCTCAAAAGTGGTAGCTACTTTGTTTAACTTGGCAAGAAGAACATTACTGTAGCTCAGAGAAGACTGAAAACCTCCAAGAAGAGGCGTTAAGAACAGAATACTTGACCACTGAGATGTTGGATATAGGTACCTTCTTGAGAGTAAGAAACACTTTCCAACCAGTGGGAAGAACTTGATCAAAGTATAGCTCTGCAGAAAAAGTAGAATATCTTTGGAATGAGAGCAAAAAGAGAGGGAAAAACAGTTGGAAACACTGAGTGGGCATATTCAGACCAAGTTCAGGCACTTGAAGTTGATATTGGTAGGAGCTGGTGACTTATTAAATGAAGGGCATGAGAGAAAAGGATAAAAATGGCAGCAATGCTTTTCACACCTTGGTTTCAAGAAGAAGGTTAGTGGAAATAAAGAAGTCAAGAAGAGGAGCAGGTTGGTGACACTGAAGACAACCAACTTCTGCAGGATGTTAAATATGAGCTCCTGTAGCTGTGGTTACCAGATATGGGCAGTGATTGTTGAAACATCAACTGCTGGGCTCCACCTTCGGAATGTTTGAATTCCTAGTGCATTATCATTGTATTTCTAACAAATTCCCAAGTAACTCCGATGTTGCTAAAGCAAAGGCCACACTTTGAGAACCACTATCCTGGATGAATATTTAAGTTGAAATATACAGAGGAAAATTCAGGACCCCACCTGCTAAGAGTGAAAAAAAAAAAAAAAAAAAGCCAGTCAGAGCCCAGGGAAAAGTGGCAAGGTTTTGCAAAAGTCGCTTTGGTCATCTTCTTAGAGAACCAGGATCACAGTTTAAGTCATCTATTTACATGTCTCTCTATTTTCATTGTCACATTATTTCTACTCTTTAAATGCCAATAACATTGATGACTACTCTAGGATTAAGAACAGATGTTTACAAATTAATTTGAAAGTATTATGGAAAGCGCTATCAGTAGAAATCTAATGCAATCACCTATGTAATTTTTTAAGTTTTAGTATGCTCATTTAAAATATTTTGAAAGTAAAAAGAAGCAAATGAAGTCATATAAACTATATTCATTTCAAAATGTAATACATATAAGAACTTATGAAGAACACATTTTACTTCTTTTGTAATAAATCTTTGAAATCCAGCATTTAGTTTATACTTACAGGCCACCTCAGTTTGGTCGGGCCACAGAGAAAACAACAGCCCCACGTGAGATGTGTCTGTCATATTGGAGACTGCCATGCTAGACCATATGATGGAAATGCCTAGTAATAAGAATGACAGTGTTTACTATGCCTGGGATTTAAGAGTGGCAGCCAAGGAGATGGAACAAAATTTGATTTAACTATTATCGACCTTAGCTTGTTTATGCCAAGGCAAAAGCCAGAAAAAGGTATATGAAGTTAGGGCCAAAAGTGAGATTAAGTAAAACTAATCCAATGTGGAGTAACAGAAACCAGATTTACCTTCATAACTGAAAGATCTTAAAAACAAATAGACAAAATATATGACACAATGGTTTTGATATATTAAGTGTCATTCCAGAATGTATTTCCTGAGAGATAAGACATAAACAAGGTGAGCTTTACAAATGCCGCACCTATTGTTGGGAGAGAATTTCTAAGTCATTGTAGGTTTCTGGATGAACTAGAAAAGTATTAAAATAAGCAAATATCCAATTCTTTTTGCTCCAAGGATGAACAAGTGGGTTCATTCAGAAGAATGAGGTAAATCCTACTCCATTAAGGAAGACTAATTTTAGAATTCTATTTGCTTTTGTCAACTATTAACTGAAAAACTCTCCAATATTTACTGAGAATTTCCTAGAGTTACAAACCTGAGCTGGTGGGTTAGAAGATGCATCCCTCTTTCTGCTACAATTCATACTTCATTTTTTAGCTGTGCATGGTTTGTCCACAGTGTTTGTCTTTGTTGTAACTTTAAAACAAGATATTTCTGAGGAAAATCTTTAGAGGTGATAGTCTCTTAGCAACTCCTATGCTTATGTATTTTTTTTAAATATGGTCTTTTTCATGTATTTAATTTTCTAAGTTTCATCTTTAATATCTGTTATTTCTTCCTGTCTTAGTTACCAGAATGTTAGAATTTGTCTAATTGCTTGTGGTACATGCTACAAAAGTTCTGGTTAAATTATAATTGAAAGGATTTTAAAAGTCCAAAAATGAGAGGAAAACCAAAATGGAGTGTGGAAATCATTCTGAGTTGAGAATATTGAGTTGAAAATCTGGAGAAACCAAGGCAGGTAGAGTTTGCAGGGCAGATCATGAGAGAAGATAAAGTTCCATAGAAATAGAATTCCAGAAATTCCTAGAACATCCTGTGTCAATTTGTAGCTGAGTACTATCAAAAAATTATTTGGAACTGGAGAAAAGGCACCTTAAAATATTACAGTGGACAGTCTGTGGAACTTATCCAGAGATGCAAATAGTTTGTATTCACTCCAGAACAAAAAAAAGAACCATCTAATTTACAGGAAGTTGAGTAGAAAACACAAAAGGTGTTGCCTCAGTAATGGGACAAAATTAATCCTAAACTAAGGAGATTCTGATGCATGCAATGAACATAAAAGTAGCCATCAAAATAATAAAACTATAGTTAGCCCTTGAACAACAAGCACTGATACCCACCCTCGTGCAGTCAAAAGTCGATATATAGTTTTTATCTCCCCCAAAACATAACTAGTAATAGCCTACTGTGATCAAAAGCCTTACTAATAACATAAACAGTTACAACACAACTTTGAATGTCATATTATTATATAGTATACTCTTACAAAAAGTCAGAGAAAAATATTATTAAGAAAATCATAAGGAAGAGAAAATATTTTTTTTCAGATTTAATGTGTTTTATTGATTAAAATATTACATTTGTGCCAATTTCCCTTCCCTCTGCTCCCCTCCACCCGGTGGCCCCCCTCCCTCCAGTTGTCCCCCCCTTTTAGATTATGTCCATTAGTTGTGCATACAGTTCCTCCCAACCTCTCTCCGTCTATTCCATTCCCTCCTACCTTGATCCCCAATTCCTATATCATCTCCCTCCCTTTCCCCATACCCCCTCCCTGTTGACCTCCCCCCAATATGCTTCCCGTACCCACAGTTCCTTTTCCACTCTCGTTGCCTATTTAGTTTGCCTTTGTTTCATCTCCCTAGCTTCTGTTTTTTAAACCAGTCCCTTTAACATCTCATATAACAGTGGTTTGGATCTAATGAACTCTTTCAGTTTTATTTTGTCCTGGAAACACTTTCTCTGTCCTTCTATTCTGAATGACAATTTTGCTGGATAGAGTATTCGTGGTTGTAGGTTTTGGATTTTCATTACTTTGAATATTTCTTGCCAGTCTCTTCTTGCCTGTAGGGTTTCCCTTGAGAAGTCAGCTGATAGTCTAATTGGGACCCCTTTGTACATAATTCTTTTCTTCTCTCTTGCTGCTTTTAAGATTCTCTCTTTATCTTTAATTTTTGACATTTTGATTATAATGTGTCTTGGAGTGGTTCTCCCTGGGTCCAGTCTCTTGGGAACTCTCCTTGCTTCCTGGACCTGCAAGTCTATTCCCTTCCCCAAGTCTGGGAAGTTCTCCTTTATTATATTTTCACTCAATTTTTCAAGTTCTAGTTCATCTTCCTCATTCTCTGGCAAACCAATGATT
The DNA here is from genome assembly GCF_987537825.1 of Furipterus horrens. Classification (NCBI taxonomy): domain Eukaryota; kingdom Metazoa; phylum Chordata; class Mammalia; order Chiroptera; family Furipteridae; genus Furipterus; species Furipterus horrens. The sequence continues at coordinate 175,785,855 of NW_028327176.1, forward strand.
CTTATGTTGGGCCTTTTATAGCTGTCCCAGAGGTTTCTGATCCTCTCATCGTTGCTTCCCATTTCCTCTCGCTGCATTGGTTGACTGCTTGTTCCTTCTCCATATTCCAGTTTGTTGAAATGAACTCTGGATTTTTGTTCCTCACCATCTGTCTCGTATGCGGTTTTGTTCCTTTCGTTATGAAAGTTTTTCGCTTCTTTCTTATCTTTTTCCTGCTCTTTTGTGAATTCTGTAAGCCACCTGATAACAATGGCCCAGAACTGAGCCTCTGACAGGTTTCTTATCTGTTCATCTGTCAGGTTCTCTATCTGCTGCCTGGTGAGTTGTGTCACCGGGATTTCTATAGTTGTCTGCCTCATTTTGACAGATGCGTTTTGTTTTCTTGGGCCGGCTCTTGGGGGCAGTGCCTGTGTACGCGTCACAAGTCAGCGACCGGCGCCTGTCTGCGACCTATTTCGCAGCCCTGTGGTGCTTTCTTTCTTTGGGGGCGGGGGTCCAAGATGGATTCACACAGTTATTCAGCTAGGAGACCGGGATCCGTCCTCCCGCCCCCCTGGGCCTCACTGTTCAAGGCGATGCGGTGGCTGCTTTCCCCAGCGCTGGGGTCGCGCTCTGCCAGGGGCTTGACTGCCGCTGGGATTTTTCACCGCCCCGCCGCTCCGCAAACAGCTTTGCCCTCTTTAACTCTTACCTGCCCAAATGGCACCGCTGGTTTATAACTTCATATGTTGGGCTTCCGTGTAGTTTTATTTTCTGGAATTTCTAGTTATCCTTTGTTTTGAAGTAGTTGTATTCCTCTCTAGTTGTAGAGGGAGACCTAGCGTGTCCGTCTAAGCCTCCATCTTGGCCGGAAGTCCGAGAAAATATTTTTAAAGTGCTGTATGTATTTATTTTTAAAATCTGCATATAAGTCAACCTACACATTTCAAACTCATATTGTTCAAGGATCAACTGTATTTCCAAATAGTTTATGCCAGAACAGAATTTAAGAATGTATATATATATGTATATATATATATTCAAACATATCAAGCACCAAGCAAGGTAAAATTTATAGTCTGACATTCAGTAAAAATTATCAGTCATGCAAAGAAACTGGAATATGATCCCTACTGAAAAGAAAAGAATTAATCAATGGAAGAGACTCACAAATTACAAAAATGATAGAATTAGTAGACAAGGACATTAAAACAATCATTGCAATCATATTCCTTATTTCAAAAGGTTACAGAGAAAACTGAGCATGTAAGTAAAAAATATTTTCCAAAGATCAAATTAAACTTCTAGAAATAAAAAAACCATAATAGATGAGATTAATAGGACTTTGGGCTCTACAGAAGAAAAAATTAATGAAGTTGAAGATGTAGCAAAAGAAATGATATAAAATGAAACAGAGAGAAAAAGATATTGAAAACTATTTAAGTGCATCAGTGAATTGTGGGACAAATTCAGATGACTTAATGTATATATAATTGGAGTTCTCAAATACAGCAGGGATACTTGAAAAAATAGTATTTTAACATTTAAATAAAATTGCAAATGCATATATGCTATAAACTCAATGAACCCCAAATATATAGAACATAAAGAATATTCAACTAAGGAACAGCATAATAAGATTGCTAATGCCTTAGTCTGCTCAGGCTGCCATAACAAAATGTCATAAGCTAGATGGCTTAAATAACACAAAATTCAATTTATTTTCTCACCATTCTGGAGACTTTAAGTCTGAGATCAAGGTGCCAGCAAGTTGATGTCTCATGAGAGCTCTCTCCTTTGGTTGCAAAGGGCCAACTTCTCACTATGTCCTCACATGGCCTTTTCTTGATGTGTTTACATGGAGTGAGAGAAAGCTCTGCTGCTTATTTCTCCATTTTTAATCCTATCTTGACAGCCTTACCATTATGACCTCATCTAAACCTAATTATCTCCCAAAAGCCCCAACTCCAAATACAACTACTTTGGAAGTGAAAGTTTCAATATATGAATAGGAGGTACACTTCGTGCAATAGAAGCTTTAAAAAGGCAGCAATAATACAATTATCTTAAAGGCAGCCAGAGAGAAAAGACAGGTTATGTACAGAGAAACAAAGGTAAGGATGACAGCATATTTCTCATCAAAGTAGTGCAAGCAAGAAGACAATGGAACAATATCTTTAAAATACTTAAGAAAAGAATTCTAAATATTTTAAGATGATTTTTAGCCATTTTTTAAAATTAAAAGGAAAGATAAAAAATATATAAGTAGTTGTACAATAAAATCTTGATTGGTAAGTTTTTGTTTGTTTATTTTGTTTTTTTGTTTTGGGGTTTTGTTATGTTTTGTTTTGGAGCAATGGAGACTATATCTCTGCTGCTTATCTGTATTATTTGAAGAATATACTTTTTCTCAATGCTTATGAAAGAATCTAGAATAAAGAAAATGATTGCCAAGCTCTATATTCTCTCTTCCACATTGATGTATGTTACAATTGGAGAAAGTGCCTCCAACCCAAACTCTATATAATAAAAAGTTTTGTTAGAAAGAGGTTTTTATACTTGTCAGAGGTTTGACAACTTTTTATATAGTAAAGATTAGCTCTCACCAGCTACTTTGAACTACATAATTATTGCAGAGTCTTTCTTTAGAAGACACTTTTAAATACTTTTTCTCCTTTGAAGTTGGTTAATACTGAATATAGCCAAACCTTTTCTAACTCCTAAAAGCAGAAACGAATGTACCAACAAGTATAAAAATGAGTATGTAATATGCTTAGCTTTCTCCTGAGCTCTGGTACAATTTCTCAACATTTTCATATTTCAACTTTAACAAAATCAAGATGATGACTCTTAAAGTGCCCTAAAGAAAAATAAATTACTGACTTCTCTTCACATAATAGAATTATACACTTTTATATCTAGGAGGATCTTTATTTTAGAAATGGGGGGAACTGAGGCTGAAGTGAGTAAAGTCAATTTCCTATGGTGGTAATAGGTTTTTGAAGGTGGTTTCACCCTTAGAGGACTATGTTAGCAATGGAAAGGGCACAACTTTGAAGTAAAATGGGCCAGGATTTGAATTGTCTTTTTAATTTTGTGTACATGGACAATTTACTTAACTCATTGAGTCTAACATTCATTAACTATAAAATAGAGATGCAAGCTATTTATTGTTGTAATAGAAGTGAGTGACAATATACATGTAGCAGTGTCAAAATTTACACATTAATATTTACATTGCCTAAATATAACTAACTTTATTATTTATTTTCTGTATTAAATATAAACTTTTATTCTAAAGCTCTCTATCGTCACAGAGTAGAAAAATTATTATTCTAACCAATTTTAATAAATCTAGAGTAATCCAGTGATCTTTTAAAACAAATTCTCATCTTAGGCACTTAGGCACTTAACAGGTACCTATTCAGTTTTTGGAGGCTTCTTCTCTTTCCCCTTGTCTGTTATTAAAGCCAAGGCTGACCTAAGTTCCGGGGAGGTTCATGTGTTGCACAGTCTTGGCACCAGGGAAGAATTAGACAATGTCCCTTGGTCTTGGGTGGAGACACCTCATCCCAATTATCTCTGGCCATGAGCTCACTTCATTACTGGGCATCCTCAGCTGATAACCACTGAAGTTGGTTTAACCTGGCTATCTTTGGGGGCATTGTACCAATATCCATCACAAAAGACAATGAACTTAGTCATTTCTAGCACTCATTTGTGCAACAGGGGGGTAAGTTTTGCATGGGTTCCACACCAGAGGATGTTGTATTTGTCTGGTGCATGGGCCAGATAATTGAGTCTCATCTTTGAAAACACTGGTGTGAAGTTTGGCCAAATGTCCATAAATCTGAAGCATTTTTTCTCCAGGACATAGAAAAAATTAAAAACTCAAAGAATTTTACTTAGGAATAAAAGCAATTTTAGACTAGTACCTAACAACAACAAGGGGGCGGGGACCACTTTGGAAAAAGTCAAAATCTTCAAAGCAGATATATTATGACAGAATAAAAAATTAATTCCTGTGAAAGGAAAAACAACTAAATTCAGAATATACAAAGTAATTTCACAGATTCCCAAACCTCCATGCCCTGAAGCTTTTTGCTCAGAGAACAAAATGCTTCTCACTTCACTAAACCAGCTGTCTCTTAAGACATGGCTAAGAGCTGCTACCTTGGGGATACCCTGAGTGCCTGCTGGGCACGCATCTCAGGCTTTGCTCCAAAGTTCGTTTCTGTCTCTGATAGCACAATCCCCTTACTCCCCATTTTGACAGACACCAGCAGTCTATTAAGGAGGGAAAGCATGCATTAAAATGACTACAGGAGACTTTCAACCACTGGGCATGTTTTATTTATATGTTCTAAAAAAGGTCAACAAAATTAAGCAGCAATTTTCAAGGAAGAGAAATCAACCATGATCTTCTTTATTAGACATTTTGAGCTACTGTGTTGAATAAGAAATATTACCTGCTAGGCTAATTCTTTGTCTAGGCTAGGCTAGTCTTGCTCTGAAATAGCTAATGGAGAGGCATATGTGGCTTACTTCCTAACCCATAGAGTTCTGGCTATTAATGATTTGAAAACACAAAGAAAGAATTTTCTGCCCTAAAAAATTTACCCCACTTGTTTAAGTGATGTTGTTATTCTTATGATTTTAGAAAAATACTTCAGGCCTGACCGAGGTAAATAATAAATGAGATAAAATAATCTAAGTGTAAACTCATTTCTTAAATCTTTCCAACTAACAGTGAAAAGAGCAGATTGCTTTTGGAAATGGACCTGAGAGATGTTAAATAAGGTCTTGAAAAACAAATAAATAGAATATGCTAAAAAAAAAAAAAAAAAAAGAGAGAGCTTAATGCCAGTTAAATCAAAAGAGTTTACTAGACACTAAATTTCTCTAAAGGCAGGGAACCCCAACTATTAAGGGAATTATCGTACAGCAGGGAGCAAACATACTCGAAGTTCCGTGAGAAGAGTTAAGCCCAAAATATGGGTGAGAAGAGTAGGTGGGTGATTTCTAAGTAAAGATTCGGTTGAACCTCTAAGAGTTGGGAGTAGGATGAGAGATGTCCCAGATTCCAAGAGCACAGGCCAGGTGGCATCTTCTAAGATCAGCACAGGATTGACAGGATGTGCTAGCTGAGAGCAGTCAATTCAGAGCCCAACACAAATGGGCAGATTCTTGTAAGAGCACATGAAGACCGAGCCTATAACAGCCTCTTCTCCTTGTCATTCTTAGGCATTCTTCTGAGGGTGACTGGAAATGGATTGGATTCAGAGAGAAGCATGCCTCCATAGGGAACCTTCACCCTTTAACTATGGTGCAGAAGGGAGCTTCAAGGAGCATTCAGATAAATCTTAGAACTGACTTTGATAATTCCACCTTATCAAACAATGCCTAGCCACATTGGTCCTTCGTTAATTTTCTTCAAAAGTTTTAATTTTGAGACTTTCTAGTGCTTAATCTATTCATCATTCTTATCAAATCTTCTCTTTGATGAGGTGACACTTTAGTCCCCTGCGTAGGACAATCTTTTTCTCCACATTCTCATCAGACACCGCATGGGTCTCACCTCACTAAACCTAGCAAACTCCCTCTCTGGGGTCACTTAAGCCATCTGTTTCCTATACCTGTACCCTGGGTGCTGAAAATACCAAATTACTTTATTCAGCTGGCTTGTTATACTACATACACAATGACAGTTTCTGGTCTTAGTTGAACTCTCAGAAACACTCATTAAAAAAAAATTGATTCAACGAACTATCATAACTCAGTACTTTCCAAACATGTGCAAAATGTGTCAAGTGCTGAGACATATGTTAAAAGTGATAAATGTTTATCAAGTTTGAAAATTGAAGCACTCTTGAGATACTTGAAATGATTAAGATGCATTAATTCTTTTTACCATAAGGATGATGGCTTCTTAGAATCTTTAAGATCAACCTCCATAAAGTAAATCTTAACAAGAGCAAAAGGGAGGTGTCAGCATCTGTACAGAGCAACACCTGCCAGAGCCTGGCCTGAAAGGAGGGAGCACTGATTTCCAGGGCCTTTCTTGCTCTCCTTCCCCTTCAGAGGCCTGGGGTTTCCAATATTCTTTGGATTGCCTAGAATTTATGGCTATAGTATCTAGTCTTTCCTTTCTAGGCAATACTCTCAGCTAGAAATCCATCCTGCATCTTATTCCAATTTGTTTTAGAAAGTATTCATTGTATATTTACTGTATTCCAGACCCTATCTGAAGATACAAACATGAAATAGGACACCTTCAACAAAATCTCTGAATCTCCCTTGACACTTTACAATTGTTTTTATTGTCTTAATTTTATAAAGGTATCATAGGATTATATGCAATTTATATTTTGGGAAATGGATGAGTACATTTATTTCTTAGAAAAAAGTGAAAAACTCAGAAGAATGGGGAAGCCTCTAAATAAGTCCTAAGGTGGATATGGAGAAAGCTGAAAGCTTTAGATACTATCATCTTCCATTTGCCATATTAGAGGATCTGTGGGTGTTCAGTAAGGGTGATGGAGACATGGATGGAGTGGGAACTTCGGTGTGAAAAGGGTCTGGAATAGCTGTTATTGATAGAAAAGTAAAGATAATATGAGCATACAATTTAAAAGCTTAACCTACTACATTAATAGGTTATTTAATCTGTCCTGTCTCAATATCCAGATGCTAGTTTACTTAAAGGTCCAAGCCTGGTTTTTTGTTTTTGTTTTTTAATTTTTTTAAAGATTTTATTTATTTATTTTTAGAGAAAGGGGAAGGGAGGGGGAAACAGAAGGAGTGAAACATCAATGTTTGGTTGCCTTTCAAGTGCTCCCAACCAGGGATATGGCCCACAACCCAGGCATGTGCCCTGACTAGGAATCAAACCCGTGACCCCCTGGTTCACAGGCCAGCACTCAATCCACTGAGCCACACCAGCCAGGGCAGGTCCATGTTTGTTTTATTAGCTCCTTCTTTATATTCAAAAAATTTTACTAGGATCCTTTCAAGCTAAAATATGGAGCACTACATTACAGTTATTTAATAAAGTGCTTATCTTTTAAACCAATTTTTTAGTTTCTGTATTGTCTGAGACAGGAGATTAGAAAAGCAAATGAGACTAAGCCTCAGCTTCCAGAAGAACACACCCACGAGCAGCAGTCTGAGGTTCTGATATGATTAAGAGCTCGTGTTCTCACATCACATGTTCATGATGTCAAGCCCTGTTCTGCCATTATTTAGTTAACAGTTGTTAATTACTTAACCTCACCATTCTTCAGTTTCCCTGTATATAAAATGGACATAGTTATGGTATTTATCTTATACTATTATACTGAAAATGAAATGAGATAATACAAGTAAATACTGTTCAGTATAATGCCTGGTACAGAAAGAGAGCTACATAAATTCTAGCCATTGTTTTTAGCCTTGGTACTTGAGGCAGAACTGGCTAAGGGTATGAGAATGTCAATCATAGACAATAGTAGAAGTTTCTCATAGATACACAAACTTATGAAAGATGTGAAAAATCTCACCTCAACTGAATCAAATTTCTTTACATGCAGAAAGGGAAACCACATTCCCAAATCAGAGGTCAGCTGAAAGAAGAATGTTTTTCTTTCTTTTGGCCATACGTGATGATTTATCCCTTAGCTCTTCTCTCTTCATTCTCTTCCTGATAACTGCATTTAGATCTCATGACTATTTCCTATTCACAAAGGTCAATGTAAATTGGAAAATAGATTGCTGGCTTCCTTTTTCAGATTGGAATAGATCTCCAAAAGAAGGATTCAGCCAAGAACATACCCTACCGTGCAAAGTCAGCAAAAAGAGTTAGGTGGCAAATGCTGGGATGGAAAAGAGGCCATTAATCTCAGTCACAACCTATCACAAACACACATCTGCACAGCCATTGGCTCTAAGTCAAAGGAATTTCTAAGGATGGGGAAAGTTCAGACAATCCAAATCTAGTAAACTTGGCTATGCATTGCAAGAACCAACCTTCTTTATTAAAAGCATGTGAGCTGTGGGGAAAGTGATTATAAATGACAGTGGACCAGGAACTAAACATATAAAAATATCGTCTTCCTCCACGTCTATGATCCAGACTTCAAAGAGAAAAAGATCAGGAAGTAAGATGTTAGAGAAAGCGTGTAAGATCATAGCCTCTACTCATTAGTTTTACTGATTTATTCAGCAAAAAAAATCCTGAATGTCTACCATGTCTCAGGCCCTGTCAGATGCTTTGTCTAATAGTCAAACCAAGGCATGTGGGAGGGGTGGTATTTAGCTATCCATCAATTTACTCTAGAAGATAAGCTTCCCTAACATTTCAAGTTTTTCTGACTCCTTTTAAATATATGTATGCTTACACAGGAGCATGGCTCACTAGGAGATTTACACAATTAACAGAAGCAAGACAATCACGTGTTCAGTCAAACCCTGAAAAATAAAGTCACCAGGAGCAAATCCCTTGTTACATGCCAAATGAACATGGTATACTTGTGACTGCTGATCATGCAAAGAAAGGCCTCATTTCTACCATTCTTCTTGACCATAAATGGTGCCTGGCATAGACGATTAGACCTATGGATGCGGTGGGATGAAGGGGCATGCCCTTCTGCTCAGACGACTGATGAGTGATGTCTTGGGATGGAGGGGACACCTCCTTCTGCTGGTTGCCCCCACCAGGAACACAGTGATGTCAGCCTTATGCAAACTGGCTCCAGTGGAGAGTCAAATATTAAGCAGGAGCCAGATGGAGGCTGGACACAGAAGATTTTTGTTTCTCGTCTTCACCAACTTTAATATATGCAAGGATGTTGGGGTGTTATGGATTGAATTGTGTCTCCTTAAGTTTCATTTATTGAAGTCTTAACCCCCCATGCCTCAGAAAGTGATCTTACTTGGAGATAGTCTCTATAGAGTTAACGTCAATATGATAAAGGGAAAGTTTGGCCACAGACACACACACAGGGAGGACACCATGTGAAGATAGAGGCAGAGATGAAGGTCATGCATTCACACCCAAAGCGATGCCAGAGATTGCCAGTAAACCACCAGGACCTCAGCAAGAGGCACAGAATGATCCCTTCCTCACAGCCCTCAGTAGCCGACTCTGATGACACCATCTTAGACATCTAGCCTCCAGAACTGTAAGCCCAAATTGTTATTGCTTCTGCCACTCGAGCTGTCAAAAGCTTTTCAAGTTTATATGCTAAGAGCTTTGAAAGTGAACAGATTAAAGAGCAAATATTAGTTCCTCAGAATGAAGTCTCCCAAAAGAAGGAGGGCGTGCTATTTGAAAAGCTCCTCTCTTTGGAAAGTGCAACCCACATCCCCATGATTTATTTCCAGCTGAGACAAAGAACTGCTCCTTTGTTTCAGTGTCAAATAACCATGTGTCAGTGGTCACACCTAAAAAACAGTAATTAATCTAAAGTGTTGTATGTACTACCATTTTGTGCTACCTCATTTTGTCTCATGAGCAGGGCGCTATTGAATGAAAAGCCCAGAACAGACCAAAGATGGACAAGTGTGGATGCATTAATATTAACTGTGAAATCATGGTTATGATAACTCTTACATAAAGTGAAAACTATTTAAACAAGTCTTCCTTGTTTCCTTGTTCTAGGCTTATAATCATCATCATTAAAATCTGGAACACCAAACCGAAGCATAATGAAGTCCTGTGACTTGGAAGTTAGGGGAACGAATTCTAACCTAGCGTTAGCTAGGTCAGCTATATAATTTGCATATCCCAGTGCAAATAAAAGTGCAAGGCCCTTTAGTGAGAAGCAGAAAAAAAGAATTGAAGGTACTCAAACACAAAGCTATTTCCTGTCTTAGCAGAAAATTTACTATTTATCTTTATATAGTGCAATGATAGTTTTAAGAGACAATATAAGATCAATAACTCAAGTGCAAAATCGCTGAAACCACACACTTCATATTTCTTAGTTTTGGATACATATGTATTTCATTCTTACCAGACAGTGGAAATGCACAGAAAGGACTCAACCGTTTTTTATTTCAATTTCTGATGCATATATACACATCCTACCAACACTGCACCTTCAGGCTACTGAGACTTAAAACAGATCAGAAGTTCAAGGAACTATGAGTTACCCTGTCTTGCCCTTTCATTCTATGCTACCATGTTTGGCATAGTGGTTGGCTAATACACGGAAGTCACATAACTGAAAAAGAGGTATGATAGGCCTCCTTCATCATTTAGATTTTGAAATCCCATTTTCGTCTGTGTTCAAACCAAGTTTTCATTAGAATGGAAAGCGTAGTCTCTCGGTGGTGTCAGGGCCCCACCAGTACCACCCCTGCTTACTCAAAGATCTAACACACCTGCCTTTTACTCACTTTGAGTCTCATTAAACTTTGTACATCATGAGTCTACCAGAATTCTATGTGCAAATGAAGTAGCAAGGAACAGCACACTCTCCATAGTTCCAGTACACTTCCTTTCCAAATTACAGGGTCAATGATAAAATAACTGAGAATGTCTGGACAATGACAACCATGGACCCTGTGCAATCACTTTGTACGGTTTCCATGCCCACAAATCGGGTTCTCACTTGGATTCTCCCAGTTACTTGCTATGTCCTTCAGAAATTCGTTAATCTCTATGGGACTCATTTTCCTTGTCTGTGAGACGAGAAGGAACAAACCCTCACACCACTCAAAAATCCTGTGGATCTGTCCTCTTCATGTTCATTCTTTCCAATCTGTACTTACCAATTCTTTTAGCAGCCTCATGACTCCTACTCACACAAATTAAAAACAAAACAAAACTATGAAGGCAGGAATTCCATCCTGTTCACAAATTGTAAACAGAACGAATAGAACTAGAGCTTAAAATGTAGTTTCTCTGTCATAAATGAAGGAATAATAAGCACACTCCCCTCACGATGCCACCTAATCTTCCCCTCTCTCCTTGTCTATATATAAGATCTAGGATACAGTGCTATAGAGACACAGTACACTGAAGCCAAAGGCCAATGCTAGCCTATTGTAATTTTGATCACCAATGCAATTAATACAAATATAAAGCCGATATTTTAAATTTGGGTGATTTCACATTATAATATAGAATTCCAGGTATGTTAAAAAAGAAAAAAGCTAAAGGAATGGCAGTACTCTCAAGTTTGTCATTGCCCTATTAGGCTTGCTTGGCTCATGAACGTCATCTGCTAAGTCCCCTCTAAATAAATACTTGGGTTAGTGATCCCTGCAGTGGACCACCTGGAGAGATATAAAATAGATGATCTCGGTGACTTCAAGTCACCCCATGGCTACAGCTTAGTGAGGGTTTTGGGTTTTTTTTCCTTTTTTTTGGCTTTCTTCTCAGGGGCAGAGTTCTAACGAGCACCACTGAGACAGTGCCTGTTCAATGCTGTGAATAAGGTGAGTCTTCTCACACTCAGTCCCTTTCTGGGTACCCTTGACACGTCTTTGTGGAGCCCCAAATCACCCAGGACAATAGAAAACTTCTGATAAATAAATAATTCATAGCAAGGTCATGATAAATCAATGAGCCACTCCTCTCAATAGCAATTTTATTTTTAAGAAGCCCTGACTAAAGGTTCTAATACTCTACCCATATTCAAGTAATGTTAATACTCTATCCATACTCAAGTAACGCTCTACCTGAGTGTGTGTGCGCATATGAAGAGACAGTATATGAGAATGGAAGTCATTCTTCATATACATTATATAAATGTATATTGGAATCATAAAGGTTATTACAAATGGAAACTTTAGTTTTCATTTGATAGTGACAATCTATATATTCTTACAGCTCAAGACCCTATTTTTTAAATAATATATTAAAAACCAAAGCAAACAAAAAAACTTGAAAACATGTTTTCCAGTGGATGAGGGAACCAACATGAGTCCTAAAACATGCTTATGCCAAATCCCTCATCTTGAGGATTTTACTATTCTCCTTGGAACTCACTTTAATGTTCAGTCTTTTTTAAATTGTTCAAGTAAAAAGAGGAAACTGTCTCTCCATATAAAATTAAATTTACATGGAAAAATTAATTTGAATTCTAACATAAATTCCAATCTTTACAAGTTATTCCAAAGCTCATGCCAAAAAAAAGAAAAATGAGTTTGTACAATTTACTGCCTCACATGTAATTTCTTAGTAAATAAAGTAATTGAATAATTAATTAATTTTATCCTTGACCATTAGTGAACAATTCTCATTTAGCAAGGCCATCAATTGGTGCTATTTTATTTATTTTATGGTTGCCGCTGAGGTTAAATTACTATTACAAGCTTCCACACTTGCTGTTAGCCAGGCAAAAATTTTATTTGCTGATATGTTTGAATAGTTGCAATACTCTTTTAACCTTGGGACAGTAATTGGTTTAACTTCCTCCCCAAATCTTGTGATCCTTTGCCCCAGGGCCCTGAGGAAAAGTGTTCTGGTGACAGCTTTTAAGCCTTGCTGGCCTCCTTGCTTGATAGGGATCTTGGGGAAGGGTCAGGGTACTTTTACCTTTCAAGACTTTTCTCATCCAGTTTGTCCTAAACTAAAACATGCTATTATTTAAGTGACTTACATTCTTAAAGTCCCCATTACTGCATATCCGATACATATAGCCTGGATTTTTAAAATTATGAATCACCTGTAGTAAGCCCTTCTGTGCTTTGGGCAAGAAATGGTTCCACATTAACTATTCATGCGGGTTTTTATTATTGAGATGTTAATATATTTTTACATCTAAGCTTTTTACTTATTTTCTTAGCTCTGTGTTGGTCCCTTTGATTCTGTCAACCAGAGAGCAAGAGAGGAACACAGTAATGTACAGAACTGTGTGAGGTCCCAGGGTGCCTACTTTGAAGGGGACTGAGGAGTCATTGTTCTTTGTGCAGTGTTTCTTGTATCTTGTATCTTCTTCAATAAATGCCTCTATTTTTTATATTACATGGATGGATACCTTCAAATAAACAGAGATAGCATATATATAATTTTATTTGATCTGTCTATTAACCTTATGAAGCAGGTAAAGCAGATACTATTTTTCCATTATAGAAATGAAGAAACCATGGTTAGAATACTTAAGGACCCACTTTCCGTGATTAAGAACTAGTAATTCCAGGGGCTTGACCCAGACCTTCTGACTAAAACTTTATTCCATGTTACCACATATCCCCTGATTATCTAATTCCTGCTTCTCAAATGATTTATGAGTCCGTGTCAGCTAACTGTGAAGTGTTTGTAAAAGTAAGTCATTATCAGCAGTAGTAGTATTAGTAGAGTACGGCATCTCTCTCCTCAGCGTCGTCGGCAAAGTATTCGCCCGGGTCGCTCTTGCCCGCCTGCAGACCCTTGCTTCCCGCGTCTACCCAGAGTCCCAGTGTGGCTTCAGAGCTGGCCGATCAACAGTGGACATGATCTTCTCCCTACGCCAGCTGCAGGAGAAGTGTCACGAGCAGCATAAACCACTCTACCTCGCCTTTATCGACCTCACGAAGGCGTTTGATCTGGTCAGTCGAAGCGGTCTCTTCAGCTTGCTACGGAAGATTGGCTGTCCACTACATCTGCTTGCTGTGGTCATGTCCTTTCACGACAACATGCACAGCACGGTGTCCTACAACGGCGCAACCTCTGAGGCCTTCCCAGTCAGCAGCGGAGTAAAGCAGGGCTGCGTCCTCGCGCCTACGCTGTTCGGAATCTTCTTCTCCATGCTCCTCCAATACACCTTTAAGGACTGCAGCGAGGGTGTCTTCATTCACACCAGATCCGATGGCAAGCTCTACAACCTGGCCCGTCTACGAGCCAAGAACAAAGTCAAAGAGGTGCTCATCCGTGAGATGCTCTTCGCCGACGACGCAGCCTTGACATCACACTCCGAAGAGGGACTCCAGCAGCTAGTCACTTGCCTTTCCCACGCATGCAAGGAGTTCGGACTAGCCATCAGCCTGACGAAGACGAATGTTATGGCTCAAGGCACGGGGACTCCCCCATGCATCACCATCGACGGATACACCCTGGAGGTTGTCAACGACTTCACTTACCTCGGGTCCACCATCTCGAGCTCTCTGTCAGTCGACTTGGAGGTCAACCGGAGAATCGCCAGGGCAGCCACAGTTATGGCCAGACTGAACCGGCGAGCGTGGAACAATTCCAGCCTCACTGAGAAAACCAGACTGCGCATCTACCAAGCCTGCGTACTCAGCACTCTCCTCTATGGCAGCGAGACGTGGACCACCTACGCAAGGCACGAAAGGAAACTCAACAGCTTCCACATGAGGTGCCTGCGACGCGTCCTGCATGTCGCCTGGCAGGATAAGGTCCCCAACACCGAGGTGCTGAAGCGAGCCAATATGAGCAGTTTGCATGCAGTTCTTAGTGAGAGACGCCTCAGGTGGCTCGGCCATGTCAAAAGAATGGATGCAGGCCGTATCCCCAAAGACCTCCTCTACGGCGAGCTAGCAGAAGGCCAGAGGATGACAGGGCGCCCAAAACTGCGGTTCAAAGACATCTGCAAAAAGGACATGACACAATGCTCCATCAATCTCAACACATGGGAAGTTCAAGCAGACGACCGCCTAGCCTGGAGGCTCGCGGTCAGGCAAGGTACGTCACGCGCGGAGGCTGCGCGCACCGAGGAGGCGGTCCAGAAAAGATCGAGGCGGAAGCAGCGTCAACAGCAGCAACAACGGCCATCTGCCTTCACCTGTAACAAGTGCAGCAGGGATTGTCACTCCCGAGTCGGACTGCACAGCCATTCTCGGCGGTGCAGATAGACTCTCAGGAAGCTACGCCATCGTCTCTCGAGACGGACGGCTGCCGACGACGACGACGAGTATTAGTAGCACAATTTCCCATGTTCAAAGAAAAAGATATAGATTAAGAAATAGCCCACTGTGATTAGATCCACACTTATGCTTTGACTATGACATCATATAAGGAAAGAGTTCAATAAGAAGTGATCAGTGGAGAACAAGTTTCATCTGTATTAACTGATTAGGTTTTTGACACCAGCAAGTTGAAATTCTGAGCAAATTTTATTTCAACAGTGGTGAGTCTTTGTTGTCTTCTTCAGGATGTCCAAAGAAATATTTTTTTTTTTTAAAGATGAAAGACCTTAGAGACTGAGGTCAAAGAAAGGGCAAGATGTTCCAAAGAATGGTGTCTGGACAAGCCATTTCAAAATATTAAGTGGGTTATTGTCTTTCAAAACAACACCACTGGGAGCTATATAATTATATTTTATATATGGCATGTCTCATTTTTTGATATCTCCTAGGAGTTCTGAAGCACTTTGTAACTGACTGGTTTTTCATTCCTCCCTCTGAGTAATGACAGAGGCATTAGCGGTTCTGACTTGGGCACCTACCTTTGATGTACCTAGAGCAAATTGGAATGAATGGGCTAGGTTCAGCAGCACAGTACCTATTATAGTTGTTCTTCACAGCCACGGTGCTGGAATAAACATACAGTTTGACTTTGGAATATAAAGACCACTGGTTGCATCCATGATATTGTAAAATATTAGCTTATCAACTAAAGAATCAATTTTACACTTGATTTGTATGTATTTTCCCTGGGAATGACCCAGCCATAAAAGGTCTCCATATTTGTTTGGTGAGAGAGAAAGCACAATCCAAGAAAAGGGGCAAGCACTGGGATAGAAGATGTCTTCAAAGCCCTGCATTCAACCTGTACAATGATTTATTTAATAGGCATGTATTGAGCACCTACTGAATGCTTGAAGATGATAGCAAATTATTACCTGTACAAAGAAGAGTCATATCCAAAGTAGGAGCAGAATGCATAAGTAGTTTTTGGTTTTCATAGACTCACGACTTGCTCTCAGAGCCTTATCTTGTAAGTGGTAAGTTCAGTCACATTGCTAGGGACATCCTTCTGATATCAAAGAATGTACCTAGGGATAATATGTACCCAGCACATTTGTGCCTTGGGATATATGAAGTTCGGGGGGGTACCTTCATCTCTTTTGGTCCCTTGACCATTACATCACACTTCCTATTTTCTTTAAAAGTGTAATGATTTTTGTCTCAAAAATTGTAAAAATGCTGATAGGATTTTTTCTCACTGTTCATCAGTCCCCTAGGAAGGCTGAGTTGAGAGAAAAATATAGACCAGTAAATTTTCATTATTTATATGCACAGTTGATCTGAGCATGAGGTGGAACTAAAAGATATGGTTGAACTATCTGCAAAAATCCACAGATACACCTTGCAAAGCCATGTATCAGGGCCCTTTGCTGATGTATATACAAGAAAACATTGTAAATGAGAATTACCACAATTGCACTGAGAACTTCGAAAATAAAAATTAAGCCATACACATTGAAATGCACTTTTTTCACTTACTTATAAAATATAAAGCTTTAGTCGAAGTAGCTTTATTCTGATCCATTCATACTCACTCTCTTTTTGACTATTGACATCTATTTCTAAATTAATTTATAACAAAGTTACTGGACTCCACTTTTAGTCACAGTAAAATAAGTGGCATAAGACTTTTCTTCTTGCTGCAAATGACTATATAATAGGTAAGAATCTAGACAGTGAACATCGGCCCCACCTCCTGATAAAAAGAAAAAATTATATAATATACACAATCATCGTTTTTTCTTGGAGTCGTCACAGAACTGGCATCACAGAGTTACCAACTAATCTAAAACCTAAGGAAATAAATATAGGTATCCTAAATACCAAGCATTTGCTCTCTTGGAGAAGGAGGTGCCAGAAACCACACAAATTGGTAAAGAGCTCAGATATAATTTTTAAAGAATTGCTAAAGATCAATTCTATTCAATCTCTTTTAGGAAACAGAAGGACAGGGGAGCTTCCCAACTTATTTTCTGATGCTAGCATTACTCACATACTACAACTAGACCAAGAAATTACAAGAGAAGTAAACTACATGCCAATATCTTAGTGAATATACATATACAAATCCTCCACAAAATATTAGCTATCAAGCCCAAAAATATGTTTTGAAAATATGTCACAATCAAGTGTGAATGTTAGGCTGATTTAACATTCAAAAAATCAATGTAATTCACCATATCAACACACTGAAAAATATAAAGTATTTGCTTGTTTCAATAGAAGCAGAAAATAGATTTGTGGAAATTCAACATTTATTCCTGATCAAAAACAATTTCTCAGTAAACTAAGAGTAGAAGGAAATTTTCTCAATTCAAAAAAGTTACTTATGAAAAAAAACTACAGTTACCATCATACTCAGTAATGAAAGGATTGCTTTACCCCTTAAGATAAGAAACAAGACATAGCGTCCATTGTTACTACTTCTACTTAATATCATTCTGGGGATCATAGCCATTGCAATAAGTCAAAATCTAGAAATGAAGGGTGATTGTGAATAAAATATCTCTATTCACTAAAAAAGGGGAAATTAACTACATAAAAAATTTTCAAAGAATCTACAAAAATTTTGTAGACTTAACATGATTTTAGTGAGGTCACAGGTTATAAGATCAATATCCACAAATCAAATGTATTTCTAGAAACTAGCAATAAATACCTGGAAATTAAAATTAAAAAAAAACATATATGAATACACCACAAAACATGAAATGTATACATATAAAGCTTAAAAATTACATGCCAAGAGCTGTATGCTGGTAATGGCAAGCACTGATTACAGAAATCAAGACCTAATAAATGGAGAGATACATCATGCACATATAGCAAATGAGTATTTTTAAGATGTTGATTCTTTCCAAACTATTTATAGCTTCAATGTAATCTCAATTAAAATCACATAGTTTTTTTTTTTGTATAAATTGTCAAGCTAATTTGAAAATTATTCGATGAAATTGCAAAGGAACTCAAACATACAAAACAATTTTTAAAAGAAATATCTCTATTAGAGATTGTACATTACTAGATTTTAAGCCTTACTAAAAAGCTGCGTGAATCAAGATAATATATTATTGTCATAAGGATAGATGTATAGTTCAAAAGAATTCCAAAAATAGATCAACTGATTTTTGACAAAGGTGTCAAGGTAATTCAATGTAGGAAAAGATTGTATTTTCAGCAAATAGTGCTGAAATTCAGAAAACAAAATCAACATTTACTCTTACTTTATACCATACACAGATATTATTCTAAGTGTGTCAAAGACTTAAACATAAACAGTAAAACTATAAAACTCCTGGAGAAAAACATAGATGAAAAGTATTTTCAACATCAGTTAAGCAAACATTTCTTAGACAAGACACAGTGAAATAAGCCAGTCAGAGAAAGACAAGTGCTATGATTTCACTCATATGTGGATGCTAATGAACAAAATAAACTAACAAACAAAAGAAACAGACTTGCCTTAACCCATGTGGCTCAGTTGGTTGAGCAATGCCCCACAAAATGAAAGGTCACTGGTTTGATTCCCGGTCAAGATACATTGCCTGGGTTGTAGGCCTGGTCCAAGGTCGGGGTGTATGTGAGAGGCAACTGATGGATGTTTCTCTCTCACATCCATGTTTTTCTCCTGCTCTTTCTCTCTCCTTTCCATTTTCTCTAAAAATAAATAAATAAAATCTTAAAAAATATAGAAACAGACTCATAGAGAACAGACGGACAGCTGTCAGAAGGGAGAAAGTTTGTGGGACTGGGTGAAAAAGGTGAAGAAATTAAAAGACAAACTCTTTGACACAGACAACAATATGGTGATTACCAGAGGGAAAGGGGAATGGGAGGGAGATAAAAAAGAATATAGAGGAATAAATGTTGATGGAAGAAAACTTGACTTGGAGTGGTAAACACACAATACTATTTACAGATGATGTTTTCTAGAATTGTACTCTTAAAATGCAATAATCAGAAGAAATACAACCCAATTTAAAAAATTTAGCAACATAGTTGAACAAGCACCTCACTAAAAAAGATAAATGAATGGCCATTGAGCAGGTGGAAAAATTATCTACAACATTAATCATCAGATAACTAAATTGAAACCAGAGTGAGATACCATTTTTTGTCCCCTAGAATGCTGGAAACGTCAAAAGCACGAACACCAAATGTAGATGAGAATGTAGAACAATTGAAATTCTCATACATTCTTTGTGGGAGTGAACAATTATAAATTACTTAGGAAGACTGGTGATGTCTTACAGTTAAATGTGTACTTTAAAAAATCTACAAAAAGACTTGTACTAGAATGTTCATAGCTTTACTTTTAATAGCCAAAGTTGAAAACATCTCAAAATACATCAATAAGAGAATGGTTAAACTTTTGCGATATCTTCACACAATGGAAAATTAATCAACAATTAAAAGGATTCTTTTATTCATATGCATAAGAATGTGGATGAATATTAAAAATAGTATGCTGAATAAAAGAAGCCAGATACTGAAGAATATATCCTATATAATTTTGTTCACCTGCAGTTCTAGGACAGAAGAATAGTCTCCTCTTACAGGAAGGAGGCAGGTGGTTTCCAGAAGCCAGGGTGGAGGTGTGCCTTGCAGAACAGCAAGGGTGTTAGCAGCGGTGTTACAAGGGCAGCAGTGGGTGTTGTCTGTCCTGGTTACAGACAGAAACAGACAGTATACCCTGATTAGGCCTGTAACTAGGGTATATCTTCTATAGATATCTTAAAGCAAAAATGAAATGTACCAAAAAAGAATATCAGATTATTTCTGTCACTACATACTGACAATTCTAAGCCATGTCCGTGACAGATTTCTCCTCACCACCGAGTTGTATCACCATCCCCTTCCTCCCTGGCTAAGCCGGAGGCTGATGGAAATGTTGACTGGCGGATGAATGTACACATTTGTCAAAACTCATCACATTGCACACTTAAAACAATGTATATTATTTTATGTAAATTATACCTGAAGACAGTTGATTTTAAAAGTTAAAAACATAAAATTAGTGACCATCACTTGCATGCAGCGTACAGGTTCAGGCATCTTGAAGCATGTAGAGATGAATAAAATACACTCTTCGTCTCAGGGGAGTCACTCTTTATTGGAGGTTGGATAGTGCAATCAGGGGACTATCAGAGTGTCACAAACAGAGGAGTAATCAACAGTAGGTATTACCATCTGGGAATATTGAAAGAAGTTTGACAGAGGAGGCACAAAAGCTGTGTCCCTGTTGTACAGACAACTAACTGGCCTTCTCTGCGGTCACGTCCATCTGCAGGAAGGAGCTCAGGGAGGGAAGGTTTCACACAGAGCAGTCTCGGGCACTTTTATTTTGTCCTTCTCAGTATGAGGGCAGAGGCAGTGAGCCACACAAACAGAAGCCCAGACAGATATTCAACTGCAGCTGAAGTTGTCTTTTAGATCTATGTACGGTCCACTGACACGGAAACAAAACCAACATACAAATCGCTGCACAATGCTATGGTCCCTGAACAGATGCTGTAAAGCTTCTGAGGCAGGGGAGACTCCCTCCAGACAGGGAGCTCAGAGAAGGTCCTGAAGGGAGCACTAGTCACACAAAACCATAAGGAATGGGCAGAAGTTTTGGAAATTGCAGCAGCACAAAGTGGGTAAAGGTGGGATAAGAAGAAGCATCAAGGAAGCAGGATGATATTACTAAAGATGTGAAGGGAGGAAAGGATTGAGTGCGTTTTAGGAATTTGTGGAGGAATCTCGGTTTCAGCATGAATCTCTGAATTCCTTGAGATTTCTCTTTGCTATGATAAAACAAAGAAATAGTAAGCTATAGAAAGAGTGAAGTTCTGCAGGAACATAAGGAATGTAACATATAACAAAGAAGAGAAAGATGGAATTGAAAAAGCAATTTGTAGCCAGATTATTAAAAACTGTGAAGGTCAGGTTCACACACCTACACAACCACATACAAGCAAGGTGGTATAGCAGTGTGCCCAGGCACAGAAGCCCTGAGGCAGGGATGTCCTGGTTACCATGCTCTCGCTCTACCTTACCTCTGTGCGACCCTGTCAAGTCACTTAATCCCGCTGTGCATTGCTTTCTTCTCTGAAAAGTAGCTATAATATTACCTAGTCAGAGGTTATGTTGGTGACTAATTAAATTAGTACAATCAAAGTGTTATAGAAATGTTAGCTATTATTATGTGTATATGTGTGGGTGCATGAACACCCTGACTTATAGAATACATTATTTTGTGTTTGGCTTTTTGGTATACTCTCTGTGGGAAGTTATTGTTTCCTATAGCATGGAATGAAACCAACAAGTATCCCGCATACACCATGTATGGTACTTCCTTGCATCTAAAATCAGGAAGTCAGTCCGATAAACATCACAGGTTTTTCTCCATCCAGCCAACTCTAACTGGAACCATATGGGTATTATGAAATCTCAACCTTGAACTGCCTTCTAACACAGCCAAGGAGCCAAGTTTATTTAAGCTTTTGAACTTCTGTTTTCCCTATGTATGAGATGAGAGTATTTCTCTATCAATAGTTAAAAGCTAGTACCAAATGGCCTTGAGTAGAGTTCATTTTCTATATCAGCTCATCTCTTTTGGTTGGGCTCCACTGAAGTTTAAGGAAGTAATATGATTACAGAAGGAGCTGAAATTCTACTGATCACACATTTCTAACCTTAGTGGAGGCATTTACTTATTTTATTAAATGCTCATCTGGTGTCTAACCCTCTTGAAAGAGTTTTATCCTGAGTACCTGCCAGGGTTCAACCAGAGAAGCAGAACCATTGGATTTATAAAGGGAAGTATGTTTTAAGGGAGTTCACACTAGTGGAAAGTGGTTAAGCAGTTTTTGCAACGCTATCGCCTTCAAGTCTGAACCCACTGCTTGAAGTGCTGAGGGGAATCAGGAAGGAACGATGGATATATGGTGGGTCAAATATATGGTGATGGAAGGAGATCTGACTCTGGGTGGTGAACACACAATACAGTACAATATACAGATGATGTGTCATAGAAATGTACACTTGAAACCTATGTAATTTTATTAACCAATGTCACCCCAATAAATTTAATTTTAAAAAAAAACAAAGTGGGACTGGAGCTCACATACATGGAGATGGACCTGAAGCGCGTGCGAGAACGGACTAAAACTTGTCAGTTCCACTACCCTTTGCACGGGTGGTGTGAGTATCCTGCAAAAGTCAGGGGCCTTCCTCATGGAGGTAAACACATTGATCCAGCCCAAGAGCCAGAGAAGGTAAAGAGGGATCCAAGGAAAGGTAAAGCAGATGCAGACCGAGATGCTGCTTCGTGCCAACAACGTGAGTCAGCATGCCAGTGAGTCCAGGGTATTGTACAAAAAGGCTGCTGCTTCCTTTCTGTTCTCTAAATCTTCCAAGAATAGCCCTTGTCATTCACCAGCTGGAAACAACAAGAAGGGGAATTCTTGGAAATGTAGTTCGGCCTAGACAGTTGACATATTACAAAGCCATTATGATGGGCAAGTAAATCAATTTAAAACATTTTTTTCATGGATAGCCTGCTCTTAAATATTATAAACTTCAAAATCTCTATTTTGTTTAAAATTTCCCATTACATGAAGTTTATTCTTTGTTTAGACAAAGAGAGCTGAAAATAGGGCATTTCTTAACACACAATATTGCAGAGCATAATGGGTCTCCTTCTAACATATTTCCTCCAGAAAACTACTGGTTACTTTTTGTGCTGTAAACCAACATATACCCGTGGAGTCATGAGGCTGGTGGAAATTGCAGAGGTCATTTAGCCCAGTCTTCTATTTCTGAGCAGGTTTTGTCTAAATCCTTGCAGACCAAAGTTTAGTCACCTCTCTCTTTTTGTGAGGTGTCCCCACATAGATTTATTAACCGCTTTGCATTCAGTATGAAACATTATATTTAACTGAGTTCACGGATCCATGCTGCATAACAAATTATCACGGACTTAGCGGTTTAAAACAATGCCCATTTATTAGTTCACAGTTCCATACGTCACAAGCCCTGGCACAGTGTGACTTTGTTACGCCAACATCTGTATTAGTTAGCAAAGGCAGCCACAACAAAATAGCACCGACGTGGTATCTGCTTCCATACTCATTTAGGTTATTGGTCAAATTCAGGTCTTCACAGTTGTAGGATTCACATGCTTTTATTTTTTTTCCCAGATGCCACCTGGGAAACACACCTAGCTCTTAGTTTCCACCCGCTACATTCCTCACCACATGGCCAACAATGGGGAAGCGCTCTAACATCCAATTCCTCCAGGAAGAGCCCCATCCCTTCCAAGTGCTCACCTGCACTGGCACCTCCGCTTCTTGCATGGGGCTCTCATGGCTAACAGGACTTGGTCCTTAGTCTTTGCTTTTGCTAGAAAGGAGAGAACAGCAGTTGTCTGTTATTCTCAGGGCAAGAGAACATGCCCCAGGTTTCACTCACAGCTGCACTTTCTTGACAGAATCAGGATTCATGTCATGGCCATGGATGGACATATTTCAATGCTTGTGGTGCAAAGAACAACTGGCTTCCTGCTTAGCAAGAGCGTTTGAATAAAGCCCTGTGCAAAAAGACACATGCAGTGTTTCTGTAACAAAGTTAATGCTTCCTCTGGCAACTGATGCTTGGAACGTGAATGTTTAATCACTTTACACCCAGTCTCGTGTGGCCTGCGTTTACTTTTCCTGACAGCTAAAATTGAAACAGAAATGAATAGAAAGTAAAAGGGAGAGCAGCATCAGTATGCCTAGGGTCTAGCATCTTTCCCTTTAGGAGTTATGGGGGATTTGGCTCAGTGGTCCTGAATCTCTTTTATCCTGTTATTTATTTCTAGGCTTTAGTCTGGTTGACTCTTTTCTTGGGCAAAAAAAAAAAAAAAAAAATCCCAAGTGTCTATGCTATGTCTACATGTGAAGCAAAGGAATTCATCTGAAGAGCAGCAGCCATTCTGAGGAAGGAGAGAGGGAGGGCAAGGCTAGAAGCGGGATGGGAATAACAGGCCCTGGAGGGTACCAGCCTTCAGACACATGCACAGCATTGGGACAGCATCCTTCTGAGAAGCCTCTTTTTATTTGTATTTTTAAATTTTTTGCCTATCTCTCAAACCATCTGCCTGAGATTTAACAGAATACATGCAACCCCCCCCCCCAACCCCACAACCTAACCCTCGTGCCTATACCCAGCAGAGTGAAGGAGGCAGCCAGAGCCTGAGATGCCGGAGTTTGGAACCAGAAGGAGAGCTGACCTGAGCCATGCTGGGAGGACTGGTGAACAGGAGATGGAAGACGGAACATCTAAACTTATACTGGACTGCAAGTCTCTTAAATGAAAAGACTGTTTTCTTTCCATTTAAATCCCCCAAAGCTATAATACTTCAAAATGAACTCAAGAAATGATGTGCAATAATGCGACTTTTTGCCTGTTTGGTCTAAGTGATAATGGTGTTGATAGGGATGGCAGGGATATTGGGAAGAAGCCAAATCTGGAGAAAGAAAAGGAGATCTTGCCCCACTTGAGGATCTGCTGAGCTATGACCCTGAGTCAAAAAAGCATTTTAGGTAAAATATTTTGTATTATGGACAAAAGATGACAGATGCCGTAATTATACACATTCCTTTATAAGTGGGTGAGCAGCATTCAACTAAAACAAGGAGGGTTTAATGAATGCTGCATTGTGTCAGAAGATTCCCATGCACCACCATGTTTAATTTACCAACTTACCCAGGACCCAGGTATTGTATGCCACTTTTTGCTTGAAACTGAGTTCTAGGGACATGGGACATTCCGAGGGCATGCTAGAAAAGAAGAGGCTGGAGTGCACAGCCTGGTGCTTTGTCTCGGTGAGGCCCACACCCCTGCTCCGCAGGTGCATCAGCAATGTGCTCTCACGGAGCACAATTGACAGCTCACTCTGATGAAGCTGAGTCCAAACAGTATTTATTTAAGACACAAATCCAGATTCCTTCCGAACAGCAATGCCCTCTTCAGCCAGTTGTCTGCACAGCCGTCCTTGTTGCCCCCCGGGAACCTATGGTCATACTTTCTCGGTGCTTTCCTGCCCTTAGCTAAAGCTTGGCAGGAATGGGCAGGGCAGCCTGCAGCAAAGACTAGTAGGACATGGTTTCTGGTTTCTCTGCTCACGGGCCCCGTAGAAGTCACTGGACCATGAGCTGGAAGGACTTCTGGCCTCTGGGAAATACTGCCCTTCAACCAAACCAGAAAGATTGCCTTTTCTTTGACACTCAGATAAGGAAATGTCACTGATCCCCTTGCAGATTCATCCTGATCAATCAGAAAAGTTTTCTCCAAATAGCACCAGCAATAAAAATAGAAAGAATAATTATTATTCATAACATAGGGATTCCAGATGGCAATCTGGCCTTTCATCTTGACTAAAGGGAAATGGCAGAGACAAAATTCAAGAGACGGAAAATAAAAGAGGGGCTGCCTGTGGGTGCTTCAGCTCAGCCTTTTGATGGCCTTAGAGATGACTATCAGGTGAAACTGAGCTTTCTTCTTCAAGGGTGAACTGTGGTTTCACTTACAAAATGTTGAGAGCTGCTCTCCGATCCCTTGAGCGCATGGATGGCGAACAAGTCTCATTACGTGAGAATAAGGCAAATAAAATTGCTTCCAATATCTTTTGGATGAACACTATGGGAGGCCATTGAGAAACAGAAGCAAGATTTCACACATATTTAACTTAAAAAAAAAAAAAAAAAAAAAAAACGAACACTTAAATAGTATTAAGCTTTTCCACATATCCATATTGGCTTAAAATACATAGTGTTGTGATTCAAAGTACTTGTTTAAACCGAACAGTTTTAAATACATAACCATTAAAGGAAATGTACTATATATTGACCTTTTGCCTTGTTCAAACTTTCTTGTATTTTAATAACGGATAAGCAGTTAATGGACAGAACCTTTGCCCGATAGACAGGAGACCTGTGATGTCACTATTGGCTGTGGAATCAACCAAATCAAATTTGTCTCTGTGTTCCCCTTGACTCACCAGTGCTAAGACCCAGCTAGAGCCATTCTGACCTCTGAGGACTCCTGAATACTAATTCCATGCCTCCCATTTTGTTATAAATCTTATGAGGTCCTAGATGAGGCTGTGGAATCAAACAGGGCCAAAGTCGAATCGTTTACTAGCTGAACCCACTTGTGCAAATTATTTTACCTCCCTGATCTCCAGTTTCCTTTGCTATTAACTAGGGATAATAATAAAAAATTACCTCCTAAGATTGGCATGAGGAATTCATTAACAAATATATGTACCATAGTAGGTGTTCAGTAAATGATGTTATTTTTACTGCTGTTGTTACTACTCAATTCCTATTTTAATTAATTCCTTCTGTGAGGAAATCAGTTCTGTCTCCTACTTCGTGTATTTTCATCCACCTATTAGCCAACGTTCTTTCTCAAGTACATGCCCTCTGTGGTGACTTCACCAATCCCCACAGCTGGGAGTGAATTTTCCATTATCTCCAATCTGAGGCTACTTCTTTCATATGCCTGGTGTAGCCCTTGTCACTTATTGCCTTGTGCTATAGGTTTGTTTGTTTTTCCCCCTCCAAATCTGATCATCCTAACTAATTAGAATGCTAGCCTCTGGAGGGCAGGAAGCAACATGTTTCTCCCCGACGGTAGCTCTTGAATGTGTGTTGAATGAATACGCATATATTCTAGAATAGTGCCATTTGGCATATACATTACTTTGTTGAATTTCAAGCAGCAATGATTTTTCATTTAAGTATTTCTTTCAATTTCAGCATTTAGATATTTCAATTCAGTAATTTCTTTTTTTGTTCTAAAGTTAAAACATAACAGTTGAAGTCAGAATGGAAAAAAAAAGAAGACATATTGCTGAAAAGTCTGTTCTTTTGCTTGGATGCGGTACTGCTGCTGCTGATCTCCGAACGCCTGGAAGCAGCCATAATTCCTTCCAGAGCTGGGAGGTGATGCCTCCAAAGTAACCGGCATATATTGAAGCCATGTGACCTTCAGCAAGCATTTCGCGTTTTCCTGTTTTAGTTTTCTCAGCAGTGAAATAGGTGGGAGAATATGATCGGATGTTCTTTTAGAGACTTTCCTTCTTGAAAAATTCCTAATTGACTTTTTTTTAATATAAGAGCACTGAATTTGGTGATCATGAGGTTTCTTTTCTTTGGTGTGATTCTTTGCTACCTTCTCTCTCCTAAATTACATCGGGTCCCAATAAAAAATAACCAAAATACATTTCTCAGGTGATACAACCACTATTTTAAAATTTCCACCTACTTCTGATACCTGCCTTAGGGTTTCTTAAATGTATACATAAAAAAGATTCTCTCTGCTCCCTAGAAATCCCATCACTGTTTTTCTTTATTCCAGCCACGTATTCAGTTGCTCTTATTTCTCATAAACCTACTGGTGCTGCTCAAGCATCACTGTCTTTGCAATAGGATTTTTGCCTTGGCTTTATCATCTTTTAAGGTAACTACATGCCGTCATCTTTAAAGCAAACAACGGCTCCTCCAATGCTCTTAAGGCAAAGCTGGGGCTGTCTGTATCTTAGGAGAAACATATTTTAGGCCACCAGAAAAGATTCCTATTCCATAATGATAAGATAACATAGATCTACTGTAAGATGTTTGTAAAAATAATGTTGCTATACGAGTTTATCAAAAGCAGTTTTTATTACACATCCCCCAATCCAACCAGGATTGACGTGCATTGGCCAGTCACTGTAATTTAAATGATCCCAATCATTTCATGAATGAATTATGAGCACTTAGTGTAATTATTGGAAAGGTGTCATCAAATGTGGCTAGGCTACCTTGAATACAAAATTAACAGTAGCTTAGAGATGCTCTCCGACTACCGATATGAACTTGAGGTTTGCAGAGATATGCAGAGGCAGAATTTCTGCTTTCGTTCATTGATTCATGCACACATCACATGTGAGATGCAGAGTGTGATCGCCACAAACAAAGAGTCTGAGGTGCTCGAACCCTTCATCCAACTACTTACTCCACAGTGACAAAAATTTCAGACAAAGATCAGAGATTTTCAAATGAAGCCAGGTGACACATAGAAATTGGAGTACTTGCAGAGTGGAACAAAGAAGTCACTGAAAATGCTTTGGCTTCGTTGGATCTTCACTTTGGGGAATTCTCTGTTGGGTTGTCTCTTTTCCTTGCCGTAGGAAAAATGATGGTGTTGGCTGCTTGGGAGAAAGTGCCCTCTCACCTTCTGAGTGATGAGACCCTGTGAGTGAAGCTTCAGGAAGAGGCTCAAGATGAGGGGACTGCCAACAAGCACCCTCTGTAGCTTTTAGTCTGGGTAATAAAGTCCTCCAAGGTGATGCTCAGGGCAAATGATTTTCTTGCTAGGAAACTATGTAAAAGTGTAGGACCAACTCTCTACTCGTAACAGGGTGTCCAATTCCCTGGAAGGTCCCATCTTCTTGCTTCCCTGTAGACCTGCAAAGTTGGTAGGCAGGATCTTAGAATCCTAGCCATCTCTCTTTTCATTAAAGACCCCACTAACCTATTATGTGCCTGGCACTGGGCTCAGCACTAGGAAGATGGGGCAATATCCAGCCAAACTCACTGCTGGGAGTTATCACTTGACAACAAATCTCAAAGGCTGTTCTGCACTCACGATGCTCAGGGGGCTTAATGCCGCAGAAGATGGTCACCACCTCCTGGAATATGATTCCTACCCTGGGAGCTGCGGCAGGAACGCTACTGCTACACAGAAAACCACAACAACTTACTCTCTGTGTGACGTGTCGGCTGCTTTGCTGGGAGAAAAAGAGATCTCAGCCAACTGAAAAACATCTTTAGGCTGCAAAAGAGGACTTCTTTTTTTTTTTTTTTAAGGAAACTTTTACTTTGAAGTATTTTCCTTTAGAAAACCAGATCTGTGCCTTCTTTCCACCCACCCTTCCTTGATTAATTTGTAAGATCCTTTTTGGGGAGGTGATTCTGGTCCTCAGAGCCCTATATATTTATGTTCTTACCTCAAGACAGACTGTGCAACAACGAGACATTTAGTTAAGCTATGAGAGAGATTTAAGATACAGAGAGCTTATTATAAGGAAGGTGAAGCACTGAGTGATGGCCGGCATTTCTGAGAAATTCAGGGAGGAAAGTATTTGGCACAATGGTGGGAAAATAACACCGTGGTGAGGAGTATTATACAAACTCTAACCCTTGTCTAAACTCTTACCTCAGCCCTCTTCCTAAGAGCCCTTCTTGCTGTTCCCATAAGCAAGACGAGGAAACGTTGAATTTGGTACAACAGCCATTCCATGAGCATCCAAGGTTGTAGAAGTGCTAATAAATGCTGTCCTTGTTAGAGACATCCTGACAGCCACTTGGCGCTTTAAGTTTGTCATGTTGTAATGGAGTGCATTTCCGTTGCATTCAATTATTTTTTCACTCCAATTATGTGCAGCAAATCAGACCCTTGCTATAGCAAAATTTGTCTGAAGCCCTGGCCAGAGCCAAGACCCACTGGGGAACCCTGTCTGTAAGTGCCAGTGGATCTGTGCAGTGCCTTCCCCTCAGCTTCAAGAGCAGCTAATTTGATTTGTCCTCTTATCTGAGAGTGAACCAGATCATTTGCATTGTAAATAAAACCACTTCTTGTCTTTATTTTCATCGTTTTCTGATCGCTTTTGGCTGCTTCGCTTGGATAATTTAATCATGGGCCATATGAAAGAGAGCAGAGAAAGATTTTTAAATAAGTTTAGGAGTGAGCTCAAAGCAACTCGATGGCAGGAGCAGATGAGTAAAGCTTTCTGGTTCCAGACTCTGGGAGCATTGTGTGGCACGTGGGTCTCGTCTCAGCGACCAGAGGTCATGGGAAAACTGGGATCGTGGCCTCTCAATGTACATCCCCTGACATGAAACACTGGCTCAGTAAAAATGTTGGGCAGCATTTCGGGGAGACGCTGGTGCTGTCTCAGTCATGGAAGGTGTTCTGCAGCCAGGCCCTGGTAGGAGGTCACCTCTGCCCCACTCAGCCTCGGCACTGGGTGCATTTTTAATCCTGTATTATTTCTGCTGTACTGGGCCATTATTGACTTGATCTTCCCAAGAACTACTATTATTTCTCCAGATGATGGTACTTGAAGATGGGCCTTCTAGATTCCCAGAAAGGTCTCAAAGGTGTGTCTTGCAAAGTTTCCAGCAAAGACTTTCATGTTTGCTCTTGGCCATGACTGTGCGTGACGGGTGCTGGACCATAAGCCCACTCAGAAAACTGTGAAGAGCCTTATCCCGCTTACAGTAATGTGGAAATCTCAAGGAGAGCCTGCTTGTCTTTGGAAGACGCAGTCTGACTCAGCCTCAGCTCACTTTTCCCAACAGGGGTTGCACTCATGTCCTGGAGACTCTTTCTGGGAAGGGTAGTGTCCCCAGGGACAGCCAACATGGCAGGCCCGAGGCCCACACCCTCTGAATTCTCCAGGGGACTCCTGGGTCTAACCTGCGCAACTTATGGCCAGTGAGCCCACCATGCGTGCTCCCCTTAGCCCTTTGTCTCTGATCATCTCTTCCCTTCTAACATTTTATCCTCAGCTCTGAGCTACCTCCTGTCTTACCTGGACTTCTACAGTTTGCTTCTCTTCAGTGCCCCTGGAACTCCATATCCATGAGGAGTCCGTCTCTCAATTCCATGGTTTCTCTTTCCACCTTCTTGCCTTTACTGAAAATGGGTACTTCCCTGAGGGTGGCCCACCCCAGAGAGCTTCTCTAAGGGAGAACCTTCCCAGGTCTGTGTGCTGCAGGCCACATGTTTGGGGGGCTGGGTCAGCAAGCTCCTCAGTTCCCACTTCTTCTTCGGATTGGTTCTTCTTTATCTTCGTGCAAAGTCCCCTGCAAGGCTGAAGCTCACACCAGGAGCTATGTAGTCCTGAACATCATGTCGGCACCTGCTGGGATCACCTTTACATGTATGATCTCATTCTGAAGATGCTGAATGTCACGTAGGATTGGGGTTCTGTCTTTTGTTTAGAAATATATTCTCAACTCTTATCCACAGACACAATATTTCTCCGGCCCCTGCGCATGCATCCTATGCCTTGCTTCTGACATCTTTACATATTTACCTACCATTTTTTTCAACCCCTACTTTCCACAAGCCAGCGAGTCTATTTCTTTCCAATTCATTAAGTGTCTGTTTAAGTTATTGCTTTTTAATGAAATGTCTTCAGACAGATCAGCCCAAAGTGATTTCTCATCCTGTATATCCACAGCATTTAAGATCTCTGCCAGGTGATCAAAAATAAAACAAAAAATAACTGTGATGTGATTTGTGAAATGTGCCATTGAATTCCCTGCCCTTTGAAATTTCCTGCTGTTTACTGTCTGGTGCCACACAAGTGACTCTCATGCTAGGCCATCCTCCTCATCGCCACCATGAGGTACAGAGTGAACCCTACAAGGGGCAGGCAAACACTTGGAACCCAAATGACAAATTTATAATCACCATCACGCACTTGATGACTAGAAATAAAAAGATTAACATCAGAACTTAATTCCAAATAGTAATTTAATCACTTCATTTACACACTTAACAATTTTTTCAGAATTGCAGAATAGACTGTGATTTTTTAATGTATTTATACTGACAACACCTGCCTAGAGTCATAACATTTTAGAGATGAAGTTTCTTCATTTACTATATCCTTCGTTGTACAAAAATAATTTCATGTATGTTATTTTATCTGTCAGTATAATTTTAAACTAGTACAAGTTTATTTTTTTACTCACATCATATATTCAGCATGGGGAGTTTTGCTCATCACAGTCTTTCAGGAACCCAGGTTGGTTGAGTCTATATGTCAAGATACATTTCCACTGTGGCTGGGAGAGAAACTCATACTTTGGAGGGTCTTTCCCTAATGATTCAAAGTTCTGGCCCATAAATGACACCTATTGCTTTTCTTCCAGAAGTTAGAACCATTGGCCAGAACCAATCCATGATCTACCTAACCACAAGGAGCCAGAGAGCTCAATCTTCCTTGTTCTAGGAAGTGCCAAAGTTCTAATGTAAAGTTACCTGTGTTACATTTATGCCTCATCATCATCATATGCTGAGAATAACTGGAAGGCGGTACAATAAGTATGCATTCTGGAGCCAGAACAGCCTAGGTTTGAAATTCCATTCAGCCAATTCTCAACTAAGACTGCACGACCTGGAGCAGCAAACTTGACATCTCTGAGTCTCAATTTATTAACTGCTAAACGAATGTTTAACGAGGCTGATGTGAGGACTCAATGAGATAGAGTGTTTAAAAAAATCTAGAACATTTTTTTAGCAAATAATAGGTACTCAATATATACATTTCCTTTCCCTTTCTGTTAATGCTTTGTTTGACTTCTTTTGTCTTGGGTTTAGAAAGTTCACCTCCATTTCCCTCACCTGTAGATAAGCATGTTTATGTTGATGCTATAAAAATACCATGCTTTCATCGATACTTCCACCAGATTTATCACTTCCAAGGCTGTTGTTAAGTAATTGTATTAAGTAGTTTTCTCTTTTTGATCTGACAGTCATTAGATTAATCCCTTTAAGTAATTTGTAAATCACTCCTCACCCAATTCTCACTTGAATTCTGTTAATTTTTCAAGACCATATTGTATCTTACCATATAGATCATAAGTTTTTCAGGGATAAGAACCCCATTTTCAAACTTTGTATCACTCACAGAGTCAAGCATTTTCCTATTACCCACACAATATCAGGTGTAAAGCAGTTCACTGGCGACACACATGATATGTTAGTTTTCTAGGGCTTCTTGAAAATTTATACCACCAACTAGTGGGTGAAACAACTGAAATTTATTGTCCCACAGTTCTGAAAGCTTGAAGCCCAAGATGAAGGGGTCAGTGGGGTTGGTTCCCTCTGGGAGCTGTGAGAGAGAGTGTCTCCTAGCTGCTGATGGTTTTTTGGTGATCTTTTGCATTCTTGGACTTACAGAAGCATCTCTCCAGCCTCTACCTTCCTCTTCACATGTTCTCTCTTCCCTCTCTCTCTCTGTTCAAATTTCTCCCTTTTATAAGGACACCAGTCCTTTCAGATTAGAGCCCGCCCTAATGGCCTCCTCTTAACTAATTACATTCGCAATGGTATTGTCTCTAAATACATTTACATTCTGAAGAACTAGAGGGTAAGATTTCAACACATGAGTATTAAAGGGAAATGCTTCAACCCATGATACATGAATAATGTTACCATGATGAATATTTAATGATTTTAAACAGAGAATAGCATGACATCAATGTTTCTGCCATGTCAAAGTGTACTTCTCAAAATGCCAAAAATTTGATACCGATAGAGTGAGCATATGTCAGAGATTAATTTACCAAAATCATGGCAGGGCTAAAAGAATGGCTAAAGTTACTCCAAGAGCATGTGAGGAACAGAAGTTGCATATCCCTCCACAAAGATAAGCTGAAATGAATGTGTTAAGTTAAAGACAAAACTGAAAAACGACCTACAGACAATAAACCCAAAACCTTTGGAATCATCTCTCTGCCAGACAGAGATTATTTACATCAATACTAAACAAAAGACAGAAATTAACATGTAACTTCATAGAGTTTGTGCCCTAATCAGTAGTACATAGAAAGTCAAACAAAGTTGCATATTTCTACATAATTAAATAACTCATTGGTGGAGCAGTATTGTATTGAAAGGCTCTTAGCCATCCTTTCCCCTTATTTTCATGTTTTGGATATGTTTTCTTAAATAGTCCTCCCTATGTAATCTCTAAATATTATTCCTAATCACAAATAGGTTTGTTTCATAATGCATTAGCTCTATTACTTAATACACATGAGACAAGAAGTGCTGTTTAACTATATGAACTTCTTTATGATCATCAAATCTAGAGCTACTTACCAGGGTCATGAAATTACTTTTGTCTTGAAATTTCATAAAGAATTCTGGACTCTGGACTTGAAAAGCCTCCATCATTTGCTCTTCTATTTAGAAGCTAGGAACCCAAACCCAAGAAATTTTTTCAAGTGGGTTTCACTTGCACTAACAATAAATACGTGTGATTCCCTCTCAATTTGTGGTCTCCATATCTGCTAATGTACCAAAGCTGGAAAGAAATGACCTTTCTTCTTACCTGTAATTCAAGGAATCTGTCAATACACCGGTTTCCTGGGAGGGCTTTGTGTTTCATGTATGAATTAGAACCCTTGTTCTTCAGTCCTGGTCTTATCATAATGTATTAAATAAGATATATTCTCCAGCCTTGGCCAGTGTGGCTCGGTTGGTTGGGCATTGTCTCTCAAAGAGAAAGGTCATCGGTTCTGTTTCCAGTCAGAACGCATGCCTGGGTTGCAGATTCGGTCCTCAAACTGGACGTGTACAGAAGCCAACCAATTGATGTTTTTCTCTCACATTGAAGTTTCTCTCCTTCTCTTTTTCCTCTCTCTTCCACTCTCTAAAAAATAAAAAAATTAAAACAAATTTTTTAAAGATCAATTCTTCAGCTTGACATTCCAAACATGTCTTTGGTTACACAATTATTTTGTCCCTATATCCTGGTAAAAAAGAGGTCAAATATTCATTAAACCTATAGAAATGACTATACTGCCACAAAAAAATAGAGACATATTAAAAGTTTTTTTTTTTTTCTGTATTGAGATCAGGAAAAAGAGGTAATATTTTTAAAATGTTTTATTTCACACTGTAGAGATAAGTTGAGTTATAGAGATAGACCAAGAAAAAGAAGAAAGGGCTCTCTGAAATATCAAGTAAAACATAGGACATTGAAAGTAATATTAATAATATTTTGAAACAAACAACCATAATTATGCTTCCCTCCTCATCAGTCTTAGTTAATCTTTTTTTTTTCCATTAGCTTTTGAGCCACCAGCTGCTTTCATGAAATCATCTCATTCTGGATTGAAAAGAGTTATAGAAATACTCATTCCCCAAATACAATCAAAGTTGTCAAGTCAATGTGAAGGTCTATGCTATAAAATAAAAAGAGTTAAGTGTATTTGTTTGCTAGGTGTGCCTTAAAAAATACCACAGACCAGGTGGCTTAAACAACAGAAATTTATTTCTCACAGTTCTGGAGGTTAAAAGTTCAAGAACAATGTATGATCAACATTGGTTTTATAATGAGACCTCTTTCCTTGGCTTGTGAATGGCTATCTTCTCATTTGTCCTCAAATGGTCTTTCCTCCATGTATCTGTGCCCTAATCTCCTCTTCTTAAAAGGACACCAGAAATATTGGATTAGGGCTACCTATGGGACCACGATTTACTTTAATTACCTCTTTACGACACTACATTTTGAGGTCCTAGACACTACATTTTGAGGTCCTAGGGGTTAGAATTTCAACCTGTGGATTTGGGGGGTTACAATTCAGTTTATAACATTTTTCCAAGAAATTCTCAGTTACCCTATGTTGACAAGTAAATTCATTAATTTGGGCAAGCATGAAAGGAAAGTAGTAACAACTTGCTGATGATAAAGACTGAATGCCTATTAACTTATTACAATAACCAATAATATCATGATGGAGAAGAGTAAAATTCTCTATACAAATAAAGAAGATACATAACTCTTTTTAAAGGATTAGATCAATGTTTCCACTGAGGATAAGAATCTATTGTGAACTGAGAAATTTCCAGGGCCTTCCAATGTATCTTATAAAGCATGCAACCAATAAAATATATTTATATTAATAAAATTTATCCTGTACAAAATTAACCTAGAGAAAGCTGAGATCCTTCTTTTATTTAACAACTTCTCTCACAAAACTCATACAAAAATGTTGAGCTCATTAAGAAAAATAGAACATACCAAAATGCCTAATTATTTTTTTTATCATCTCTCTTTTCTTATAAGGTGAAAGATAAAATCTTTATGATTTTCTAGTATCTATATGGAAAATATCAAAGACAGTTTCAGTTGTAAAAAAAGATCTTGGTTTTTGTTTTTGTTTTTAATGTAAGACTTGTGAAGAGAAAATGAAATGTGATATTAGGAGTGAGATCATCAACTGATTATGATTGTAGCTTAGGTACATAAGAATAATGAATGGTTGAAGTAATACTGGTTGAGATTAACTACGTGTAAATTGAAATGATACTATAATATTTTTAAATAAACATAAAGTAAAAATAGAATTGGAAGAAAACATAATGGTTCAGAAGTGAAAAAAAATATTTAAAAAAATCAACATTATAACAAAGTCATTCTGAAGCTGGAAAGTTATTTTGCTGGTATATAAATCTGAAGATCACATAACTAGGGTAGAATACCCTTTAATTAATTCTTTGTTAAGAGTGGGCTGAATATTTCATGACTAATGCGCCATTTTAAGATTAAAAAGGAAGTGAAACTTTACTTATTTTTAACAAAACAATTTTGTAAATAAGTGCATCAAAATGATCCAGAATCTTCTTCTAACAATGATCTTATAATAGAAACAGGAATTACCACCCTTTCCTAGACAATTAGAAGACTGAACAAAATTATGTGAAGCAACAATTTTTCAGACATGGGATAATAGCAAGCATAAGGTGAACTTTATGATCACCCTAACTTACGGCCTAGATGTTGAATTTGTAGTTAAAATTTTCCCAACAAAAATATTTCCAGACTCAGGTTTCAGTGCATTTCTCCAAATACATAAAAAGAAATCAGTTCTACTCAAGTTATGTTAGAAAACTGAAGAAGACACACATAGACAGAAAGACCCACAATCACCAAGGAAATAGAGATTTTCTTTAATTCTTTTCAGCTTTAATTTGCAAAATCAAAGAATTATTTTAAAAGTATATATTATACACCTACAACTTGCAAGTGCTGTGCCAGGTGACATGAGACATTCAAAGATGAACAAGACAAAAGGGGCTGAGCACTAATTCGGTTCCACTAACTGGGCATCAGCAAATCTCAACTTTTCCAGGATTCGGTTTTCTCATGGGTAATAATCTCTCAGACTTCTTGAAATTTTAAAGTGTATAAGTCTATAACTTTATAACTCCTGTCCCCAAAGAACTTAGTAATGTTTTTCAAGACCTTTAAAGATGTGCAGAGTGGGAAAAGGGAGAAGTCCCAATACAGAGGCTATTTTATTCAGTTTTTCAAATTTCTCTTTTTCTATTTTATTTTTGCACAGAATAAGTTGTTCAAAAGCACTATTAACTGGGAACATAAAGAAGTAAAACAAATATGTAGATGTTCTGATTGACTCAGGTATGAGGTTCCAGGACTCCCTGGCAGACCATCCCATCCGGGCCTTTACACTGCTGAGGTCCCTGAGCAGCTCCATCAAACCCCTCCCCCTCCCCGGGCTCTCTTAAGTGTGTTTGAAAATCATTTTAAGTCCAACTTATGTAGCTTAAAGATAATAAAATATTAGGAATAAAGAAGTTAAGTTTCTTTAACCAAAAAATGTTCTTTCTCAACCTCAGAGAGGTCAGGGACAGAATTTGGGCCAGACCATCTCACTGCCTCCTCTTCAGCTATTCTGGTTCTCTGTGTCCCCTCTCTAAAATATTGATCCTTTTCTGTACACTACCAACTCATCCATCCTCTTCCAAACCCACCAAAGGCTGTTATTTTTACAGTCTGGAAAGGGACCATTCAACACCAAGATCAATATATCTAAACATTTTCATATGAGTTATCTGGTAAAGGAAAAGAACAAAGGAAAGATAGCTTGGAGCTGAAAATACAGTGTGCTTGCGTTTGTATGACACTTCCCTCCTGAAATGCTTCACGGAACTTCCATTTTTGTTCAAGAACATACTGATGGAGGACTTGTGCATTCTAGAACTTCAAAGGTCATTTTCAGATCTTTCCATTTTCTCTGTCGCTTCACAGGTATATCACTTCCTGCTCTGAGATCAGGTTATGTATTTTCTGCTGTTTCTCTGTTTCCGGTAAGGCAGAGTCTTATTGTTCTTTTAAGTATTTGTCAATTAATGAAATGTTTTATGATTTAGATCCCATAACAGGGCTTTTGTGGAGAAAGGCAGGGCAGGTGGGAAGGAGGGAAGGGGGGGTGGTGAGGTAAGGGATGAACTCCAGCATATTGGGATTGCCTTTTTAAATTGTACACAGACTTTTTTCCCCATTCAGATTACTTTCTGACCTTATCTTGTGCTATATCTGATTGCAATTACTTCAGTTTGTTAGGCTGACTAATTTTAGAAACTTGGACAATGTACTTCGTTGCAATCAGATCTTCATTAAAACACAGAAATGAAGGATAAATTGGTTATTGCCATTTAAGTTGTTATGGTATATTTTTTTTCCAAAAGAAATACACTCACGTCAGCAGGCCTAAACTTTCATTTCTTCAAACTTCTAACATGTCTTCTGCAAATAAGTTTAGTATCATATACATCATTAATTTATAATCTTATGAAACTCAATTACAAGTTGTTTTAGTAGCTTTTCCTAATTCTGCACTGCTCTTCTCCTTTGTAAATTCTAAAATTGTTGACAAAACATTTTAAGGTACAAAATACTGAGAGAATAAAAAAATTAGGGGACAGGTATACCACAGGTTTTTCAGCATTAGAAGGTAGGCCTTCCCTGTTCACTGATAAATTTCCATTTATCTTTGTATCACACCGCCGTGCCCATGGGTGGAGCGATTTGGCAACTTCTTAACACAATGTGATTTGAGGGGTACAAAAGAAGGTAGCTATAACTTTTAAATTCCTCCCACAAATTGCCTTAGCCTCCAAAACTCCCACCCTTTCTCTCTAGAGTAGGGATCTGGATGCAGAAAACTCAGTTAACACGCAGCTGTATCACCTAGAAAAATAGACTCTAATCTTGGATCCGTGCCCAGGGCTTTGTGATATCCCAACCAGAGAGCAAAGCCATGAGGAGCTGAGATGGAACTCTGGGAAAGCAGAGTGAGTCAACAAAAGGTGCAGGGCCTTGAGGGCAGCTAGTCACACTCTCCTGGAATCAGAAGATTGTATATGTTTCTGTCGGCAAGGTGGAGCAGCTCTGAATGAGATACTTTGGCATGACCACCAACAGGTGTGAGATAATGAGAGAGCCAGCTACTTGCCAAGCTCTGGTGTTCTCCAATGCATAGTTTTGTTTCAATTCATCTTCAAGGCAATCTTTTTTTTTTAATAATTTATTTTTATTTATTTGTTTGTTTTTTTGTTTCTATTTATTTATTTAGAGAGAGAGGGGAAAGGAGAAAGAGAGGGAGAGAAACATCACTGTGCGGTTGTCTCTCATTTGCACACCCAACTGGGGACCTGACATGCAACCTCGTCACGTGCCCTGACTGGGAATCGAACCAGTGACACTTGGTTCGCAGGCCGACACTCAATCCACTGAGCCACAGAAGCCAGGGGCTTTCAAGGCAATCTTGAGTATTATGAGCTACTGTACTAATCGAGAGAAGAGAAAATGAATCCTGAGGACCCAACTTCACTTTACATCAGCATCTGGATTTGAATTCATTGTCCATCACGTTCCACTTCACTATCTTACTGAGAAAGTAAACCCTGCTCCTTGTGATGTTCTGGTCTGAGAAGGTGAAATGACCCCCACGTCTGAATCATTCTGAAGAGCACAGAAAAACTGGCTTCCAGATGGATAAACATTTAGCTTCAAATTCATTTCATGAGGTTCCTTCCTCTCCCATCCTTCCACGTGTTCACACTGTGCTCCATTATTCTACTCCTCTCCATGTGTTCCCTCCACCAGGAAGGGTCATTTCTTCATCCATGTCAGACTCCTATAAAGCGGAGTAACTTCTGGAATGACTGCTAAGTTGTGAAGTCAACCCAAGATTAATCTGTGAAACCCCTGAAATCATCTTTCAAGTTCAAAACCCTTGCACTTGTCCTTGCAGAGCTCTATGGCACACAGGTACTGTGGCTACTGCGGGAAGGGCACGTTCATGGCTCCCGGCTCACACTCCCTAATCAAATTAAGCAGATAGTTGTATATTGATAGTTCTGCTCTGGCTAGCCAGAATGACTTGCTGAAAAGTGCCCAGATACTTTATGACCTCTGTGGATGTGACAGTGTCACAGTGGGGTCAGGTGGCAGAGCGAACTCCTATGAGAGGAAAGGCCCAGGCTGAGCCTGGTAGCACTTCACAGCCTGGTGGTATCAGTGAGCCTGAGCCAGCAGTTCAAGGTTAAGGGAGGCAAAGGACCCATCTCCCAGCCATCCCTTGGGAAATGCAAGAGGTTTTCCTATGCAGAGGAAGCCCTGCCACGAGACTGAGGAACTGATTCCCAGTAGGGCCTCGGCACCAACAGAACACTGCTTACGAAGGGAAGTGAGCGGAGGAGCTCATTGGAGGAATTTTAGGCAGAAATGTCTAATGAATAAGGGAGGCAGACTTTCAAAAATATTTCCTTGAAAAGACCAGCAGGAGAATAGACTCCATCCAAAGAGATTCTCTGAAGTAAGCACAGTGGGGAGGCATTTTGTTTCCACCCTCATACGGACTCAATGCTGGCCTCAACGTTTAAATATCTGTTCATCCCAATTTGTCTTTCAACATTGGCAGCTTTTAAGTGTGTGTTCTTGAGCGAGTTTTGGAAATATTCTGTGTCTCAGTTTTTTCTTCTATCAAGTGGAAACAATTATCATACTCACCTCAGAGAGTCATCTGATGAATAAGATGAGCTAGTCCAGAAAAATCACATAGAATAGCATTTAACCCTTAGTAAGCTCTCAATAAAATTAATTTTGCCCCTTATCCATATCTGCCCTATTTCCCACTGCCGATTTCCCACACTCTGACCTCTATACTTAGCCTGCACCATGTCAGCTTCAAGAGTATGCTTGCATTCCTCTCAAGCTGAGTGGCAGAATCTATTAGTTGCTACTGTTCTCTTTTCTCTATCTCATTCCCCTGAGTCTTTGCTGGACCCCAAGCCACTCAGCTAAAGATTATATTTCCCAGCCTTCCTTGCAGCTAAGCATGGCCATGTGCCTAAATGCTGGCCAATAGGAACTAAGAAAAATTGTTATGTATAACTTCCAGAATCTGTCATTTAAAAAGAAGGAGTACACCCTCCACCCTGATGGCTGAAATGGGGCCATACCACGAGATAAAAGCCACATAATGAGGATAACAGAACAAGAAGACACATGAGCCTGAGCTCCTGATGCCTTCCTACAGCAACCACCACATTTAAATAAGCACAGCAGGTAAAACCTTCTCCGTGTTATGGTTCAGCCTTTTGGACGTGGTACTTGCATTTTTATGGTCTACTATAACTCACGTGAGAGAGAAGGATATCTACACAACAATTTCAGGCCCCCAAGGTCTTATAATCTTGAGAGATCTTAAAGTGAAAAATATTACAAGTTTCAGATTCCACGGAAAAGACATTTCCTAAGGCTGGCTTTCCCCCTCTTTGCTTCCTTCTTGGTTTGAGAAAAACCGAATTCTCTTCATCTATCTGTTTTTCTTGTTAATCAGTACAATTTTTGAAAATTGAGACACCTTGGCTTAATTGTACATTTTTAATTAAAATGCATTATTTGTAAAAATTTGCCATTACTCATTTATGATTGTTCCAAAGATGTATATGACCAATTTATGTCAGTTTTTGCACAGCATGTTCTTCCTTCTTTTCTGAATATCTGTCAGCACACATCTGTGCTGTGTGTATAACATTTTACCACATGAGCACCCCACATTTGACAGAATAAAGTTTGCCTCATTTTTCAAACAGTGTTAATTCAGTTTAAAAATACTTTTCTCATTATGTTATTGCAAGGGTCTTCTTTTATTCTATCTCATGATTTAGTCTCTCCTGGATATAACACTCACTTAATTAGAATTTTACTGTTGGGAAGATGGGGCTCAATAAACCTGTGGCTACCCCTTCCCAACCCCTGACCAATTTCTTGTGGTACCTCAAAGAAATGAAGGAAGGTATCACTTTCTTCTGGCAAACACGAGAAATTCAATCCATTTGGAAAATGTCTTCCTTACATCCTTTATCTGTAGGGTAAATTCCCTTGTAGTGGGTTTCACATCACAAATTAGACACGGTTGATTTATACCCAAGTCCAGGGAAATGAATTTATATGTACCCCAAAGGGCAAGTTTCATGGAGACCTCCACTATTCCTCACTTTAAGACTATAGGGACCTCTGCAATATATTCCCTTATGGAAAGATCCTAAGTGTAGACAATAAAGCCAGCCTTTATAAGGCAAGATATCACTCCTGCTCTTCATGGAAGACTAAGTAGAATCATTGTTACTACTTCAAAATCCCTTCAGTTGGTTAATGTCTTGTTCGTAGTATAACTCAATCAATCAGCATATTTTATATTGATTTTCAATTAAAAGAAAGGCTCTGGCCTTTATAAAAGATACAAGTAAAGATATTATTTCTGCCCTTAAGGACTTGCCAATCCAGTTGCAGAAACTTGTGACAGTTCCTTGTTTTTCAAGACATCTTTTGAAGAACAAAGTTGTAGCTTCTGTGTGCCTTATAAAAGAGTGTCCCTGAGAATGGCTACACCTTCCCTTGGAAAACAGTGTCCCTGAGAATGGTTACTCTCTCCCTTGGCTGTACAAAACCAATTATATTTATCATCATATCACCTGAGCTTGAATAGGCTTTTTAATCTTCAGAAAATTAAATTCTTAGCAGGGTCTTTGTCTTATAAATTTTTGTCCTCAATGTCCAGCCTAGTACTGTACACGGTATTCAAAATACACTGAAGAGTGAATAAATAAGTAAAAGAATGAATGAGTAAACTTCTGGTACAGTGTCAATGTAGTTTACAAAACTATCTATCTCCAGGTCTACGTCCAGGACATTATGGCACAGTAATTTTTTCATATGCTTAAGAAGGACTAAAGACAACTTGCTTCCATTTATAGCCATCCAGGTCTTCAGCCAATATTAACTAGTGGCTCAGTATATGTCAGATAGTGTTATAGATGCTGGGAATACAGTGATTAACAAGCCAAGAATTTTTCATAAGGAAGCTTATCTTCTAGGGAGAAAGTAATTTTGAGGGGAAAATATCTCTAGGGGTAAATAAAGTCGCCAGTAGGGATAAAGGGAAAATAACAACCCCATCAGCTTGGGCTTACAGGAAAATAATAGTTATTTATTCAAGCTTTATAAAATTCAACAACAAAATGTCTTTAGTCTCACAAGTGAATAAGCCAAAATGAATATGCCTTGAAAAGTAGCAATAAAAAATTATGACTTTTAAAAGAAACTTAAAAAATTTAAATGTACCTCAGAAATAGCTGAATTATACTTTGCATGAAATTTTATTCTGTGCTTTAAGCCAAAGCTTCTCTGATTTATTGCTAGCCTTTCTTAATTCCTTCTGTCTCTTTTTACGGTCTTCGACCAGTGCATATACTGCTCAATAAAATTCCCATGAGAAGAAAAACACTAAAAAAATGCCCAACTTAAAAAAATTATTTCTGTCTTATGCAATAAAAATACTGTTTAAAAAAACACACAAAAGACATGTCTTTTATCCATACAGAAGTAATTATTCTTAGCTGCCTCCACCATGCCCTTAGAATGAGTGAGTGACCGAGTTAATGATCAGCAATGAAAGAGGTTAAAGCTTTCTAAAACTCATATTTCTAATTTGCTATATTTGTTCACTATTAGGCAGGTGCCTTTGATCATCAGCGGTAGGTAAAAATTCATCCTTAACCAATTTGAAAAATTTTTTCCCAAGTAGAAAATTTGAATTTAAAATATTAGTCTATTGAGGACTTCCAGCCAAGATGGAGGCCTAGACAGACATGCTGGGTCTCCCTCCACAGCTAAGAAGGAATACAACTACCTCAAAACTAGAGACAACCAGAAGCTCCAGAAAACTAAGCTGCATGGAAGTCCAACAAACAAAGATATAAAGAAGAAATACTCATCCAAACAGGTAGGAGGGGCGGAGCCGGGGCATAAAGGACGAGGTGTGGTGGTGGCAGCAGTGGCAGCAGTGGCAGAAAGTGCAGTCACATGTTTTAAAAAGTTGAGAGGGACACCTGGGGAGTGCTCCCAGTATCAGACCAGACCGCGCAGCTCATGGTCCCAGTGCCAGGGAAAATGAAGCCTCATTGCTTCTGACTGTGCAGACCAGTGGGGATTGGGGCAGAGGAAGAAACTTCTGGTCTCTCAGCAGAGTTCGCTTGTTTAAAGGGCCTCCATGGTCCTAGAATATCCACAGAACCA
The DNA here is from genome assembly GCF_987537825.1 of Furipterus horrens. Lineage (NCBI taxonomy): Eukaryota > Metazoa > Chordata > Mammalia > Chiroptera > Furipteridae > Furipterus > Furipterus horrens. The sequence goes on from NW_028327176.1 coordinate 175,829,941, forward strand.
CCCACTCTGGGAACGATGGCCAGGGCAGCAGCTAGAGAGGTGCCAGTCCTATATAAAAGTGGGAGAAGTACCTGGAAGAGGGGCAAGTGCTGAGCAAGTGGCATTGTTCCCTCTCTGACTCCTCCCCCACATACAGCACCACAACATAGTGAAGCTGGTCGCCCTGTACTGACGAATCCCTAAGGCTTCACCCCTTACAATGTAACAAGTGCAACAGCTCTACCTAAGACACAGAGCAAACAAGCACAGGAGCCCGTCAAGATGAGGAGACAGAGAAGTATGGCCCAAAAGGGGGAACGGATCAAGGTTCCAGTGGGAGAATTAAGTGATGAGGAGATAGCCAACCTAACAAACACTGGATTCAAAACACTGGTGATAAAGATGCACACAGGTTTGACAGATATGCTTTGAGTATGGCAAATGCATAAGGGAAGAAGTGAAGGCTATGCTAAGTAAAACAAAGGAAAATCCACACAAAAACAATGGTGAAGGGAAGAAAACTGGGGTTCAAATCAAGGATTTGGAACATAAGGAAGAAAAAAAAACAGTCAACCAGTACAGAATGAGGAAACAAGAACTGAAAAAAATGAGGAGAGACTTAGGAACCTCTGGGACAACTTTCAACATGCCAACATCTGAATCATAGGGATGCCAGAAGGAAAGGAGGAAGAGCAAGAAATTGAAAGCTTATGTGAAAAAATAATGAAGGAAAACTTCCCAAATTTGGCAAAGGAAATAGACATACAAGTCCAGGAGGCACAGAGAGTTCCAAACAAGCTAGACTCAAAAAGGACCACACCAAGACACATCATAATTAAAATGCCAAAGGTAAAAGATAAAAAGAGAATCTTAAAAGCAGCAAGAGAAAAGCAGAGAGTTACCTACAAAGGGGTTCCTATAAGACTATCAGCTGATTTCTCAAAAGAAACTTTGCAGGTAAGAAGGAACTGGCAAGAAGTATTCAAGGTGAAAAAAAGCAAGGGCCTACAACCAAAATTACTCTATTCAGCAAAGCTATCATTTAGAATGGAAGGGAAGATGAAATGCTTCCCAGATAAGATAAAGCTAAAAGAGTTCATTATAACCAAGCCATTATTGTATGAAATGTTAAAAGGACTTATTTAAGGAAAAAAAGATAAAAACTATGAACACTAAAATGACAGCAAACTCACAACTATCAACAACTGAATCTAAAAAATAAAAACAAAATCCAATTAAGTAAACCAGAATAGGAACAGAATCATAGGTGTAGGGATCATTTGGAGGGTTATCAGCTGGGAGGGAGAAGCGGGAGAAATGGGGAAATGGTGCAGGGATTAAGAAGCATAATTGGTTGGTACAAAATAGACAGGGAAGTTAAGAATAATATAGGAAAGGGTGAAGTCAAAGAACTTATATGCACAACCCATGGACATGAACTAAGGGGGGGGGTTGCTGGGGGAAGGAGGGTACTTGGCAGAGGAGAGCAAAGGGGGGAAATTGGGACTACTGTAACAACATAATCAATAAAATATACTTAAAAAATTAGTTTATTGCCTTAGCCAAAAGGTCGTGGGTTAAATTCCCAGTAAAAGTACATGGCCAGATTGTGGGTTCAGTCTCCAGTCAGGATGTATATGAGAAGACAGCCAATTGATGTTTCTCTCTCACATCAATATTTCTCTCTTTCTCTCTCTCTCAAAAAGTGGTGGAAAAACTTCCTCAGGTGAGGCTTAAAAAATTAGTTTATTATTCATTCTAAATATTGCTAAGTATTGAATTAGGCTAGATATAGCTTCCTCCACCTACTTGTGAATGCTTAAAATATTTAGCTGAATTCATTTTGGAAATATTTTATTTCTATGATATAATCTATGTAAAGACTATGTTGGGAATTTTGCATCTTTTTGTTGAGAATAATATACTGATGATATATGTATGTCATCTATATTTAATTCCTATTTTTATCCTTTTAACCCTTAATAATTAAACATTGTGTCCTAATTTACTTCTAGACCATCTCTCTATCACTCAGTTTTGTCTCCCAACATGGGAGTTCTGGTACCCAGACCATTGAGATACCTTCAGGGAGGGGCAGAAAATGGACATCTCTCATGAAAGCACCGAGAACTCACTGGGAAGGAAAGAGGAGTCTGGCATCTATGAAAAAGCTGGCCAGATAGTCACAAATTCACTTCTTCTGTTGTGCTCAGAAAAAAAGCTACATTGGCCATCTCCCTTGCAGTTGGGAGTGGCCCTTAGACTGAGGTCTGGGGGATGGAATGTGGAAGTGATGTCTGCCACCTTCGGGCTTGGCCAGGAAACACCCTGCACAAACCTACACTCCTCTTCCCATTACGGCCAGGCAGCTGCAGAGGGTAGAGGAGCCCTCTCAGGAGGGTCTAGTGGGTGTTTGAGCTACTAGGTAGAATAAGGGCAGCAGAACACCCACATTAGAAGGGCGATGTGAGTGAGAGGTAAATCTTTCTGTGTTAAGCTACTGAGGTTTTGAGTTATTGCTTATAGCAGGAACCTCCCCTGACTAACACACACCTAAAGGAATGAATTGGTACTGACAAACTCTTCATCTTCTAGTCCTGTAAAGTGCTTGATCCTGACCAACCAGGCTCAGTTATGACATCTCTAATGACAAAAGGAGCAGTAAGAGGAGCCTCTCCATGTCCACTGAGTAAGAGGTGGATCCTGGCCATGTATAGCCATAAACATCGGGACAGCTTCATTGCTCCATATAGGAATGCAATGTTCTTTGATGCTGTATTAATGGCCAGTAATCTCTTTACTCCTTTGGGGAGAGAATCCTGGGGCAGTAACATAGGCCATCACTGACACAGGAATTGACTTTGGCAGACCTAGTGAGCTTTTTGGTTGTGATTTATATCTAGTCAGAGAGAAATGACATCTGGGATGTCTGATTTATTCACTAGCAAAATGCTGGCTGAACCTAAAATAAGAAAATAGAGATTTATGTAACAGATTGCAGTGCCTTAATTTAAGGATGGTTAGGAAACCAGCAGACACTCCATGGCTCTGCTCAGCTTGGAATCACATGCTTCAAGCTGATATTACCTTTCTCAAAATATTAAGTCACATGTTGAGAGTTGGGGCATTTTTTCTTCACCTGAACATTTTCATATTGCATATCCAAATAAGACCTGGCATTGCAATTACATGTCGGCTGCCATAAAAAAAGTAAATAGCTCCTGCAGGATTTAGCAGACAGCTATTATAGTCTATTGTACAGTAAGTCTACTTGGAAGCGCAATAACTACTTTGTGTTAGCCTCAATGCCAGGAGAATCCAGGACACACTGGGACTCGATAATAAGGAATTCTGTCCCCTCTTCAGAAACTACTTGAAGTCAATGTTATAATTGTTTCCTTTTTAAAACTTAATGAAGTTTTCCTGGCACATACTCAGTGTTGTAAACACCAAAGTGCATTTTCTCTCTGGTCTCAGTGCCCTCATAGATGTCCTCCCTCTGAGCTACCCATTTCTTCTTACCTTTGGAACACTGAGTCACATAGCAGTCCTGCTTCTGCTTAGTATTGACTCTGGGAAAGCTCAGAGCCCACAGGAAATCCCCTCTAGAGAATTCAGAGGACTCCATGGCATGACTGAGAGGTGCGTTTCTCTCTCTACTCTGATGTTGTCCCCCATGTCCTCACCCATGCAGTAGCTAATCAAACACTACATTTATCATGTTAGTTAGCTAAAAAATTTTCCAAATGAGGTTGGCCATCCACAGAGAGACTAAAAACTGATAGAAGAGATAAGAAAAATGAAATAAGAGGGGGAATAAGAGGATGGGGAAGGAACAACAGAATAGAGGGAAGTGCATAGTTCATATTTTCATCCGTGTTCAGCTGATGAGAAACTTGAGTAGTCTATCAAAGGATCACTGAGCAGGTATATTTACTTTTCTGCATCTTTCTTTCTTTTCAGTCCACCATACGATGAATAGGTGGCACTAATTCCTCTTGCAGTATGAGATTTTGATACCTCATTGTGCCTTTCTTAAGGTCAGGTTTGAGAAGAGTCACTGTTGTGATAGTTGGGGATGAGATTTTGATCCCTAGTGAGACTAATCTTGGAAAGTCAGCCTTTTGGTTCTACCTTCTACCGGAGACAGCTGTCAAGTACCTCAGAGAACATGGTTTCAACTTCTGTATGTCCCTCACTCAGTGTCGCCCGGCTCCCCACATAAGTGGGGAAACACATAATTCTATCTCCCTCCCTACTTCAGGAACTTACCCATTGCTCAGGTAGGTCTGTGCCATCCTACTGGCTCTGGACACTTCCCTATCTTGGCCATGGGCCTCTGTCTCTGCATCTAGTCCAGCCAGGCCCAGCATGAGGACTTGATTCTTTCTCTAACGAAAATCAGGTGTCTCCTTCTTCTCTTTCTTTGGTAAGAATTTCATAAACAATTTCACCATTAAGTGCTAGCATGTTCCAGTCCAGCATCTTAAGGTAGGAACGGGAGGAAGACAAAGAAAGACAGTTTATCAATATGGACTTTTATAAGCATCTGTCCATATTGGTTTTTATAAGCATACAGAAAGCATGACCTGAAAAAAACAGGCAGATGGCATTCAAGGTGAGCCAGTGCATGCCTTTTTTCCTATCTCTTGGGTGTTTGATCATGACATTAGGTTGCACAACTTATTACAGGAGTGGATCTGTAGTGGATATAAAATTTGGCTCACAAAACTAGAATGCAAGAAATGTCATATTAATTTCTTTTTTTAATGGTTCCAATGTCACTTTTATCCAAGGTTGTGAGAAATCTGGTCACTGCCATTACTGGACCTTTAGCCCCACCCCCTAGTCACACAATCTGCCCTGTGATCTTACACATTATTAGGGGAAGGGTCCTGTTCTTCTGCTCGTATGTGGTCATCACTGATAGGCTTGCTCTCGAAGCCCAAGATATCCCCCCAAGGCAGGGAATCCCTCAGGTACCATGTCCAGCCTGGGCTCCCAGGGGCTCAGCTTTTATGTCAGCCTACCTTCCACCCTCAGGGAAGTCCATCTTCTGGTGGATAAATATGTGGTAGGGATAGTATCTGGTATTTTCTTGGATTTTCAGTTTCCTCTCCTCCTCTGCAGCCCAGCAAGCCTCATCTTTTGAACTTCAAGCAGTACAGATCATCTGCCCACTTCTCTTCCAGAACTGCCCAGGGCAACAAGTCTGACTTTTCACAAATTTGCATGAAGCATCTAAAAAGGAAAATTGCCTTCTTGCCCCATAACTCTCGCTTTTCTCCCTGTGCCACATGTTTCCCAGACAAAGGAATACAGAGACCTGGCCACAAGAACAAAATAACAGTCCAGGACTCAATAATCATCCCTCCACAAAAAGCCAGAGGTGGGAAGAGAGGCATCACTGAGCAGCTGAAAAGGAAGAAACTGTGGGGCAGTGTGGACACTGGTCTTGTACCACATCCCACCCCCCACCCCACCCCCTAGAGGAAGGAGCACCGAGTACCTGTATCCACACCACAGGAAGAGAGATGCTCTCAGAAGGAACAAAGGTTTTGACTGAGAAAAACATCAGGCTTAAATATGACTTCTACCATTTAGAACCTCTGTGACACTGTGCAAATTAATCCCTACCCTGTGTCTTGGCATCTTCTCATTGAAATGGGACAGGAATGCTTTCTTGCAAAATACTCTTGAGGAGTAAATGAGTCAGTCCCCTTTCTTTAAATCTTCTCTCAAATGTACCAAAGCACCCTCAGATGCTGAGCAGAAAAGCAGGAAATGGCAGAAAGGCCAGGGGAGTTTTCCTTTAAAAATGTCCAAAAATATATTCCTCTTCAGCCCAATGTCACATTAAGCTCCACATGTCTGATCAAGCAGGCATAAAAATTGGAAAGAGAGGCCACTGTTCCTACCTCCACTCCTCTCCCGTGGCCCCAGACATGGCTTTCTCAAATACAGCGTCATGTTTACATCCTGAAGCCTTAGAGTCCATGAGACCCAGGTTTGCATCTCAGCTTCATCATGAACACACTGAACAAGCCTCCTGATGTGTGAAACAGACTTAACCCTACTTAGGACAAAAGTTATTGCAAGAAACAATGGGATGACACACAAAAGGTTTAGTACAGTGTCTGCCAATACTAGTGGCCCTCTTATAATTTTTATTAACATTATCATTAGCATCTTCTGTCCATTTGCTGAGAGACCTTTCAATAAATACAACAGTAACTGAGAGTTCTCTTTTCTTTCTGGTTTAATTATTTTTAGCCTCAAACAGGTTTTCTTAGCCTTTTCCTGATTATGTTCGATCATGTGTGAATTCCATTAATGCTCTAATATGGAATCCTAATAATTATCAGTCATGCCAAAGCAGCTCCAAGGTACAAGAGTTCACAAACAGAGAGCGGCTTCCTTGGAGCTACAAAGAACATCCTGCCTGACACGGCGGAGCCAAGTGTGTGCAGGATACATGCTCACAAACAGTCTCACCTTCACCCAGGATACCATCTTGGATTAGGATTCTTGCTCTCTTGTTTTCGCTTCCAGGCTGACAAGTTGCACCAGGTATTTCCTTCTTACTTAGATACCAAAATAAAGTCTTGTCCAAACTACTGGCTTTTGAGTTCTCATGCCAGGGTATCAGAGCCAGCCCCTGAGTCATGCAGCTGAAAGCCAAGCTGCGAGGAGGTGGTTTTCATTTCAGGAACTCAGCTCAGCTTCCTGGAGACTAAGCACCGCCACATCAATAAATAAGGGAGAAAGAAGGCAGTAAAAAAAGGAAAACATTAAACGTCGGGTTCAATCTTAACTAACAAGTACACAATAGTTAAACGTAGCTACGCAATGGAAAATATTTCTATATGGTGGGAGGAAAGGATCCAAATCCAAGGCAGAATCAACCCTGATTCTGCCATCAGGCAGCCAGAGCGAATGGAAATAGCATTTTCTTAAATCCACAGCTCTCTTACTAAAATAGCCCAGACTGTTCCCAATGCGTATTTTGAAGAACCATTTTTTTTTTCTTCCGTTCATTCTATAAATATTTATTAGCACTCTGGTCATACTAGACGCTAGGGCCATGGCAGGGAACGAGACGCCAGTGGTGCCTGACTTCATGGGGCTTCTAGTCTACGGGGAAAGACAGACCACACGCAGGGATCCGCCCTTAAACAGGGGATGCTGATCAAACCGTGTGAACCCGGGCAAGTGTCTTAACCTACTTGTGCCACCATTTCCTCATCTGCATACGGAGGCTACGCGTGGTCCCGACGTCAGAGCCGTGGCGCGGAGGTAAATTAAGAGCTATGTGTTTAAAGTTGAGAGCGGCACCTGGCACAGCGGAAGCCTTAGCTAAGTGCCAGGTATCAGTGTCCCCATGGAATGCAAGCCCCAAAGCAGGGGTCTTGTGCTGTTTCGTTCACTGCCATATCTCCAGTGCTTAGAACAGTGCCTGAAATAGAACAGGTGCTCAATAAATATTTATTGAATGACTGAAATAAATGCGATTTGTGTTCTGAGTGAAGAGCTAGGGGAAGAGGGAACAAACGGAGATGCGCTGTGGCAGGAGCAGCTTTCTGTGCGCAAGAATACCTAACGTTGTAGGGTGGGAACACACATCGCCTGGTGCCTGGCTTCCAGGCTCTGTCCTGTCGCATCTCTGATGTCCATCTCCTGCCCTTTTCCTTGCTGTCGTTTATTTTCCCCATACAGCAACCCACAACTCCTAATGTCTCTCAATTTGAATATTTCCTTTAAGGAATAGTATCGGGAGGCGGAGGGAGAGGGAATGGAGAAAAATGTTTTCCTCAGTATTTGAGCTCTCAATAGACTTGGGGGCAGCTGGTCGATTGCAGCACAATCACTGATGAGTTCCCAGACACCCTGGGATGTCTGAGGGTATTTGACACCCTGGAATTCCCAAGACTTGACCTCTTAAGCGAAGATGTTGCGTTACATCTCAAAAACGTGTTCCTCAGTAAGGGATTTCTATCCTGTGCATTCTCATTCCTATCAGTTCAGATTATAAGTTGCTGATGTGTCTTTAGAAATAGTCATATTTGCTCAAAAAAGAAAGCAGTATTTATTTTCTCTTAATAAAGCAGACTTCTTTCTGTTTTATGATGAGGGCTTATATAGTCTAGTAGGATTTGCTTCTGCTAGAAAGACAAGAAGGAAGGAGGGCCCTCAACTCCTCCAGGGAGCTAATGATGGGTCAGAACACAAATGTACTCATGTAGACAAAGAGACAGACCAGCTGCTGTCACACAGTTGGCAGAACTGTCCGGTTCCACCCTCATGGTTAGCCCTCTCAAAATCATAGTTTCCTCGCCACGCTGCAGAAAGGGAAGAGGGGTCACTGAGAAGATGCCTGTTCTATTCAGTAGCCAGAGTGTAAGGGAGGAGCAAGAGAACTTCTAATAAGTTCTCTGCTGGCTTCTTAGTCATAGTTGTTGAATAACCAGAGTATGTTCCTCAAGTTAAGCCATGCACCTCCTTTGGAAGTAGATAAAAATGTTTATATCACACAATAGGTTCCTACTGGAAACCAACCATGATTTCTCTTTCTTTTTCCCAAGGCTGTTGGGTGTACCTGAAGAAGTTCCCAGCTGGGAGTTGAGCTCTGGGGTGCAAATCTGCTCTTCGGAAGTCCCCTTGGCCTGCAGCATCCTTGCCTATGAAATGAAGGGCGTTGGGCTTGGAGTCTGTTCCAGCTCTCAACATTCCATGGATCTACTTAACAAGCATAAACTTGAGATGTTTATCTGGCACACCCAAGAGGAATTCACCCTGTTTGGGCACCATTTAGTGAAGTCTGCTGTGTGTTGTCTCTGCCAGCATCAGTTGGACTTACCTAGTTCTGATATCTTTCTATAGCAAGTTCAGATAGGATTATTTTGGATCTAGACATTTCTTAAAAAAAGAAAGCACCCGAATGGATGCTATGAAATATGGAATGTATAGTTCGTTAATATTATGCTTAAAGATCTAGAGTTACAACAACCAACATACATATATAACTATAGGGTGGCTTGTTGTATTACCCCCAAACTTTCTTCACTAAGATAGTGGTAATACACTTAGTTAGATACCTGTAAGGCAAATATTTCTATCACAGGCCTCTTCCTATTTTCCCTTGTAAGTCTTGTTCAGAAGAGGACAAGAATCCTTCTCGATTCTATACCAGTCTGTATGTGACCTTCTTTCTAGACTGATATAGAGAATTATTAGCATCTTCTATGATGTCACCACATTCACACATTAAAGTTCAGAGTCTTCATCGGTTGTCCTTATATAACTCTAGCTATTTCTAGTCCCACTTGTGAAGACACGGACTCAATCAGATGCATACATGTGGCAAGCATGGCCAGTCTCCAAGCCTCTCTACAACTGGGGAAGAATCACCGCCACTTGTCTGCCATGAAATGCCTTCTTGCTCCATCCTATAGCTGTGGAAGGGCGTTTGCAGACCACCCTGACTTTTGGAGAGAAAACAACCTCTGAAGTGAGTGCTGCCAAAAGAATTCTTCCCCACTATGCGGAAGCCATTACCTCAAGGTGCTTCCTGAGTCTCTCCAGCCAACGGCCCCAGAAAGATAGCAGCTGTGAGTAAAACCGTAACTTTCTGGTTACAGGGATTTTCTCGTGTAGCAGCTTTACCTCCACTTATTCTACATTAGGCTCTTTTGGTTGTCAGGGATTTGTCTTCTTTAGCTGGTGTCTTCAGAACACGCACTTATCTGTAAGCACCCAGTGGTTCACCATTTATCAGGAATTACAGAAGAGGAAGTTCAGCAGGGCCTCCTTTCAAAAGCTGGCCCAGCATTACGCAAGTGGGTTGAAATGAGTAGTAGAAACAGATGACTTTAATTCATCTCATCTGTTCATTACCTGCAGTGCAGACACGTGTGTGTGTGCATATTGGAGCATGTGTTCCATCTTTCTTTCTCCACATTTGTTGACCCCTTCAGTGTATTAGAGATCTTTACTTAAATCCCCCTTCTTGGAAGGTTATATATAATCTCAGGATTCCTAACTTTTCATTCTGTACTTTTCATGTGTTCAACAAAAATATATACATGATTGTGAAACTGTGAAAGCTACTTCTTCTTCCTAGTAAGAAAAAGGGATTCTTTCTCAGCATTTCCTTACAATGTATCCCCAAAACCACTCCCTTCAAAATGGGTGACTGTTATGTTACCCTTTCTACCACTTTCAAAATAATCATCTGCTCAATTTCAACATGAAGAGTTATCTTTTTGTGTATATAGATTTCCTGTCACCTTACCAGGCACTTACCACTTATGAAGAAATCATTTTTGTATCACATATTCAATAAATCTTCAGGACACATATACAGTGGCCTCCGTCTCCTGCAATAGCTAGTACTCTTGTCCTGGATTATCCAACTCGAGATGCACAAATGAAAAGCATACCCAAGCACTAATTATCCTTCATGCTCAGCACAAGCCCCTGCGTGGAGGCTTCTGTGATGACGCCTGCCTTCACGGACCACCATCTCCTCTGAGTCCTGCAGCCCTGGGGTTCTGTGTTTACAGGCAGCTCTTAATCAAATCCTGTGACGAATCAATGCCTGTTGCTCTGTGTGGAGTGTGCTTATCTTGCCAATGGCATTAGCATTTCCTTGCAGGTTGTGTACATGTAGCTGGCTCTTGAAGTCTTCCCGGGGCCTCTACTTCTTCCCCTTATAAAGAATAGAATGAATCCTCTCCACACTCTCTCTCTCACTAGAATAATAGTTTTCCTAATGAATGTAATTTTTCTTCTGACATCCCTGGATGTGCCACCAGATTAGGAACTCATTCAAGGCAAATCAATGTCTTACTCATCTTGATATCTTTAATGTCCAGCGCAGAAAAAGTTTTCAGTAAGTGTCTGTTCCAAAATGAATGGATAATGGATGAATAAATACATTTTGTCAAGAATTTTTCATTGCTGCAAGTGCTATAATGTGATGTTTTAACAGAGCACTTATTGAATATTAGAGAATCAATAAATACTATGCTGTAACAGTTCGGTGACTCTTAAACTTTTGACTGGCCAGTTATTTTCTGTGCTCACATTTTTCCAAATGAGTAAAACATTCAATAATGTGCAAGAAGAACTCAGTCATTGCTAAGATGCAAATAAAATCTAGCACTCCATGCTGAAAAATGTGACCTGAAAATAGTTGCTACTTTATACATAACACGCTTAGAGAAGTGCAGAAATGTTCAAACAGTAATTCCTATGTGTTTGACAGCACCAAGAAAGACATCAAAGTAGCATTTAAAAAAAAATATCCTGCTAAATGTGAAAGCCTGACAGTCTGCCTGTCTCCTGCTGGGGGTCTGCCTCCTGTCTGGTATCCGGGAGCAACACTTTCTTTGTATCATCAAAGTTGCCAGTAAACATTGAAATGGAATTTCACCCTACCTGAGACCTCTGACAAAATAGCCCTCTACCTCTGCCCTGTAAGTTCTTTGCAAAGGAGCTAACCTAAAAGTCACATCGGCCAGTTCAACCCACTGTCACTTCAAAGTGCAACCCACAAGTGAGAAAGCAGCCCATGACAAGCGGTGCAAGGTATTAAAACTGTGACTCACTGCCAGACAGAAAAGAAGTATTTTTTGCCCAGAAATTCAGCAGCGTATTATTGCTAAAATTAAAAATTAAAAAACTCCCAAAACAGGCCTGGGATGAGTTTTCATAAATGATAGTATTGCAACATAAAAGGAAAAGGTCTAGTTTTTCAACAAGTTCATGGAAGAACATTAGATAATATCAAATAGCAGCAGGAAAACAGAGGAGATAGTCCCCCCCCCCAAAATGCTTTCTTTAACTGAATGAAGTCATAGAGATATGAGAGGGGAAGGACAGTCTAGCTTTCTTGGCAAGACTATTTAAACCAAGTTTGGAAGTAATTTCAAAAAGAATTATCATTACACACACACACACAAATGTATTAGCTATAGGATTTTCAACAGCAGTTACTTTGCACCTAAGACAGAGATTCCTTCTCATGTCTCTGGCTCATCACTGGGGTTGACATGGTCACTAACAGTAATGACAGGCCCTGGGTGGCCCTTGGGACCAGGACACTCACAACAAGCCACCCAGTCTTTCTCAAAAGCACATCAATGTGATACAATGAGGCCAGAATGCGGGGGTGAGGGGTGGGGTGGGGATATATGTTATTATTTGAAAATATTGCTTTACCATTTTTTTCCCTCTAGGTAGTGGCTCGGGATTGTTGAGAACAAGGAAAGATCAATACATGTCTCCTCAATGTAAGAGTAGGGTGAAAACTTAAAGATTCATGGAGTCTCACAGTTGTTTCTCTTTGTGGTGTTAACAATTACTTGGCTGCTTGGGAACAGAATTGGTACCTTTGACTATTGCAGAACCAGAGTGGGACTTGGAGGAATGGTGACCACACAACTATTTAAAAGGGCACAAAGGAGCATAACAGCATGGACAAGAATGATGAAGGCATGCTGGGAGTGGGGGCTGCAGCATGTGGCAGAAAACACAGTTTAACATGCTTGTCTCCCAGAACACCACCCAAAGAGCCAAGAAGACATTTGTTACTTTGTTTGTTTATTTATTTATTTATTTATTTATTTTTAAGGTTTCATTTACTTCTTTGGGGCGGGGTGGCAGAGAAAGAGCAGGAGAGAAACTGTTGTGAGAGAGAAGCTTGATAGGTTGCCTCTTGTACGTACCCCAACCAGGGACCTGGCCTATAACCCAGGCATGTGCCCTGTCTGGGAATCAAACCAGTGGTCTTTCGCTTTGTGGGATGATGCTCAACCAACTGAGCCATGCCAATTGGGGCTATACATCTGTTTTATAAGCCATAACTTGTGATCTAGAACCACTTACACAGCATTCAGACATGGTGTGAAATGTTGTGCCTACACTTGGTCCGGAGCAAGCCTTTGGAGTCTTTAAGCATATAAGTGACTTAAACAAGGATTCAGACAGTGAAAAGTTAAGTAAATTTAATACTAAATACATTCTTTATCTATTGCAAATATATTTCTAGAGAAAAGTTCCTTAAAGCATTACACAATCAGATGGATCTGGAAAAGTTTGGGGGAAGGTCTAAGGTATCACAAAGATCTGTCCTGGGCTATGTTATGTTTACCATTTCTCAACATTTCATATGAAAATATAGATGCCATTTCTATAATTCATGGAAAAAAATGAAAAAACAATCATTGAATTGAGATCTGGCATTATCTCCATAGACTGGGATAATGAGCTGAATCTCACAAAAATGAACCTCATCCTCCTTCAGGTCTTCACCTAAATCATATTTCTTCAGCAAGGTCTTACCCAAAACTTAGACCACGTACGGCCTCCCCATGTGCTTCTGGAGCAACTTATTTTACTGCAAATTGTCGGTTTGTTGAGGGGCAGAGAACACCTCTGTCTCATTCACCATTGCATTCCTACTGCCCACAGACATTCCTGGCACATAACGGGGCTCCATGCATGTGTTGAATTCGTAAAAGAAAATACAAAAGTCATGCATTTAGGCTGCGTGCACAATCAGAAGATGTAGCAGTGTGGTGGTGTGACAAGAAGACCTGAAAGACTCCATATGTCAACTATGAGTCAAGGCTTCCAAACGTGACCACAACACTAACCACATCAATAAACTCAAAATTCCTCCCCAAAAAGAGGTAATAGTTCTCTTTTAATCTTCCCTGAAGTACTGTATCCAATTCTGGGAAAAATGACAAACAAATTAATCCAGAGGTGAGCTGTCATGACCCTAGGACCTGAGACCCATGAAAGATGCCTGAAAACCTGAAGCTGATTATAACCAAAAAACAAGACTTAGCTGAAAGCACTCTTCATATATTTGAAGCGTTGTCCTGAAAATGAAGGATCATGCTTTCTATTGCATGTAGCTCTGGAGGTCAGAAAAAGGACCAATGCATAAAATTCTATATGGCCTAACAGAATGAAAAAATCTTAATAAGTGCAGCTATTTTTAAAAATGAAATGTGCTTATTCAGGCTTCGAAAGTGATGTTATAGAAAAATATTGAATGGCCAAGGACTATAAAAGCTGGCTCTAAAATACAGATTGTATAATTTCTCAAAATAAAAGTATACAGGTAACATACACATCTGGGCATAAACATCAAAATGTTATTAATACTGGTTATTTCTGTGTGATAACATCATAGATATTTTTAATTTTTTGTTTTGTGTTATTCTCTTATTTTCTAAAATTATTACAGTGAAGACAAATTATTTTTCTGACAGATAAGTACTCTACAACAAAAAAATTGTCTTGGGACATGGGGCATTCCTTTTGAGTGGAGGTGTTTGAGTAGAGCCTGTCATCGTAACTCTCAGGGGTGCCAAAGGAGAGACCCTGTCATAGAAAACAAGGTGTTTTGTTGTCTCTATGGTGCCTTTAAATTCTGAGAGTCTATTGCCCAAAACATTAATTCTGAATAACTATTTTAATTGTTAATAATATAAAATATAGTCATTACTAATAGTTATGCATCATTAATAAAAGTCATAGATGCTCAGATATGTCAAGGAGGTCAGAAATCATGTTCTCTAGACAAATCAAAACCCTCTGGGCAACAAGTGCTGCCAGATGATCGCCTGTGGCCAGGAACGGGCATCTACTCCTGTTGGCCATTTCAGCAAGGTCCACTATGGCAGGTAAGAGACATGTCTGTCTTACAAGTGCCCAGCCCAAAGGTACATGAAACAACTTCATGTATTCATTACTCAGGCATGAGAGGATGGCCTGTACTGAGGCCTATGGCATTGTAACCCCTCTCCTGTCTTTCACAATGAAAATAAAGAAGAGTGTTTTTATCATGTTTCCACAGTATCTTTTCCTTGGCTTAAAAATCTCATATTTCTTCAAAGCACATACAACTTTTTTCTTGATTGCATGTTGTGTACAGTTATCAAATCTATTTTTCATTGTTCTCTCTGCTCAGGCTATCTGAACACTTTTACGCTAAATGATTTAAGTAAAAACCCAAGTACAATTCAAAACAAGACACCTAACTCTAAGGAAAGGCTTAGGGAAAGGGCTTAAGTCCAGAATTTATTTGTCTGGACTTAAGAATATACCCATATTCTCCCTGGCACCCTTTTCCGTCAGAGGGCTTCAGTGTCTTCCTCCACTTCCTTCCCTTGACCAGCTCAGAATCAAATTAAAGCCTACAGTTGAAAGCAATTGACTTATTTACTAATTGTGACTTATACGCCCCTGCACTGTGCAAGACCACATGGAAGAAATAAGGTGATTTAAGGATGGTCCCTGTTCTTATGGGCGGACAACATCATTGGGATAACAACAATTTAAAAAAAAAAAAAAAACAAACAAACAAAAAATCCTAATGAGCCATGAAATCACAAGGTAATATGTCATAATTAACAATTCAGCATTTGAAACAGCAAATGCTACTGCTAAATACTACCTAAGTTCAGGAAATGAAAGATAAATGTCCCTGAGCTAACAAATGTGCAGTGCTAGCAAACGAATGGGGGAATGATCACATGGTGTGCTTGCTTGTAGGGCTGGCAGGGGACTGGTGAGGTGGCCGCTGTGGCAGAGTGTCAGCAGACCACAAAACAGGCCAGTGGCAGGAAACAGGTCAGTCCCATGTGCTGCTTGAAGGGCGAGCCAAGTGTGGTCTGCAGACCAGCACACTTGACACCAACCCTGGAGCTCATCAGAGATGTAGAGTCTGGAGCCCCACCCAGAATGACAAAATCAAAAGTCTCTATTTTAACACGATCTTTGGATGATCCATATGTATATTAAAGTTTGAGAAGCTCTGGTCTAAACAATGGAGAGTCTGCCCCCTTTCTCACACGTGAGTCCTAAGCATATCAAAGCTGTTTGTTTTCTTTAAACAATTACCAATTTGTACTTTACCAAACTAAAAAGTTTATGCACAGCAAAGGAAAGCATCAACAAAATGGAAAGGCAACCCACAAAATGGGAAAACATATTAACTGATACATCTGATAAGGGGTTAATACCCAAAATTCATAAATAAGTTATAAAACTCAACACCAAAAAAACAAACAATCTGATTAAAAAATAGGCAAAAGACCGAAATAGACACTACTCCTCAAAGAAATACAGATGGCTCATAGACATGTAACCCAGGGATCGTACTTTTGTGAATATATCCAAAGGAACCCAAATATCTAATTCAAAAGAACATAAGCACCCATATGTTTATTGCAATGTTATTTACAATCACCAAGACACAAGAGCAACACAACTGTCCATTAGTAGATGAGTGAATAAAACAACTATGGGACATTTACACAGTGGCATACTACTCGGCCTTAAAAGTGAAGAAAAATTTATCCTTTGTGACAGTGTGGATGGACCTGGAGAACATCATGCTAAGTGAAATAAGCCAGTCAGAGAAAGACAAATACCATATGATTTCACTTATATGTGGAATCTAATGAACAAACTGAAGTAACAAGGAAAATGGGGACAGACTCATAGATGGAGAGCAGGGTGACGACTGGGTAGGGAGGTTAGTGGGTGGAGAGACTGAACAAAAAGGAAAAGGGACGCATGGACATGAACAATAGTGTGGTGATTGCCCGGTTGTGGGGTGGGGTATAAGGGGGATAAATGGTAATTAAAAAATTTAAAAAAAAATAAAACAATTACTAATTTGTAGCCTGAAATAGTTGTAATTGCAAATTTAACTTATTACTTCTACTTTATCTCCCCTAAATATTTTCTACTCATCAAAGGAGATGAAGAAAGGCTGATGAATTTTCCATTTCAAGCCAGTAACCGAGGAACTACCCTCTCTCCTACACTAGGAGGCGCACGAGGACTAAGATTTGGAATCTTCTCAACCGTCTCCACGGGGATGTTTACCAGCGAGCCACTGCCCCCTTTCTCCAAAATTGGTTTTCCAATGGCCTTACTCAGAAGACTAAAAGGAGTTACTGGAAGCCTTCTCTACACTCAGAACCGAGCATTTTCTCAACCATGGCCACTTTCTCTGCATCTCCTCAGCTGCAGCAGCTTCCTCCACAGACCCATTAGCCTGGGGACCAGCTTGCCATCTGCCCACAGGGAAGGTCACCTCTTAGGCACCTTGCCTAGGCTTGGGGACCCAGAGAAGGAAGGAGAAGCTCTGCTTTAAACACAAGTGCAGATCAGAGGCCTTATGGTCAATATTGCCGCTTTTCTTGGCAATAAGTTTCTTGTTTCATCACATTACACAGCCCGGAGTCTTTGACACGCCCCCTCCTCTCTTCAGATTCCTGGGTTTTACGTTTTTCAGAAGGCTACAGGCTTTTATAACCTAACTTTTAGAAACTCCTATTTTGTTCTTTTATGTAAAGAGGGTACTAGACCTCACAGAATGGCTAAGGGGTAAAAGAACAAAGAATCCAGAAATGACTCTGGATTCCCCGCTAAGTTACTGCTCAACCTTTAGCCTGGAACATAACTAGAAATTTAGTTTTTCATTTCTTTAAGAACCCTTTTTATTTCTCCAGTGGAAGCCAGTAGTCTGCACAGTTGTGTTTTAGAAAGTACCCAGTAGAGCGAATGTACTGAGCCCAGAGTGGGTATCGTTGCTCGTACATGGTGCGCTTCGCACTTCGGCAACAAGCTATCCACAAATGCACTTTGGAAATTACTGCAAATTTTCACTGTTGTAGGGGTCTCCCACCTCTGAAAAGTTTTTGTCCTGGTGGGATCTGTTAAACAATTATTTAACTGTATTAACTGTACTTTTAACAGGGCTCTATTTCAAACTTTAAAATTTGTATCAACACCACACTTAAACAAATTGGAGCCCACTCCAAAGCAAACTTTAAATGGTTTCAAAGAATGACAGAAAAACATTTTTTTGGCATGGAATGCCAGGAAGCCAGAAGGAATGGAAGAGAAATCCAGTGGAGACTGTAAAGCAATGAGAGACCTTTTCCATATGTGTGGCCATTAAAAAAATTATAATGATTCCTTATGTTGCACACGCAGAATACAGCTCTATCTCATAATAAAAATAATCTTTTTGCCATTTCTGTGGGTATTACCATAGAGTGTTTCTTATAAAAGTAAAAGAATATGATGAGCAATTGTAAGGAATAGAAAAATAAGGCCCAGGGTTGGACAGTACACCCAGCGGACGCTCAGTACATTCAGGCGGATCACAGTGTTGACTTATACATGCCTGTGTCACAGAGCAGGCTTCCTCAGCATCACTTTAGAAATCAAGCCTAGCTTTCTCAGGCTTCTTGTTATAAATATCATGGGAGACCTTTAAGAGCACAGACTCATGGCACAGCCCCATGGGTCCTACAACACTCAGCCCTCAGTTCTGTTCTGTGTGAAGGAACTCTGCCCCTTACCTACTGGGCTCTTCAGCAAGAGAAC
Source organism: Furipterus horrens (assembly GCF_987537825.1). Taxonomy (NCBI): domain Eukaryota; kingdom Metazoa; phylum Chordata; class Mammalia; order Chiroptera; family Furipteridae; genus Furipterus; species Furipterus horrens. Next base: position 175,848,343 of record NW_028327176.1, read on the forward strand.
AGGGTGACTCTGGCATCTCCCTGGTCATGTTTTCATCAGATGATTAAGCAGCCATTCATTGGCCTTTCCCCCGATCATGTGAGCTTTCATTTCATGATGTAGTTTGTTGACATCCAATAAGGAAAGAAGTTAAATGTACTGTATGTCTTACCCTTTACAACCTGGGAAGAAATTGGCATTGCCCAGTTACTTTCTCTCAAACTGGGCGCCCCACAAGTCTTCCTCCTGTGAAAAAGAATCTGGCTCCTGGGTGAGCCAAGGACACAGCAACTACTCCTTTAGTCCATTTATTTCCTCAGGAGCTCAGATCTATTATTTTAATTGGGTAATTGTTTCATTATCATCCATACAAATATTAGCAGGGCCCAGATTCTGTGTCAGGCGCGCGAAAGCCAAGGCCTATATACATAATGGGCCCATCAATGGTCAATTTTTTCATCGTAATAATTTCTGTTTCCTTAACCTAAGTCAGCAGGTAGAAACCATTTCGTTTATATAAAAAAATGCATCTAGTGTTCACTTTAAATAGATTTGTGTGGCTACAGGAGAGGAAAAGTCATTCTAAGGCTAGAGAGACATCCCAGAGAAAACAGAGGAAGGAAACCTGAAGAGTGGGTTCAGAGAAGCGTAAAGAAAATTATCGAACCCAAGCAAAGTCGCACATTGTGGTGGCAGGGAGAAACCATCTTGGAAGGGTGGGCAGGACAGTGCCAGGCATGTGCTGAGAGCTAGAAAAGGGGTCGTGCTCGTGCTGACATGGGCAGTTGGGGAACCTTGTAATGCAGAGACCCGCGGGGCACGGAGATTTCAGGTGACTCCTATGTGTGCTGGCTTTTTCCTTTCCTGTGGAGATAGGTGCGGAGTTCCTAAAGAGCTAAGCAAGACCTGACGACTCCCAAAACATGGAAGGAAGGCTTTGTCCTCAGAACATCCCCAGGATTATTCATCAATTCCCCAAGTATTTACTAAGGCCCTCCTCTGCCCACTGCTGTCACTATTTTAGCGTAGGATTTGGGGCTACTGAGACACAAAGGCCCTCCCTCAGTGGTGCTGGGAAACTGGGTCCAGCTGCTGCAAAGTCCCTCTGGGGTCCTGAGGTTGCTTGATGCCAGGAAGCTTTCCATTCTCCTCTCAGCCTTCCTTCCACAACTCGAAGGAACACGGGCTCCCTCCACCCCTCCTCTCCTGCCTGCCAGAATTTCCAGATTTGTTCTGTTTTGCTGCTGCATAAAGCCACACTCAATTCCAACCCTAGCAGAAGGCATAAATTAGCATTTTATTATGTGTACTTGTTAGGGTCTCTTAAAGCAGACATGCAAATGTGAGGCTCCCATAGTAAATTGGGGCATGCCCAGGTTAACTGAAAATAAACCAGGTTGCCCTGGCCAAACCCTTGGAAAGCAGCACCTCGCTGAGCTATCCCGGGACAGATACTCACCTCTGTTTCTGCCCTCTGTTGTTTACCCTGGCCCCTGGCCATTTCCTGCTCTGTTGGCACCCGGTCTCCTCTGTCCGGCTGCCATTGGCTCATATGACTCCTGGTCAACTTTCATTTACAAGGAACCAATTTCACAAGCAGCTGTAGGTGAGCCTTTTACGGGCCTCTGGCAAGTGACTGAGAGGCCCCAGGGCCTTCTCCATCAAGCAGCTGGACAAATACATCTGCCATGGCCTTCCAGGGGGACTGGGCTATTTTGAGGCTGCCCTCTGATTGGCTCTTCCTGTTACTGTGCCTTTAATTCTAGCTTATAGCTCATAAAACCTTATATAACAGGAACTTCAAGCTAGATGGAGTCTGATTTGACTTGGCTTGGCTCTAGGGGAGGAATTAGTAAAATTAAAAGTGCGAACTCCTGGCTATGCCATTTATAGAGCTCTTACCTGGTTACATTTTAAATGGTTCTAAGGTATAGCAGTCCCTCCTTTTCCATGGGGTATATGTCCCAAGACTGCAGTAGATGCCTGGAACCACAGATAGTACTGAACCCTATATATACTATGATTTTTCCTATCCATACACACCTATGATAAAGTTTAATTTACAAAAGAGATGAACAACAATAATAAAATAGAGCGATTATAACAACATGCGTACGGTAGTGAACGCTATGGCTTGGAGGCCATTATTGAGTAAGATCTGTGTTCCCTGAGCACACGCATTGTGATGCTCAACAGCCGATCTGATAACCAGGAAGGCTACTAGTGACTAATGGGTGGGCAGCATGTGGATAACTGGACAAGGGGATGATTCACACCCCAGGCGGGAAGGAGCAGGATAGCATGAGATTTTGTCAAGCTGGTCATAATGGCACACAACTTAAAACTTATGAATCATTGATTTCTGGAATTTTCCATTTAATATTTTCAGATCACGGTTGACCACGAGTGACTAAAACCAACGAAGCAAAATCGCCGATGAAGGGGTCTGCTGTCTTTCTTTTCTAAATGCCGATTCGGCCACATAGTTTTCTATTGATTGAGGAAAGGAGAACAGGGGAAAGAGGGAAAGAATCTTTTCCCCTTTGCCATTTTAACTTTCCAGGTTCTCTTTGGTATCCCTCATAGTTTATGTTACTATAAACATCTGCCTTCTTGCGAACGTGCGTAGACAATCCCACCCAAATAATGAGAGAAAGCAGTGAAGGAAAGGAGGAAAGCAGAACCTTCCAGAGTAGAGCCATTTGTCATTGACGGGAAATCCTGGTTCTAACTTCACAGCTGAGAGCTGACTTCCAGTGGCCTTGGGCCAGACTGTGAGCACAGAGAGCAGTCGTAGATGTAATATTTGAGCCCCCCTCCCTTAGAGGTTACTCCAGAAGCCACCTGCCAGTGGACCCTGTGTAGTGAGTGTCTAGAGATACCTCCCTGGTTCCTGGCCCTGGCTTCCAGGGGAAGACTGCCTGATGCTCCCACCCCTGTGTTTCACATGAGGGTGACATGCTCTCTCTGAGTGCTCATGGGTGCCCCTGTACCTATCTGTAGCTGCCCCTCTGAGGCTCCAGGGCTTGCTTGCCCTGTTGCTGTTTTATTTTTTGTTCCAAACAGATGCTTCTTTATCTCCCTCCTCTGTACCCATCTCTAGTCCAGCTTTTCTGTTTCCTTTCTTTTCTTGTTCCCCTCAGTAATTCTTAGCATCTCATTTCACTTTTCTGCTCTGTAGAGAGCTATGTATGGTTCCTTACCTTCCCCCAGTGGCATTTAAAGTGTTTCTTAGTGCAAAACATCCTATTCATTGCCATAGAAACAGGAAGCTCAGTGTGGAAGAAAAAGAAGAAAAGAAGTCTGGGAGCCTGAAGCTTTGCAATTCTGTTATTTTGCCCAAATCCATAAATGGCAACGTGCTGGGAGATATGCAAAAGCCTGCTCACTGCGGGAACAAGAGAAGGAAGGGCCTCCCATTTCTAGGAAACTTTTACAGGTTTTCAGCCCTGGTTGAGACCAGGAAGGAGCAGGCTTGTGCAGAAAGGATCTCTGCTTCTCCCTCACTTAGAAGCTCCCAGTTGAATCGGGAAGTTAGACAAAACTGCATTCTATGATCACTTCTGCATAGTAAATGCTGCACCACATAGGGCGCTTCATTAACCTTTCTCAATTCCCTTTGGTACGAAAATAAATACATGAACATTTCTGGGGCCTTTTGGTTGGGGTCACGTGAGAGCTCGTGAAGTTGAGGCTTCATTGCAGCCCCTCATGGCTCATCATTTCCTCACCATGTCACTGCACAGCCCTGGTGTTGGGACATCTGTTCCCAACTCTAAGCCCCTCCCTGAGATAAAACTGAGAGACTTCACATTCATATCATCCCTGAAACAAAGCCGATCTGCCACAGTAGTCCTTGAAATGCAGTCTAATGTGTTTAATTTCCGCGTCTTCGTGCAAAACCTAGAGAGGACTCTTCTTCAAACCGTTGGTTTCAAAGATGTATCTTCAACCTGCACTCAATGCTATCCTTTTTGTCTGGGACCATTATTCCCCAACTGGGAATGGGCCAGCTAATTGTGTGGATTAGAGTGTCAAATTAATGATATCAATCGTGAAGTTTCCATCTCCACTGAGGCAGTGAGTCTCTGAGAGACCATCTTTATTCTATTTCCAGAAATGCACCTTCCTTCAAAGAGCTGCCTGTGTTCTAACTGTGTCTCCTTAGGTTCTGTATATAACTATTTGGCATCCATTAATCACAGAGCCAACCTCATAGCCAAAATTGTTTACATCTCCCCTGTGATCTAGATTTGGCAATGGCACAAAAATCTTGTTACATATCCTCCAACCAATTCCAAATCCATACTCCCCAGCACTTCTTATAACTGATTCTCCCACATCAGGCCAATATTTCCCCTGCCCTAAGTTGCCCAGAGCTGGGTACCAGATAACTAGAGATCACTCTTATAACTCAGAGCCCTCAAACAGCATGCAGACTAGCAAGTCCTAAGCCATTAGCCCGGCCCTGCCCTGCCTTGCCAGCCCCCACGGAAACTAGTCAAGATTCTGGGCCATGCTTTCTTCTGGACCTGGCATCTGCCCCTTGAGCAAACCTGGTGCTGCCCCATGTGGCTCTGTGCCACATCGCATGCCGTCTCTGGGAAACTGTAAGTCATAAAAACTTTATTTCAATAACATAAGCCTTTCTGTGTCACCACTCAGTCATCTTTATAATTTAAGACCCAGGCATAAATCAACCTTGCCCACATCTATCCTATCAGTTACAAGTATGTCCTAGTATGGAGATATAACTGGCTTATCACATACGCGGCACAATGAGGGAAGGGCTGTCCCAGAGGCACGCTTTGTTGGTGCTAGCTCAGTAGCATCTTCATCTATAAATAGGGTGACCATATGCCCCACAGAGTCTAAGTTTACCCCTGTCAACCTGCGCAATTATTAATAGTGCCCTTGTTCACTCCCAAAGCAGTCCCAGTTTAGAATATAAATCATATGGTTACCCTAATATAAAGGATCAATAACTAATCATCCATTAAACAGATAAATGTCTTTGTTACAGAGGACTAATTGCAGTTTAATCATTTAGTCCCATGTTTCCACTTGAAGAAAGGGTCAAAATGTCACAGACTTTCTAAAAATACAAGTGTTTGTCTTCACAAAATATGCAAGAAGTTAAGGAGGAAAAATCAGCTGTATGAAGCATATACACAAAGCAGAGCAATGAATCATGATTATTGCAAGGGTTTTTTCGTGAGGATTGAGGGAGACAGTTCTATGGCCCGAAAAGACTAAAAAGCTGAACAAGGGTCAGAGTCACTATGGGACAATCATTTGCTTGAAAATCTCCATGTGTTTTAATGTTTGGTGTCTGAGATGAGATGTAGTCATTCAATCATTCCACAAATATATCTTGTCCCTAATATGTGCTGAACACTGATTAAGTGCTGGGGATACAATTAGAATCAGCTTTAGTTTCTTCCTTGAGGAGCTCATTCAAAAAAGAGTGACAGCTACAGACATGAGAAGTATTTCAAAAGGTGTAACCACAGGTTACTCTAGGCCCATGAAAGAGAAGTACTTGTCTTAGTCTTGAAGGTTATAAAGAACTTTATAATTGAAATGTGGGCTGGGTTGTGGGAAGATAGGAGATTGAATTAAGGACCCTGGCATAAGTTGAACCAATGACAGTAGAGCCGTTCTTTAAGGTTCCGGAAGTGAAAGGGCAGAGTCCAAGGGTATTGGAGGACCAGGTTGGGTGACAGCTTGATATCAAGTATCCAATTAAACAGAATATAATATAATGACCAAAGGTCTGGCCCCAAGTCTTAGCACTTTTGGACATGTAGAAATGGGGATTCTTAAGGACTGACAGTAAGAAAATTACTAAAGCCACAATAAGAGAGAATTGATGATGAAGACTCCTAATTTTCAACTCATACCTAAACAACCTACATTGTTCTTCTGGTGCCAGGACTAGCGCTGGCCTTTGTCCTTCACATCTGTAGCCTCCATCCCATCCTGTGGAGGAGGAGGAGCTGTGTCAATCACAGAGACAGCTTTCTCACCATCCTCCCAGGGGAGTCTGTCTGAGGTTGTTTGTAATCAAGCCCTAAAAAATTTGCGACATGCAGCTGCACGGTGTGTGACGGCATGTGTATCAATGAGAAAAATTCATGATTTAGGAATGTATCTGAACTGTGTTTTGATTCTCTGCACCCTCGTCAGATGTAGAGTTGGTTTGGTCCTCTACAGGGTTATAAATCAAGAGCCAGCTCTAAGGATTTGCTGAGGTAAACCTAAGGCTGAAGGAGCAATCCCTCTGAATTGACCTGACTTACATATGTTCAGAATAGGGTCTTGCTCTCTCCCCAGGCAAGGAGAATTCTATAAAAAAACAAAAACATGATATCGGCCCTAGCAACACTTTAGATGCATGGAATGTTAAACACTAAAGGGACATTAGAAATCTTTTTGCCCTCTGCTGTCATCTTCACATTGAGGAGAGACAGAGGTTGTAAAGCTATTTAATCGAAGTCCTCAACTGGGATTCTCTTTTTAATTTCAGAAGCAAACACAATTAGATTCAACCCCTTGAAAACCAGAATTTTGTTATATCAATAAGTTATAAATAGCAAACCCTGTTGTATAAGTCGTACACTTAAACTAGGCAAAAGAGCAAAATAGACTGGTCTGCACCCGTACCCCAAAGTATTCAGCATCTCAGAGTGAAGCCCTGAGGATCCCCAGGGCCCATCATGGGACCCTCCTAATTGATGTCCTGTTCATATGATCAGTCTCTCCATTCTCTTACCCATCACAAAATCTCCCCATTATGTTCCCTGTTATCAGAGTTCTGGCAGGTGAGAATTGTTCTGATAAACCCATTCACCCCAAGATATTCATATATACCACCCTACTGAGAGTAAGTTTGTAAAAATATTTACTTTCTAAATTACACTTAAAAAATAAAAGCTAACACTTTCGAACGTGATGAGCCAGGCATTGCAGCATTTTAAATACCACATCTCATTTAATCCCGACAAGATAGATATCACATTATTCCCATTTTTCCTATGAGGAAAGTGAGGCATGGCATGGTTGCTCAACATCATACTATTAAAAAGTGGCAGTGCTCATATTTGAATTCAAAGCCTATGAACTTCGCCATAAAGCCTGGAATGAAGTAACTACTCCATGAACTGTGACGGAAACGAATAACTAAAACAATGATATTTGCTGACCTACTATAATGCATTTCCACAAAGGCACAAATTATAGTCTTTTTAATTCAATCCCTTTTCAATATACTTACATGTTGAGTAGAGAAGGAAAACTCTGACTCCAAAAAACCTCCGCTGCCTTGCGGCATACCTCTTCAGGGGAAAGGCTAAGGGAGTAAACCCCGACAGAAAATCCGGAGCCCGAGTCCCTAAGGCGGTTTGACGTTGTAGTCAACACCGGCAACTCCTGCGGCGCACCTGAAGCCAAGCTGTATCGACTCCGTCTTTCCCTTGGACCCTTCAGCTGCGAAGAGAGGGGGGGTCTGCTGCATGGGCAACAGCAGACCCTCCATATCACCCTGCCCAGGCTCTGTAGCTTCAGCTTCACTGGAGAGGACACTCCAGCGTCATCACAAGATGTCGATTCAACACGGGAGGAGACAGATACCGTGTCACTCCCGAGTCGGACTACACAGCCATTCTCGGCGGTGCAAATAGACTCTTAAGAAGCTACACCATCGTCTCTCGAGAAGGACGGCTGCCGACGACATGTTGAGAGTTTAACAAAACTACTCTGTAATAGTGCTGCACTAGCATCCATGCTGTGTGGCCAAGTGGCCCACAGGGGCCTTGATCTGGGGCCTTCCTTCGAACACACTCTGGACAGTAGCCTGCAGAGTCACAAGTAAATGCAAGTTCCTCAAGTGACTCCCCCAACCACACTGTGGTAACAGTCACCCCCACCTCCCAGAGCCGTCCCCTTGTGTGCCCCTGATAAGAACCCCAGAAAGCTTATTAAAACCTCATTCTTCTTTATATGAATTGACCAATCTGGCTTTAGCCTGGGAACTCCAAAGCACTTCATCCATAGGCCATAATAAAGGTATGTGCCCCAGGTCTTGCTGTGTTCTCTGGTTGTCCCCTGTGACTCCCAGAGGCATTCCTTAGACCTCCACCAGGACCTGTGCATAATTACCCTGCCCATTTCAATTCCCTGTGCTCTCTGGTTGACCCCATGGCTCACCTTTCGGCACCCTGGGGTTCTTCTTAACCAACAATCACTTAACAAAGTCACAACACACCCTATTACACCTTAGCAGCAGCTTCCTCAAGTCTCCATTTGTTACTTTAGCCCCAATATATCAGTAAACATCAAACAATAACAACAAAAAAGGGCGATTTCCAGCCAAGATGGAGGCCTAGACAGACACGCTGCATCTCCCCCCACAACTAAGAAGGAGTACAACGACCTCAAAACTAGAGACAACCAGAAGTTCCAGAAATTCGAGCTGCGTGGAAGTCCAACAAACAAAGATATAAAGAAGAAATACTCATCCAGACAGGTAGGAGGAGCAGAGCCTGGGTGGAGAGGACACGGTGTGGTGGTGGAAGCAGTGGCAGCAGTGGCAGGCTGGCGGAAAACTCAGTCACATGTTTTAAAAACTCGGGAGAGACACCTGGGGAGCACTCCCAGCACCAGACCAAACCGCACAGCTCACAGTCCCAGTGCTGGGGAAATAAAGCCTCATTGATTCTGACTGCGCAAACCAGTGGGGGTTGGGGCAGAGGAATAAACTGTTGGTCTCTCATCAGAGTCAGCTTGTTTTAAAGGGGCCCCATGGTCCTAGAAAGTCTGCAGATCTACCCACTCTGGGAACGATGGCCAGGGAAGCAACTAGAGAGGGGCCAGTCCCATATAAAAATGGGAGAAGTGCCTGGAAAATGGGAAAGTGCTGAGCAGGCGGCATTGTTCCTTCTCAGACCCCTCCACCACATACAGAACCACAACATGGTGAAACAGGTCGCCTTGTACTGATGAATACCTAGACTGCGCCCCTTACAACATAACAGGTGCAACAGCTCTACCTATGACACAGAGGCAAACAAACACAGGAGCCTGTCAACTTTAGGAGATAGAAAACTGTGACCCAAAAGTGGGAACAGATCAAGGTTCCAGTGGGAGAACTAAGTGATGAGGAGCTAGCCAACCTAACAAACACTGGTTTCAAAACACTGGTGATAAAGATGCTCACAGACTTTACAGATATCCTTAAGTATGGCAAACACATAAGGGAAGAATTGAAAGCTATGTTAAATGAAAAGAAGGAAAATCCACACAAAACCAATGATGAAAGGAAGGAAACCAGGGTTCAAATTAATGATATGGAATGTAAGAAAGAAAAAAACAGTCAACCAGTACTAAATGAGGAAACAAGAATTGAAAAAAATGAGGAAAGGCTTAGGAACCTCTGGGACAACTTTAAACGTGTCAACATCTGAATCATAAGGGTGCCGGAAGAAGAAGAGGAAGAGCAAGAAATTGAAAATTTATGTGAGAAAATAATGTAGGAAAATTCCCCAAGTTTGGTGAAGGAAATAGACATACAACTCCAGGAAGCACAAAGAGTCCCAAGACACATCATAATTAAAATGTCAAAGGTGGAAGATAAAGAGAGAATCTTAAAAGTAACAAGAGAAAAGCAGAGAGTTACCTACAAAGGGGAGCCTATAAGACTTTCAGCTGATTTCTCAAAAGAAACTTTGCAGGAAAGAAGGGACTGGCAATAAGTATTCAATGTGATGAAAAGCAAGGATGTCCAACCAAGATTACTCTATCCAGCAAAGCTGTCATTTGGAATGGAAGGGCAGATGAAGTGCTTCCCAGACAAGGTAAAGCTTAAGGAACTCATCATCACCAAACTATTACTACATGAAATGTCAAAGGGACTTATAAGAAGAAGATCAAAATTATGAACATTAATGACAACAAACTCACAACTATCAACAACTGAATCTAAAAAATAAAAACAAAATTCAACTAAGCAAACCAGAATAGGAACAGAATCATAGGTATGGGGATCATTTGGGGGGTTATTATCAGCTAGGAGGGGGTAAGGGGAAGAAATGGAGAAATGGTGCAGGAATTAAGAAACATAATTGGTTGGTACAAAATAGACATAGGGGAGTTATGAATAATATAGGAAAGGGTGAAGTCAAAGAACTTATATGCACAACCCATGGACATGAACTAAGGGGGTGGGTGAGATTGCTCTAAGGAAGAGGGAGGGGTACTGGGCAGAGGGGAGCAAAGGGGAAAAAAATGCAATACTGTAACATCATAATCAGTAAAATATACTTTAAAAAAGTTTTTTAAAAAGCCAGCCAGTAAAGACCCTCTTTTATGGTGAAACTGCCTCCATTTTTCCAGAAGGAGGAGTTGCAATTTCTGCTTTACTCTGCCCTGCCCTGTTTTCAGTCATATCATCTTCATCATCATCATAACAGTTCTGCTCCCTCCCTCAAGACTATTTAGACTCCAGGGACTCATGAACGTGTTCTCTGTTACAGAAAGTGGTGGGAGCGAGCCAGGCCATGAAACTTGCCCTAAACCACTCCAGAAAATCCATCACCCCTTAAACTCCCTCTGTGCTCATGCTTAGCTCTCTCTGCTCTTTAGCATCCTGTCCTCATTTGTAGCATGTGAAGCTGTGCCAGGAAACAAGTCCAAGCCAAATCCTGGATATCACTCAACATTTTACTTTCCATGAAGAGAATTGTCACCCCTGGGCCCAGAAGCTCGCTGTCAGCCTCTCAGGCTCTGAGAAGAAGGGTCTGTTATGTCAGCCACCCTGAGACAGATTCAGCCGCTTTGGGACTGCCACATCTGGCCATACTGCCTCTGTGTGTCAGGGGGTGCAGGGTGAGGGTGGGGTTACTGTTTCTGTCTCTGGAGCTTCCACAGCTGCTTACAAGTTCTTTAATCCAATCAGCTACATCGTCCTGTTTTCTGTTATCATCATGCTCAGATTGCCAGACACAAAATAGTTATTCCTATTGACAAACCCATCTCTCTCAAGAGAGGCCATCTCTTGAGGCTGCCTAACCTTCCATGCCTGCCCAGATTGTCCAGGGACTTTCTCAGTTAAGACCTCACCCTCCAGATCTTTTCCAAATCACTCCTCCTCTCACTTTCTCCAGTATCCTGAGGGCAATTTAGTATCTTTGATACTGTCTTGAGTATGAGGGAGAGCCTCACCTTCTGCCAGGTAATAGTAGGGCGTGGCACATGAAGGCGGAGCTCTGTGTGCACAGCATTCAGTCAGGGACCTACTGCCACGTTTTCTCCTACAGGCCACCTCCAAGCTCTTCCTCTAGTGGAAAACTGATTTACCTGGGAATGAGATGCGGACAAGACTTAGAAATTCCATGTACAATTTTTGTTAAACTTATAATTCAGTTTTCCTTTTAGGGTAGGCAAAAAAATAGACATGAACATTGTTGGCTTTGAAGATGGAGAAAGGGACCACAAGCCAAGGAATGCAAAGAGTCCCCACCAGGTAACCGAGTCAAGAAAACAGTATCTGCCCCAAAGCCTCCAGAAGGTACCCAGCCCTGCAGATACCTTGACTTTACCCCAATGAAACCCTCAGCCCTGGCTGGTTTGGCTCAGTGGATTGAGCGTCGGCCTGCGAGCTAAGTGTCGCTGGTTCGATCTTCCAGTCAGGGCACATCAGAGAAGGAAAACTCTGACTCCAAAAAACCTCCGCTGCCTTGCGGCATACCTCTTCAGGGGAAAGGCTAAGGGAGTAAACCCCGACAGAAAATCCGGAGCCGGAGTCCCTAAGGCGGTTTGATGTTGTAGTCAACACCGGCAACTCCTGCGGCGCACCTGAAGCCAAGCTGTATTGACTCCGTCTTTCCCTTGGACCCTTCAGCTGCGAAGAGAGGGGGGTCTGCTGCATGGGCAACAGCAGACCCTCCATATCACCCTGCCCAGGCTCTGTAGCTTCAGCTTCACTGGAGAGGACACTCCAGCGTCATCGCAAGATGTCGATTCAACACGGGAGGAGACAGATACCGTGTCACTCCCGAGTCGGACTGCACAACCATTCTCGGCGGTGCAGATAGACTCTTAAGAAGCTACACTATCGTCTCTCGAGACGGATGGCTGCCGACGACGACGACCCCAATGAAACCCCTGTTGGGACTTCTGATCTTCAGAACTATAAGATAACAAATTTGTGTTGTTGTAGGCCACTAAGTTTTATGTATGGCAGCCATAGGAAATTAGTATGGGTGGAAAAGAAAAACAGGTGGTTTAAAGCCTTTGTCTTCTCAGAGTCCTATCAGAATAGATGTGATCAATAGACTCCTTCTCAGCTGGCAGTTACCTCTCAATGAGCAACTGTTACAACTGTGAAAAAGACCAGGTCACTGTGTCTCCAAATTAGGCAAGAGAAGTTTCGAGGAAAAAAAATTTTAAACATGTAGAAGGACAACATTATCCAGTCTACCCAGAACTATATATTACTACCAATATAGGAGGACACGGACTTCTGAGATCATTTTCAATGCCAACTGTTAAATTTTAACATAAATGTTCTTTTTGCTTACAAAGCAAATTAGTGCATTACAGTTATACATTTCATTTGCTATGATCCCAAGAACAAAGGAGAACTGAAGAGTCTTTGAGATAATTTGGTGTCAGAGCAACTCACAAAAGCTCATCTCACTATTGATCTTGAAGAGTTTGCCCGTAGACCCCTGAGCAATCCAAATCTGACATTTGGCACGTGTGCAAGAGCTAATCAGCAAACCCGTCAAGGGGAGAGAGCTTGGCTCTGTGTTATTCCAGTATGAAATGAAGCTTCACCAAATTTGGTCAAAGCATTTAAATCAAGTGTCAAAGATGCTTTCTCTTATCACTGGCATTTCATTTCATATTCTCTTCCAAATACAAAAAAGTAAATTACCTTTCCCTCCCCTGCTACACTTGAATATACTTCTAAAAAATAATTTTATATTTCCTCTTATTCCTTACTTTTCCTCATAAAATTGTAAAAAAATTGAGTTAATGAAAATTCCTACCAGTTACTGAGTAACTACTATGTGTTAGGCTCCTGATTATTATTTCTGTTTATTACAGGATGAAACCAAGGCTCAGAGAGTTCAAATAATGCCCAAACTCACAGAGGTGATGGGAGGCAAAAGCCAGAGCACCTTCCTTCCTTAGTTGGCGGTCTTTTGATTTCATTCATGATACTCTGGGTTTCTTTTTTTAAAAAAAAAATAATAGTTTGTTTGTTTGTTTGTTTGTTTGTTTTTAGAGAGAGGGGAAAGGAGAAAGAGAGGGAGAGAAACATCAGTGTGTGGTTGCCTCTCACTCACGCCCCCAACTGGGGACCTGACGTGCAACCAGCGACACTTGGGTCACAGGCCGACGCTCAATCCACTGAGCCACAGCATCCAGGGCTCTACTCTGTTTCTTGAGTATAAAATATGTTTAAAAAAATAATAATAATAATAGGAGTCAACACAGATTAGTACAGTAAGTCGTGGGTCCAGTGTTAGACCATGAGTACATCCCCCCATCCGAGGTCTGGGGCTCCCGTGGCAGCACAGAGTGAGACCACTGGCTTCTCTCTCTGAGACAGACAAACAGGGAACCAAGGAACGTCTTCTTGTTTTTTTAATATGGCTTCAACCCAATGGGAATTAAAATTCTTTTCTGATACGTACCCTGGACAGGTAAGAACACCTGCCTGGCCTGAAGTCATGTGTCCCAAGGGAGAGTTACAATAAACTCATCACTCCTGTCAGGTAAGAAAACAATGTTGTTGGGTTACTAAGCCAGCACCCCCAATTCTTTACTCTGTTGCTCTAATTTTATTGCTGTTCCCCCAAAACCTTTTCTTCAAAGAAGTATTTAGTATCCTGGTGCCACGTAAATTGATCTGTTGGCTCTACAGAGGTAGTTAGTCCTCAAGTATTCCCTCTCCTACAGTTCAGTACTCGTCCTCCACTCTTTAGATCAACATTGTCACTTCATGGATGTTCTCTGCAGCAGTGACTGCTGGAGAATGGTTTCCCCAACTGCTCTCCTTTCCTTGCTCTCCATTAGCTGCCTTACTTCTGCTCCTTCTCGACATTTCAAAGGCCAGTCCTAATTTCCCAAATTAGCTGTGTGGTGGCCCTGCTCCTATGATATCCTTGTGAATCACTTTACAATGCCTGGAGCACCTTTCAGGTGGGTGGAGTACTTTAAGCAGAGAATTAGTAATGATAATATGATTGCATGGGCTGCTATAGGAATGACCAAACATAGAGTGAATTAGTTTCTTTCTGTTTCCATTCACCAAGGAGCCAACCTGGGATCATTTGCATAGTGATAAATACCTATGACATTTCCCACTTACACAGGTATATAGTTAATACATACAATTGTTCTTCATATGTTGTGGCAGTAGATAAAAGTAACAGGAGAGGTGGTGAGAAAAAAGTGGGCTTTGCGGGGATCATATTTGTAGGCTCAGAAGAATACAGAGATCATGGCATTGTACCCATACATGGGTCAAAATATAAGAGTAATGGCTTGTGAGAAAGTAGGCCACTTCTTGTAGAGGTTGCCCTAACACTAGAAATAAAAAAGAAAGCAAGTCACCTGGGATCTGGCCTTTCATTTTTCTGATTTAGAGTTCAGGCCTTGAAGTAAGAAAACCTGCATTCTATTCCTGTACTTGGTCTTCACTCTCCCAGGGTTCCTCGGGGATCCAAGTAATGAAACAGACAGGGGATTGTAGGCAAGAAGAAACACACTTCCTTCTAAAATATCGGACAAAGTTGGGTTGATCCACAGGCTAACACAGAGTGAAGTTCAAGAAAAAATGATACCAGCAAACAAAATGAAACAAAAAATGTGCCAATTCAACATGAGGAATCTTGCTGCCTATGTTTTGTCTTAATAATTACCAAAGTAAAATTAGGAATTATAAGTAAGAGTCATGAAAAATAATTTGCAGGTGCTGGTCTAAGTGCAATCAGACCTCACACACATTCAGATTCATGTCTCAATGCAAAGTATTTTCCCAAGAGAAAACAAAAAAAGCTTAGTATATTAAAATGAGAGAACAAACATTAAGTATTATAAAGACAACTGATACTTGCACTAATAACATATAGGATCTTATTTGGGATTATTATCATCTCCAAGTCTTAATGTTTCTAAGGCATGTCTCAAGGTAAAAATTTTTCTTCCATTTCTAAAGTTTATCAAACACATTACAAATTAATTTGAATGGACTATAGCATGGGAAATTTAAGGCAAGAAGCTAGTATTTTCTTTAGGCAAACACATGTTGAGTGATATTTTCAAAATCATGTAAGCTTTTTACATCTAGTTAAAATAAAGTAGCTTGCTTCGGAGCAATTATTCTGGTAGGAAAAAAGTCAGCTAAAATGTAAAGGAAGGAAACAATAACAACAGTCCTCTAATTGAAAGCATTGGTAAATAACCAAGACCAGGATTTGAGGACCCAAAATCCAGGACAGTAGAGAAATGGGAACCATGGAAGCTGAGCTGATGCTCTGCAAGCATTTTTCCCTTCAGGGCAATTATTAGTTTTGGGCTTGGACTCAAGGGCTAAAGACCCACCTAGAGAGCTGTGGCTCATAAGCAGAGGAATAAACAGAATTTTCTGGAAATTTCACAAGGCTGCAGATATATAAATGGAGAGAAGGGGAGGTTGGGCGGCCAACGCATACATCCAAGACTTAAAGGAGCAAAATCCTGGAGAGAAGAAAAGCATAGAGAAGTAAGTTAGCTATCTCAATTTATCCTGGAGGCACACGCCAAATTCTTAAGCCACACAGGAAAAGAAGCTAAGCAGGAGTTCACAGAAAATCAAAACAGAGTTTTAACTTCACAGAATTGAAGAGACAAAAATAGGAGTTCAGAACCTGAGAAGGTGGAGAAGCCCCAGTCAACAACACTCCGGGTTCTCAGCTGGAACTCCTGGGAGCTACTCCACCGAGGAAGTACAAACCAGAAGTAGATGTGACTTAAAATTTCAACCCAGCCTACAGTCAGTTTAGCTGCTAACTGAATCGAAGGGATCTACCTCCATTGTGACTACATACTGGGAAAGAGCATGGAGTCAATCCAAGCTTGTCTTCTGCCCCATCAGGCACTCCCCTGTATCTTCTTATCACCTCTCCTCTATTCCACCCACCTGACCCACACCAACCGATTCAGTACTTCCATTGTGGCTGGTGGAAGTCTCCTGCTACCAGTCTCCCAGGAGGAAGTCATTAATTAACCTTCTACCTTTATCACTATCCAGAGAGAGCATCCCAAAACAATAGTATGTTCCCTGCCACCACCATGCAGCGGCACTCAACAGTCAGGGAGCAGATACTCCAGGTCCTGGGGACAGGAGACAAATCAGACATTGCTGTTGGAAGGTCAGAACCCTTCAGATTACATTTGCCAATGACTATCTAGTGGCTTCCTGGCAGGCCAGCCTTTTCCTGACTTGGACTCTGTCACTCAGGCCCTGACTAAAACAAGCCTCCAAGACTGTTGTTGTTGGCTTGAAGCCTGTTGCTTTGTTTAATTGTTGTTTTTATGGGTGTCAGGCACTGTGTTAGACACTGATGTCTAATATCTCACTTATTTAAATGATACCAGTTATCAGTGGTTTCATTAGGTGAATAGCATGAATCATCTGCAGACTCTAAAGCATGATTAATATGAAGAAACAATCCTGAGATGGCTTGATTTTAAGAGCATGGCATGAACATCAAACCTTCTCCTTTCTTTGATAAGGGAAGGGATATTAAAGCCATTTCATTTGGGGTTAAGAGGACCCCAGAAATATTAGACTAATGTCTAAGATCCAACAAACATTTTTTTCTTAGTCAAGTACGTCTGATTTAAGGAATGGATATTGAATCTCAGGTAATGTCTTTATATTTTGGAGCTCCTCTGAACTGGGACCAGGCCTTCTTGTGAAATCTTTCTTGTGACAAATATATCAGTTGATAGCTAAGCAGCATTTAGAATTATGAACATAGCCAGGAGGACCAGGGAAAATGAAGAAACATGTTAATCTTCGTTTCTAATGATAAAGGTTGTATAATAAATTGTTTGGAAATTACCAGCCTATCTGAAATATAGGGAACCCAGGGAATAGCACTTCCAACGAGCAGTGAGTACTTCTAAGGAGCATGGGCTCCTTAAGTAATCCAAATTGTTTCCAGCCTGTTTCCTCATGGATCTCTCTTCAAGACCCTATTCTCAGACTCTCAATCATGAAGTCTCCACCACTGGAATGTCACCTGCTATCAGGTGTTGAGCCTCCAGACCACTGAGTATCTGACAATCCCCTAAAGCCCTATGGATAATTCACTGCTCGGCTATCGCTAGAATCAGGCACAGTGCACTCCCAAGGCCTGCCCCCCAACACCAGGTGAATGTGTCTAATTTCCAAGTCCTGATCACACATACTCTGATTGTATCTACTGCCTCTTAAGCCTAACCCACCAAACTCGGCCTGTACATGTATAAATGTGCATATGTGCACCTATATTCATGTGTGCATGCATATGTATTTGAAGAGTGAGAGGGCACAGAAGACCCTAACTAATAAGTACATATATTTTTTACTTTCCTCTTCATGTCCCAGGGGTTCTGTAGAATCCCTTCCAGGGGAGGGAAGGGGATGAGGAAACCCAAGGGGCCTCAGAGCCTCCCTGAACCTCACACTAGTGCAGCTTCCTGGCCATCAGATTTGTATATTGCTTTTTGTAGAAAACGTGAGTTTGAAGAAAGGATACTTCTGTTTAAAAAGGATGTGTGTGTATATTGAAAGCCAGAGATTTAGTTCAACCCCTTTGTCTTAGAAATGAGTAAATCAAGAAGAAATGAAGATGGTCCCATAGTCATATAACTATTTCACTAGAGCAGGAACTAGAACTGAGGTTCTTTGAATTCCCAACTGTGTGTTTTCTATGCAGCACACAGCAGTGAGAAAGAAAAAAACAAGCAATACTGTATGCTTGTTGCATGCGTTAACAATTAGGTTATGTCTTGATGATAACCTAGGATTTAAAAAGCAAACAAGAATGTGGGAGTGGAATGTCCCGTTCTATAATGTGTTCCAAGAAATCTCAGGAGAATCAGAGACTAAGTGAAGGGTTGAAATCTTAAACTACAGGAAAGTCTAGATATATTCGGTGATTCACAGCCTACGTTTTCACAGCATAAAGAGGCACCATGAATCAGAAGTAGCCCTTACAAGGTTTTCCATCAGGAACATCACTGTGGAACTGTACCTCATAAGCTAGCAGAATTTGGAGTTTCTGTCACATCGTTTGTTTGTTAGGAGTACTCCTACAGTTGTGGCAAGGCTTATGAGCAGAATATCAGCTTCCCCTTATCAAGAAAACTCAGGTAAAGAAAACTGCTAGAGTCCATTGGAATGATCTTCCGCACCAGAATCTCTTTTCTATGTGGACTGGGTACATGTGGGCCTGCAGAATCAAACTGCGGAGGATTCTCCTCAATTTGAACTCTGCACTATGTGGACAATCACGACCGTCATATTAGAATCACCTGGGTAGCCTTAAGCTTATTGTTGCCCAGGCTCAATCTCAGAAGAATGAAGTAAGAATTCCTGTGGATAAGATGGTGGCATGTCCCAGAAGGTTTTACTCTTCCACCAAGGTCAAGAAGCACTGAGTCAGAGGGTTCAAAAGAACCCAAAATATGGAGGAGGAGGAATGAGAGAACAAGTCCCAACCAGCCAAGGTGACTCACTGTCCAAGCAAACCAACTCAGTGCTGAGTGACTTGTGTCATATACAGAGCCCCACTAGGAGTACATGACTGCCTCCCATCTCTCTCAGGGTGAACTTGCCTCTGGAACTCTGCCTGAAGTGCAACCACAATTCTTGGTAGTGATTCTTGCCTCCACTTCTTGGAAATGCTGCCTTTATCTCCCATCTGCCATGAATAATTGAACCTCCTACTGAGTGTGTGTGTGTGTGTGTGTGTGTGTGTGTGTGTGTGTGTGTGTATTTCCCTGCCATTGGTCATTGGTGAGCAAAAGATAATTCCCAGATACCCATGTTTTTGGTTTTTGTTTTTTTTTTTAATGAGGCCCTAACTGAATTCTTCCAGCTTCTTCTCACAGTCCCTGTGCACCTATAAAGGGAAAGGAGACCTTTCTAGTAATGGAATTTCCTTCTTAACTGAATTCATTTTTAACCCTTGCATTTTTCAAAGCTATGGCTGCTTAGAGCAGCTGCAATAGCCCCCAAATATCCAAACATCTCTTCTAGCTCTGATCAATGTTCAGATGCTGCGTCCTATCTCTGCAGGAGGTTTCCACTCATATCTGCTCACAGCCTCCAAATTGCCCACCCTTTCAGTGAGCAGGGCAGCATTCCCCTTACCTGCTTAACTTCTCTGCAGAGCCCAGCACTGTACAAATTCTGGAACAAAGTATTTTTGCCCTGGCAACTCGGTTCAAGCTAGGACTGCTCAGCCTTCTGGTAGACCTCTTATGCCCCGCTCCCCAGAAAAGGTGTGCTGGCAGCTCGTGATTCTGCCCCCGGGAGGGAGGCAGGATGCTGGAGTTCTGAGGGACAAGAACTGAAAATGGATCAAACCTCCTGTGAATATGATTGCATCTTTGATACCTATGTTTTCATTTAGTTTGTGGGTGCTTACTGAAGGCTTACTCTGCTATGTGGGGGAGGGGGCACAGGGAGAACGAGAGCTCTCCTGAGGCACGGGTGGGGGCAATAAGGTGATAATGATTCCAGGAAGCAGGAATTAGGAAGCCAGGTCTCTGCTCCATCACCAGCATGAATGGGACTAAGGGTCAGGGCTCATTTCCACATTCCCAAGGCAAGCACACTAAGAATGGGAAGGCTTGGCATTTCTGCAGCTAGTAATCTGAATCCCAAAACCACTGAAGCACAAAGGAAATGACTTGAGAACTGTCGGAGGGCAACATATACAAAATTTTGAAGTACTATCTTAAATGCCTTAAATAAATAAAGGAATAAATTACATTAAAGGAGAGGTATATGAAATAAGAATTGAGGGCACTGAGGAAACACATTCTGAATATTTGCTTCACTCGTTGCACATATAAATAAGAATTGACTGTTTCCATTTCCTCAACACACGGAGCCCTTGTTCTCCATATGCTCCTGAAGCCACGTCTCATCAGAAGCATTCAGAAAGCCCAGGCTCTGGAGAACTGGCGTGATTTTGCCTCTAACGACTTAGCTTCCGGTTTGGATCCCCTGGGAAATGAAACTCAAAAGGGAGATGTCGTCCAAATGAGGCCCCACAGGAAAAGCTTGCAGGATGCCAGCTCCAGCTTTTCAGAGCTCCCTCCGCAACGCCCAGAACGGCAGGCAACAGTAAGAGGAGACAAAGAGCCAAATGAGTTTCACAGATACATCCCCGCCATGAACGTGCCAGTGCATGTCTGAAGATGTCCCTGACAGCACAGGCTGCTCCGCCATGGACCCAAGAAAGCGCCATCACTTGAGAGATCCAAACCGGGCCAGAGAGTAGGCCGACGCAGCCCGAGTGCCCCGCACAGTTCCGACAGGGAAACCCACAGTGTGTCCTCATCCAGAAGGTCTTTTCCTCGCGGTTTTCTGGGGATCTGCAGGCTGGGCGCCTCCTAGGATGAACAGAAGGACGGGTCTCTGCATATTCACACGTTTCATTGAATTCATTCACACTTCAAAAGGCTCCAGATTCTGTTAAAATTTTAGCTCGCTCTTATTCTCAAATCCATTTTTGAAGCTGGCAGCAGAATGCCCAACTCCAGGTATAATACACAGCTTCTCACTACCCCCCTTCTTCCAAGCCTTGCTACTGAGTAAGCCACTACATTTCCCTCCTCTCAACACAAACAGGATGCTTTTCATGCAAATTTTTTTTTTTTTTTTACCAAATGATGGGTGGTAGCTAGGCTAAATATGGAGACAGAGGTTACAGACACATTTTGTTCCTGTTAAATGTTTTACTTATGGTGTTATTGCCTTCTCTACTTCAACGTTAACTTCCTTTCTTCCCATTCTCTGAAAAGTGCATGCCTATGACTGGAGCCCTGGAGGTCAAGAGCTAGATTCCATATTCTGGATCTAGGTTTGAAGAGTGCCTCTATTTGTCTGTAGTTTCCCATTAGACTGGAGTAACCCTCCCGTCACTGTTGTGGTGTAAGATAAACCACTGCTTTGGGGATGACCGTTGTTTTGTGGTCAACTGAGCAGATGAATGGTGAACTGTGAAAATGGCACTTCTGGAAACCCAATGTTTGCATTCTCCTCTGACTTCTAATAAGCTAAACGTAGGATTTTGTGACGACCCATGAACACTGACAAGAAGTTGAGTCTCAGGCTTTTGAGACAAAGACAACCAGCTTGGTCTCCTGTTTCTGCCTCTCACAACTTTGCAGTCAAGGGCAAGTTGTTTACACTTGGAGAGCTTCAGTGTACCAGTCAAAGTCCCCACATTGCATTTCAGTGTCCTAGCTCTTTAATCTCCTTTAATATAGAACTCCCCTATTTATTATGTTCATGTTTTCCTTTACCTCTTGCAATTTTAATGTCTTTGTGTGCCAATTCCAAAAGCTCAGTCATTTGGGGTAAATTTTTATTGATTGACTCTTTTATAGGTGTGGGTTATATAGTCCTACTTATTTGTATAGCCAGTTATTTTTGATTGGATGCTGGCCATTGTGATTTTTTGGGGTCGTCAGTGTTGTATTTTGTCACATTCTTTTAACTTATTCTGGTATGTGGTTGAGTTCATTGGAATCAGTTTTGTTCATCATGTTATTTGCAATAAGATTGTTGAGGTGGATCAAGAGAAGCCTTTAGTCTAGGGCAAACTTATCCCCACTACAAAGATGATATTCTTCCAAGAACTCTATCCAATGTATCATGCATCATGAGGTCTTTACCCCCGGGTGGTGAAAACACAAACTATTCTCAGCCTTCTGAGAGTTCCAGGAATTCTTTAGCCTACTGCTTTCTGGTAGCTCTTTCTTTTGGCCTTGAGTATTTTCTTCTCAAGGATGTACAAAACGGTACTCGGCTAGAGCCTTGAGATGGTGTGTGGCTCTCTTCTCTTCAGTATTCTGACCTGAAAATTCTGGCTGCTTTGGCCTCCCTGAATTCTAATCTTTTCCTCCTCAATTGAATGAGACTACAGGCTCTGTTGGGTTTCTCCTTCTTATGCTCCAACCTGGAAATTGCCTCCAAGCAGTAAGCTGGGTCAATTGTAGGGCTAACTATGTGTTTCCTTTACCAGAAATCATAATCCTGTGATAGTTATTATTCAATGTCTAAACACAATTGTAGCATATGTTTTATTATTTTGTTTTTTATTTTGCCAAGTTTTCTGGTAGGTGAGAGGCCTGTTACTCTATCAATGATGAAAGGAAAATCCCTCCTTGTCTTTTTGTTAAGTCCTCATCAGTATTTAATTACCTTTTTTACTTTCTAACATAACCAGATAGTCTAGGGTCATTTTGTGCTTTTCCAGTCCAATACTGAGCATCAGCCACTTCTGCAAGGAGATCTGGTTCATTTAGTAGGTAATAATATTTAGAAAATAAGATATGAGTGCTAGACTTGCTCATTTCTACTGTAGTATCATTTGATCTGTAGCTTTTTGGATTATTACTTAAAACTGATACAGTGAACTCAAATCCAACAACATTATCTTCATGTTCTCTCATGTCATATACCTAGCTCTCTTTTACTAGTGACAATCTAGTTCCCAAAATACCACTATGTTTACAGATTTTTTCAATATGCACAAAACTAATGTTATAATTATCCCATTAGCATCACTACCATAACAAACCTGATAGGTAAAGTTTAGGACATTTTTTTCCAATTGTTCTTATCTTTAAAATATTCCCCACATTAGATGTACAGCCAGAGTACTATGTTCAAAATTATTTGGCTTAATTTTTTTCTATATAGTTTTGTTATAAATTTGATATATACCTCAGCTTATTTTTCTATTTTACTTAATTTTAGGGGTTGTTCTATTTTTTAACATTTTTAATTTAACTTAATATTTTATAATGTTTAAAATTTACATGGTAAATTAACACTAGCAGAGAGATCTCACTCCTAAAACAATTTCCTCTTCTTCATTCTCATAAACCCTTAGAATTAATCATTTTAATTACTGGTTTATTTTTCACGTGTTTCTTTTTGAAAAATGAATAAACATACACAATATGAGCAAATATATATACCCATATATATATATATTCTAATTCCATTTACTATATTTTTCATATACAAATTAAAAATCACTATATAGGCTCCTTTTTTGTGCTTAACAATGAGGATGCTGCATACAAGATGTCTCTTAGGCATCCAATTGTAGATATCAGATAGATAAGTTGGACATATAGAGTTCAGAGGAGAGATTAGAACACTAAAACTTCTTTCTGATAAGTTTCTCTATCAATGATCAAGTACTAACTTCATTCTGGTTTTGTTAAAATCAAGTCCTCTTAAAATCTCCTGTACACAACTTTGAAACAATGACCAATGCTCTGTAAACCACAGTTTTAAAAGACAGAATTCTCTCCATCTTGACAAATTGGAATGATATTATTCTCTTACCAATGACCCATTTTTCAAAATGCAGTTCTCTCTGTGTATAATCTTTGAGAACTTCTCAAGTTAACCATAGCTTGCTTAATTTGAGGGAGCCAATGAATAAAATTCTTGCAATTCATATTCAACTTCCTTGTTTCCTTCTAAACATCTCTCTAAAGGTCAGGGAGATTTTAAAGTCTATATTTGCTCTACAAACAAATTTCCATAAGAGCCAGCCTAAAATTGTGGGCAAGGAAGAGTTTCTCTTACTTAATTAATTAAAGTAGTCTCAGTGCAAAGCAAATGAACAAAAACTTTATTTGCTGAAAAACTCACACTGAAAAAATATTGCTGTCATTACACAGTAAGAGTAGCTTAGGTAAATGTAATAGACCATCTTAGGGTACTTTAGTGCCACGCATGACCTTTTTATTTTTTCAACAGTGTAATAATAGCAAGGGAAGGGCTAGGCTGGGGACTGAGCAATTGCGCACCAGAATAAATCAGAGCTTTTGCCCTCAAAGTTCTTGCTGACAATAAGGAATCAAGTATATTCACAGGTTGACACTATTACAGATATCCTCATTTCCTCCCCCACCCCTACTTTGCCCACCTCCACCCAGCCCCTGCCGCCACTTTCCTCTGGCCATCACCACACTGTTGTCTGTGTATGGATTATGCATATATGTTCTTTGGTTAATCCCTTCACCTTCATTCATACACTCTCCCCCCCAACCCACCCCCGACAGCTTGTCAGTCTGTTCCATCTATCCATGCCTCTGTTTCTATTGTGTTAGTCCTTTTATTTTGTTCATTAGATCCCACATATAAGTGAGATCACATGGTATTTGTCTTTCTCTGACTGGCTTATTTCACTTAGCATAATACTCTCACAGGTATTATTAAAGGAGCACATGCTGCATATTGCCGTGAGAAAAGCTTTTTAGTAAATGGCAATCAGGGTTCAGCGACAGTGACATTCATTCTAATGGTGGAATTTCATAAGTTCTTGGCAAACATGAGATTGGACCTCAGTCTTTGAAGGCTGAGTAAGATTTTGTCAGCAATGAGTGGCTCTTGGTTTTGGCTTCAGCTGAAGAGACCTATTGGCGCTGTTGTAAGACTGAAGACAGAAGACAGCTTTAATTAAGGTCATTTCAGTGGGAGTGGGGAAGACAGAGGTTTCAGATGTCAAATATTCAAAAAACAGGACGATTTAGCAAAATGTTGTTGATGGTCCCACTTTGCACATTATTAAAAAGAACCTAAAATGAAGGTTTAGTACCATGGGGATGCAGAGAAAACAAAGTGAGTTTTCTGATGGTTTTTTTTTCTTTCTTTCTTTCTTCACAGGCTTCTGATTAATATTAAGAAAAGAAAGTGAATGTAAAAAATATTTTGTTCGTTGCGTGGTGTTCTTGTTATTTCTACTAACAAAAAGAACAACAGTAATATGACTATTTGAAAGTTGTTTTTGTAATGTGTGTGTGTATGTGTGTGTGCATGTATGTATGTGTAAGCCTGGAAGTGAAAAGGAACTTAAGGCCGGAATAAATTTTGCTGTTGAAAATAATCCTACCAGAGGTTTCAAACTGAATTATTTGTAGCTTCTGGGATTGAACATAGTGGTTTCTAAAATGGTAGACAAAGCGCCTCCAAATCCGTGCTTAGCAGGATAACTAGTTTTTTGTTTTAATTTTGTGTTTGTTTTTTCCTGATGAGAAGGGAATCTGTTGGAAATCCAAAGTGTTCATTTTTTTTCCAGGAGCACAGGGCGGGTTGCGGTAACCTGGAGTTTTCAGGAGCCTTTATTTATTCATAGAGAGGTAAGTGAAGACGAGCTGTGTCACAATGAGTCCCACTGCATGACCATCACTGACCTCTTCGGTACAATGCAGGACATATGGCCTCAAAAGGACTTAAATTCCCCCAAAATGTATTGTCCTCACCATGATCATTGCTCTAGACTAAATGTTTGCATCTGCCATCATCCATTGAAACCTAAGCCCCAATGTGATGATATTAGAAGGCAGGGCCTTTGGGAGGTGAATAGGTCATTAGGGTGGAGCCTTCATGAATGGGATTAGTGCCACCTTTATAAAGGGGATACCAGAGAGCTCCCTGGTCCCTTCTGCCATTTTAGGACACAGAATATAGAAGGCCATCTACATTATGAACCAGGAAGCCGACTGTCACCAGACACCAAACCTGCCATTACTGGAGACTTAAATTTCCCAGCCTCCAGAACTGTGAGAAATAAATGCTTAAGCCCCTCAGCCTATAGTATTTTTGCTACGGCATGCTGCACAGACTGAGACAATCGTCCACAGAGCATTTGGATAAGCATCTGCTTTCACACGACAATGTGGTCAGTGGTGCTGATAGAATGACCCTAGCGGTACAGATCACCACAGGCATGGACCCTAGAAATGTGGCTCAAGAGCTCAGGCCTAACATTTACTGAAGGCAGGTTACACATTTAGACACTGTTTATAAAAGATTCTGGTATTTTGCCTTTCTCATTTCCACTATCAAATCACCCTTGGAAGTAAGTCTTAATCTTAACCTCATTTTACTGATGAGAAAACTGAGGCAGTGAGTGAGCAGATAACTTTACAAAACTACATAGCTAATATGTGGAGGAGCCAGGATTTGAACTCAAGAAGTACGGCTTCCTAGTTCACCTTTCTAACCACTATAGTTTATTGCCTCTGACAGTGCATGTTAAGGGTTCAGAATAGGAAGGATTTATTACTGATTGGAGTCTCAGAACAGAAACAAGGAACTCCATGGGTAGATATGGGGTAAAGAGATAATGGCAGCTTTCTTGCTGAGAGATGAGAGATTACAAAGAAGACAGGCCTGCATTTGAATTAGAACTCTGCTGCCTATTAACATTGTGCCTTTAGGGAGCGTTTAGCCAAGGCATGTCTCTGTTTCCACATCTGTAGAAACACATACAGCAAAGACTTACAGTGAGACTTAAAGAATTAATACACATGAAGAGTCTGTAAGTAGTGGTGGGCACATAGAACATACTACAATTATTATTATTATTATTAATTATTACAAACAAGAATTTAGCTACCAGGTAAGCTCCTCTGAAAGGCAGAGCATTATATCCTTGTAATAGATTAGCTGTTCACAGGTGCCATAAAGTTCTCTCCTCAGGTAAGGGAAGATTTGAATGTAAGAGAAATTAAGGGGAAAATGGCTGGAGGAACTGAGGACTTACCCCAGCTGAGACGCAAGCTCTCCACCAGTGACTCCTTAGTCATGACCTTGAAGTGCACCTCCGGAGTGGTTTTCTTCTTTCTCCCAGGGCTTCAGCCTGGTTTCTTCTCAGTGCCTTCCTCCTGTGATGGCCACAGAGCAGCACTGCCTCTCACAGCCTCCTGGGTGCCTGCCTCTAGGGACACACAGAGATGTCCTCCCACCAGGGACAGGCCCTGATCTGAAGAGAAGCTCAGTTTCTTAGAAAATGAAAAGAAAGTAAGAGTATTAAGCCACAAGTGAGAGAGTTTATAGCTTAGACCATAAAAGGTCTTAACAGATCTAATTCCAATTCATCACTTAACTGATAAGGAAATTAAAAACTAGAGTAAAGGGGAGAAAATTGGAATTTTGTAACAATATAATCAATAAAATACATTTTTAAAAAAAGGTGAAGGCAAAAGGTATCTATGACAAAGGAAAGGGGGATAATTACATAAATAGAAGAATTTCTATAGTGCAGGTAAGCTAATACAATGATGTTAATTTTAAAGAATGTTTTTAACTTTCAAAAAAAAAAGAGTAGGGAGTTTCTTTTGGAGGGATAAAATGTTCTAAAGTGGATTGTGGTAATGGTTATGTGAATATAAGAAAAATTACTTAATTTCACACTTTATACATTAACTGTATGGTTTGTGGATTATAACCCCAAAAAGCCATTAAAAAAAACAAATAAACAAATAAAACAAACAAACAAAACAAAACAAAAAAAACTAGAGAAGCGATTTGCTGAAGATCACTTAGCCAGGACGAGTAGACTTGGAATGGACAGATTTTTGGTCCAGTGGTCAATGTTTTCAAATTGTGCTCCTCAAAGCACTGGAGCTTCTCTGATGTTCTTCAGAGGCCGGCAACGGAGAAGAGAGCAGGGAGGTTTCCAGACATTTCCTCAGTGAGCGTACTCGACCACAACATGGTTTATATCCTGAGGCTTCTAAGACTGAATAAATCTTTCACACATATGTGCTATTATTTTTCAAATGTATACCTGGTTTTACCACCAATAAAATCTAAATACATCTTAAAATGCTATCAAATTTATCCTTCAGTTATCATAATGTTTTCTCAGTCAACAGTTCCCTCGTTATAAAGTCTAGGTTTTTTATTTTTAACGTGAGAAGTACATTCCCATGTGTGAAAATGTAAGGAACTCTGGTTAGATTGCAAGACTGAAATGCACCTTGAGTCATCCATTCTTCTGTGCCCTTAACATTACACAAAGGAAAGATTTTTGAGCCTTTTTGGGTTATTTCAGGTTCTCACCTGTTTTTGTGAGACTGATCATTACCATTGTTTCATATATAGTCACTTGAATTCAACAGAAAGACATGAGTTGGATTGCATTATCTAAATATTAATAAAAATAAAAATCTTTTGAAAAGAGATGTAATATAACGTCTTTATTGCTCCCCAGTAAATGACTCTGTGACTGTATAGGGGACCAAGCCATATATAGGAAGGTCAGTGCTTGTATAAGATAGAATTTGATCATAAAAGAGAAGCAAGCACAACAGAACAGATAACCTAGTGACTTGCCATAGTCAGTATTAGCGCAGGAGAGTGGGCTGGGCAGTCTAAGAAGACTACATGGAAGTGAAGATGCCCACTCGGTGTTTGATGTGGTAACTGAGCAAAATCAGAGCTGGGTTCTGTTGTAATGAAAATCTAAAGTAACTAGGGTATCACCATATGACCACCTTGTGAATATTGGGGACGTTGGAAAAGTGGTTATCTTTTTGTGGTGGTTTCTGCTGTTCTTAATTTCAAACCACAGTCTGGGTGGCAACCATGAAGCCAATTGGAACTTGGAGGGGCATCCTCTCGGGAACCAGGAGGCAGCTCTGGAGTGAGAGGCCCCATTACAGCCAGGAAGGCAGAGCCCATCAGCAAAGGTGAGTGCATGAGAGAATCTGACAACACACAGTCACTGGACTGGGGAGAGCGGAGCGGAAGTGAGAGCCCGAAGCTTCTGGTGACTAAGAGAGAAGTCCTTTTCTCCTGTTCTCCACTCCTGAAATCTGGGCAGACACAACTCCAAGAGGCACCTCCGACTGCTTCAGCCACAAACACAGCTTCTGCAGCAAAAACTACCTTGTGCTATTGGGCTTTGAATAAGTGACTACCCTGGACATCAGGGCAACCTTCTCAGCCAAGAGCAACAAGACATTCTATTGATCTGAAACTTCTTGAAACCATAACAGCTTAGAGTAGTTGCTTTCCCAGATTACAGATATTCTCTTGTCATGGTATTTTATCCAATTCTCAGCAAGGATCCTTCCAGGATTTATGCTAATTTATAGTGTCACAGGCAGAATGTTTGAGTTTCCTCAAAATCTGTGTATTGAAGCACTAGCCTGGATTTAATGGCATTTACAGGTAAGGCCTATGGGATGTAATTAGGTTTAGGTGAGGTCATGGGGGCAAGGCTCTCATGATGGGATTGGTGACTTTATAAGGAGAGGACAAGGTGCCCTATATCTCTCTGCCAAGTGAAGACAGTCAGAAGGCAGCCATCTGCAAGTCAGGAAGAGGGCTTTCACCAGAAACAGAATGAGCCAACCCCTTGACCTTGGACTTCTCAGCCACCAGAAGTGCAAAAAATAAGCACCTGTTGTTCCAACTACCCAGTCTATGGTATTTTGTTATTATAACCCAAGCAGACTAATACATACAGTTACAGGAGCAGGTCAGGTAACTCTTGACAATATGCTGGTATCTATTACTTTCCTTTTATATTCACAGACCCACTGAAAATTTTTTTGAGAATGGATAGAGCTATGTGAAGAGCTCTCAAAAGATTCCCACAGCTCTTGGAAACCAACGTTCTAAGCACTATGGGGATTTCAGTGTCTGAACTCATGCTCACTGATTTTTCTGGTTCAGAGAGTATATAAAGGATCTTTAAGAACTAAAAAGAAAAGAGTTGTACCAAACTGGATTAACTGGGGTTCCTCAAGTGAGGGCAAGCCCAGAACACCTGCCAACAGTTAAAGATTGTGACCTACAGTCATTGTAACAAATTGCATAAGACTGATTTGGCAGAATTCCAGGTAACACCTCCCTAAGATCTGCTACCAGGAAATTGCTCATGAAATGCCAAGAAAAAGTGGTTATGAGTTGCAAGCAGTGGCCCCCTTTCTGCAGTGTTAGAATTTTATTTTTTATTTCCCAGTGTGTCTGATCCTTTGGATTCAGAGGTTCAAATTTTGATTTGCTTAATAGCACTCCTTTAGAATAAAGGTTAAAATCCTTTGCCTCATAAAGTTTTAAACATACCCTCTCCTGGGGAGGGGCGTTAAGGGGAGTATACAGGAAACAAAGCTATAATGGGAAAATAAGTATGAAATCACATTCCCAGAGACTTTGCAGTTCAAAAACAATTGGCTTTAAGTTCTGTATGGTTTCCCTTGCCTCCACTTCCTCTTCATATCAGTAAACCCCTATCAGATGACTGAAGTGATCGAAGGTCAACGTACCTATTGATGAGTGATACATTGTATAGATCTTAGTGTGTCTCCTTAAGTAGAGGCGGTCAACAGCCATGCAGACCATCTGGGGCTTTGGTGATGCACACACTATTGCATGAAACAGCTCATATAAATCATATTTTTTGTGTTTCTTATTCCTGTCATGCAGGAAGTGCTGGTTCCACAGGCCCCTGTGCTTTCAGAGATAAGAACAGGTCTGCCCTGTTCAGAGTTTTTAGATAGCCCATTGGAATTTTGTAGGAGATACGGAGTTTGCAGTCCCACACTGAATAGACAGGAAGCTGTTCTTAAGGTGTCATCACCCACTGGAACTGTATCAGGACCTGAGAAATGTGGATAGCTGGGATTCCAACTGGGCTTGATACAGACCACTGTGTATTTGGACATATAAACTTATATCTAAGTGCCTTCCAGCCTTTGCTGTCGAATTTCATTCATGGGAACAATGTCCAGAGTAAAAGAAGCAGATTCGACTATGTCTGGTAGGTCTGCATAAGAAAGCAGGCTTATATTTGACAGCCCAGAGCCTGGTTAAAAGATCAAATGAATCAGTCATTAAATTATTAATCAGTTTTTTTAATGTTACTTGAAACACATTCTTGCCCTGAAGCAAGGCAGGATATAAGCACTAAGGAAAAGCATGGTAATAAAAGTTGTGATGTCTGCATTCTGCAAGTTTTTATTTATTTAGAGGTTTATGGTGGCAGGGGGTATTGGGAATGGGGGTACAATAGTGAATATCTATGATATGAGGACATGACATGAATAATCTCAAACAGGGGATATAGTCAGAACCATTAAAA